>NC_039264.1:320000-640000 GCF_003368295.1 Carassius auratus | reverse complement strand
GATAGACAGATAGACAGACAGATAGATAGATAGATAGATAGATAGATAGATAGATAGATAGATAGATAGACAAAGACAGACAGACAGATAGAGACGGACAAACAGATGGATGGATGGACGGATGGACGGAGAGATAGACAGACAGACAGAGAGATAAACAGACAGACAGACAGATAGATAGACAGACAAAGACAGACAGATGGACAGATACATAGACAGACAGACAGACAGAGAGAGACGGACAGACGAACAGACAGACAGACAGACAGAGACGGACAAACAGACGGACGGATGGACAGAGAGATAGACATACAGAGAGATAGACAGATAGACAGACAGATAGATAGATAGATAGATAGATAGATAGATAGATAGATAGATAGATAGATAGATAGATAGACAAAGACAGACAGACAGATAGAGACGGACAAACAGATGGATGGATGGACGGATGGACGGAGAGATAGACAGACAGACAGAGAGATAAACAGACAGACAGACAGATAGATAGACAGACAAAGACAGACAGATGGACAGATACATAGACAGACAGACAGACAGAGAGAGACGGACAGACGAACAGACAGACAGACAGACAGAGACGGACAAATAGACGGACGGATGGACAGAGAGATAGACATACAGAGAGATAGACAGATAGACAGACAGACAGACAGACAGACAGACAGACAGACAGACAGATAGATAGACAGACAGACAGACAGACAGATATACAGATAGAGACGGACAAACAGATGGACGGATGGACGGAGAGATAGACAGACAGACAGAGAGATAGACAGACACATACATAGACGGACAGACAGACAGAGACGGACAGATGAACAGACAGACAGAGAACGACAGATGGATGGATGGATGGATGGATGGACGGACGGACAGACGAACAGACAGACAGAGACGGACAGACATACAGACAGACAGACAGAGAAGGACAGATAGATAGATAGATAGATAGACAGACAGACAGACAGACAGACAGACAGACAGAGAAGGACAGATAGATAGATAGATAGACAGAGAAGGACAGATAGACAGATGTTTAGACTGACAGACAGGTAGATACTATGTACTTCTAAAAGTTTATAGACCCACACTGTTTTCAGACAGACAGGCTAATCAAACCCTACCCAGGTGTCAGTGTAGTGTGTACTAACAGCACATGCATCTGTCTGAGCGTCTCTTTAACGCGTGTCAGCACTCAGCTCAGCTCAGCTCTGTTATAAACACCCTGAAGCTTGAGATGTGGACAGCGGCCGCTGTGAGATGACAGCGATGAGAGAGACGCAGACAGGTGGTGTGACGTACCTGAGCAGCGAACACCCAAACAGATGGTGCTGTTCTCCACGCTGAAGAGATAATCACACACGCCAGGATGTACCGCCTCACACGCACAAGACCAAACCTCTGTAATAACAAGCCAAATTACACTCTCTAGAGAACCAGCTCCTTTATTTCAATCAGATACTAGAGAAACAAAATATTTGCTTCTTATTTGTATGATAATGAGCTTGTTCAGTGATGCATGTTTCTGTAAAAAAAAAAAAAAAAAAAGTGATTTTATAAAAATAAACAAAATAAACATTTTCATTCGTTAGGAAATTGTCAGTTGCCTAGTGAAGGACAGCATTACCTACAGTCCCGAAGATAGATCCACCAATCAAAGTCACTCAAGTGACTGGCCACTCCCATGATGCACCAGAACTAGACACTTTCTAGACACAAACAAGTTATTTCTACAAATGGACAGGCAATTTACAATCACTTTTTCTTTTCAGACAAACAGACAAGTGCTTTCCAACAGACATATATATATATATATATATTTAGATAAATGGATAGGTAGAAAAATACTTATTTCAGACAGAGAAACAGACAAAGATAATTCAGACATTTTCTTTTGAGACAAATGGACAGACAGACTGACCAACACACACACACATTTTCAGATGGACAGACATCATTTTTCAGATATACATTTTTTTAAACAGTCTCTTTTTTTTCCAGATGGACAGAAAGCAAATGGAGAGATCCTTTTTTGGACGGAGACAGACAGATTTTTTTCCAGACAGACAGACTTTATCAAACAGACACTTTTTCAGATGGACAGAGAGACTTATTTGTAGAAAGATGAGAAGACAAACAGACATACTACTTTAGACGGAGACACTTTTTCAGATGGACACAGATATTTATTCAGACAGACTGGACAGAGTGGCAAATGGACAGGTATATACTTGTTTTGGACAGAGAGAAACAGACACTTTTTTCAGACAAATGGAGAAGCAGACATTTTTTCCTTTGGCTCAATAGACAAGTCAACTTGAATTTGAAACAGATCTGCTGGATTGAACACTTCCTGTAGCTGTAGCTCAAGTCAACATGAAATCTAAATAGACCTTTTTATTTTACACAATGTGCTAAAAATGTAATAATTTGATCCAAAACATTTTGTGCTTTTTGGTTGACGTCACCAATCCCTTGTATAATGTCCATCCTGGTACAAAACATCCAAGTTTCGCCAGCTGATCAATTACCAAAAGAACAAAAGTCCACCATTTTTTTGGTCAAATTAAGCATCCTGACTCCTATGGAAATAATCCACACTGCTGACAGCGTTTTTGTCAGTTAGCAAAAAACCTCTGGATGGAAAACATCGCTAATGAACTTGGAACTCTATCTTTGGTATGAAATGGGATCTGGGCTGGAAATATGAGCGAGGGCTTTAATCTTCCCGTCCTCTGATGGATGTGAGCTTGCAAGTGAATAAAGCCACCAACAGACGGAGATGGGAGAAGCGCTTAGTCAGATATTGGGTGTTAGATGTTTCCAGAACCCTGTTCGCGGCCTCAGCTTTTCTTCCAGAGGTGTAACAACTGAGGAGGAACAACGGCCGAGAACAAAACACCACAGGAGCCATTACTGAAGCACAACAGAGTCTCGTCTTGGACGAGATGGGATTTCTTATTGCTTCGGCCGACTTCTGGAGACACTTCGGCAGGCAAACAATAAACTGACAGTCGGGTTTGAAGGGATTTTTGGGATGGTTTAAGCTCTCTGTTGCAGCCGCTGAGTTCATAAGAATGAGTGGAGATGTTCAGCGCTAATACTTTACTGATGTCCTGTTCTTCAAGACCTTTATTTATGAATTTCGAATTTTATTTACATAGTTTTTACGGTAATCAATTTCATTACTGTAATACAAAAATGCTCATTTAAAAATACATATACAGACACAGACTTACTTTTTTAAAATAAAGCAGTAATCATGTTTTTGAACGCGTTTGTCCTGATGTGACCGGTCGCAGCATCAGTGGGTGAGCGACTGCGGTTCAGGAGTATTTCGGTCAAGGTTTGGCTGTGAATCCAGGGATCTACAGCAGACAGAGTGACTAATACTGCTCTTCATCACCATCCTCCTCCTCCTCCTCTGCCTGCAAGAACACATGTATTTATAGAGCAGCAGCACCTGTTTTCATCATGTGGTGTGATTTCAGTGAGTAAAACCACACAATCTGTGAGCGGATATCCATGGAAATTCACCTTTTCAGGGACGGGACACTGGAAAAGGCTGACAGAAGAAGCAGGAGACCGCAAACAAATAAAAGAGAGACATTTCAATTAACATCAGTAGCAAAAACAACCACAACAACAAAATGAATCAGTGAACTGATTCTGTTTGTCAATTAGCTGGTTCAGTGAATCAATGAGTCGGTTAACAAATGATTCAGTTCATCAACTGTGTGAATCATTTTTTTTTTTTTTTTATATATATTTATTTCAATTCATTATCATCTTTATTAATTACTGGAGTTTAAAAACAAGTTTTATAAATAAACTATACATATAATATTCTTTTTTATAATTTTAAATAAATTATATAATTTTTATACATACAATATATGAATAGTTCTTTAGTAAATATAAAGTTAAAAATGTTTCTATAATTAAAAAGTAATATAAAAAGTACAGTTTAAAGAAAACACAAATCATATTTTTATACAGTAAATGTAAAGGTTACAATTTTTTTTATTATTTTTAATATTTTTAATTATTTTATTATATTATTACATGCATGCATTTTATAAATTATTATTAAATAAAAAATAAATTTTATACATTTTTTTATAAATTATTATTAAATAATAAATAAATAAAAATATATAAATAGTATTTTTAAATACTCCTACAATTTAAAAGCAAAATAATATGCAAAATAAGTTTGAAAATATTTTGTATAAATACTGTATAAATAAAACGTTTATAAATATAAAGTTTATGAATAATATTTATATGAATAAAAACAAATCACATCAACAACATTACATAGCTTAAAAATATTTAGAAATAAAAATATAAAAAAACTGATAAACAGTTTAGCAGTTTTATTTTGTTTTTTATTATATATATTTATATACATTAATAAATTTAATTAAAAATAATATTTGTTACTTTTGACTTTAGTTTACTACTGTCTCTAAGCTTTGTGAATCTTCTTGGTTTGGTTGAAATGATGGTTCTTTGAATGCAAAAAAACGAAAAAAGTAATTAAAATTGAGATGCATATCAAATACTGTCTTAAGGCTGAAAAATATTAATATATTCCAATAATGTTCTTTCTTTAAAGTCGCACAATGCACAACACAGATAAATGAACGCAGTGTAACAGTGTGTGCTGGAGAGCTTCACGCCAGCGATATGCGGATGAAACAGTGAAGCGCTAATTGCTATGGAGGGCTGATCAAGCTGTAATGAGGATAATCCACTAAATATTTAGCTGCACACGTTAAGCCCATAACAGCCCTCATGTAGAGTCTGTAGGATGTGATTTCTGTAATGCATGCATTGGCTGGGCATTTGCAGCTGAAGATGAGCTCAAGAGTGCCACAGCTAAGCAGCTTTTTACCTCAAAAACAGGAAGCAACTGCTCAGAAGACCCTCGCTAATGTAGAGCAATGCAATAAACTCTCTAGCACGTAAGAACGTGATAAAAACCTCTAGAAAACACCTTTACTACCATGCAGCAATGTACAAAATGTATAAAATATTGATTTTTTTTATAATATTTATAAATATTTACTAATGTATTTATATTTATTTATATAAAAAAGATTATTTAAAAAATGAACAATGAAATAAAGCCATTATTATTGCTAAAAATATTTTTAAAAATAATAATAAATCTAAAAATAGAACAATGATTGTACAAAAATATCCAATAAAAAATTAAAAATAAATAAATCACAAAATAATAATAATGATAAAGAGAAAATATTAAATAATGAAGAAATTAAACAAATCTAATGTAGACGACTTAGACTCTTCATGTACTTTTCTGTTTAAAACTGACATGTATTGTGAGTTTATAGCCTACTAAAACTACTCCAAAGCGCTTCATATTTCAAGAGTTGGGCCAAACTTTATCTGAGATCCGCTGTAATTGTTACCAAACGAATTGAAACAGACATGCAAGTCGGATTGGAGCTGCGAATATAAAAAGCGAATGAATTATTGCTACAGTGCTGTCGTTATTCTCTAGTCAAAATAAATCGGAAAGGTTCCTGTGATAAATAATGATGACTTTTCTTTGAAAGCAACATTGTGAAATGACAAGCCAAAACAAAAAAGGCCCCGGCGTGGAGATGAAAGTCAGCGAAGAGTCTCATCGGCGCGCCGGAGCCGCTTTGATCAGCAGCCCATGAATTCGAAGAGTTTCGACACAAATCCAGTGAGCGCGACCTGACAGAAGAGCCTCGTCATCACCAGGTTCGAGACACAGAAAAACAACCTTGAGTTCTGCAAAAGTGCCTCTCTAGAGGTTCAGCTTAACCCGTCTGCAACCTCGAAGCAAGCCGTGTGTCGCCTTACATCACAGGACAGAGTCGCTGCATGAAACCACCACAGATTTGGCACAGAATTACAACACGTTTCTGAAAGACTTGAGTCATAATGTCAGACCGAGAGTATTTAAACAGCAACGTGTCATCTCCAGCTAAAGGAACTATAAAATGAAGCAGAGAAACGTGTTAGTGCGGTTCTGTCCTGCTCTCATTAGCATTCAAGACTCAACCATATTGTATTTATATTTTTCTCTCCAGTTCATATTTTTTTCTGTCTAATTTATTCAATGGATGGATGTTACGCTTGACATATCATGTTAAGTGTGTAAAAGCAATAAATTATGAATGTTAAATGAGAGCAGACCTTACCAACTTTTGAACCAAGAATCACTCACAGATACATTTTTATTTTAATTCAAAATAATGTTTTTTTTTTCCCCCATGAATACACACTAGTAAACATTATGCCAATATCCTATATATGTATATACACATTTATTTATTAATTTTTACAATTGGTTATATGTTATACAAAAGTGCATGCATTTGAATAAATAATTAAGCTTTTTTTAAATATTTTTTAAATTGGATTTTAGTGTAAGAATTGGATTCTCCTTTCTCATGAATCTTCACTAAAATGTTAGCAAACTACAATCTTTGCAATCAACCACAATGCTTAATAATATGCTTAAAAACACAGCAAACATTGCAAAATGAGCTACAAAACTACAAAACTAACCATGCAGCAATGTAATAAAAATAAGTCCACACTTAGCAATGCCAAAAGATCCCACCAAAATACTATGTAGCAATGCTAAAACACAGCAATTTGCTAAAAACAATATGTAAAAAAAAAGTTAAATACCAAAAACAGCATGTTAAAAATGCTAAAACTTGCTAAAGAAAACACCAAAATACCTTTATTCAACATGAATAAATGCTAAAAGATATCCTAAAAACACAATGAAAATACCTTTCCAACTATTTAACGTGCTAATATTCTAAAACGTAACAAATAAACAAAAAAACACCACCAAAATATATTTACAACTATCCTAAAAATTATAGTAAAAAAGCAATAACTATGTTTTTTTGTTTTTGTGTATACTGATTGCTGTTTGTATAACCACAGTTTTATTACAGATATAATGGGTAAACTATGGTTAATATGTGGTGACCACTGTTTCACGACAGTAACTTATAGTTTTTTGTTTATGTTTTTTGCTTTATTTTACTTTTTTTTTAGGGATGTGCTAAAAGTCTGTTCAACCATTAAGCAAAACCATTACAAATCACTGCAACATGCTAAAAAAAACCTTGAAAACCAATATGCTAAAACCAATAATGCACTAAAGATTTTTCCAAACATCTTAACCATAAAGCAGTGCTTTAAAACCATTACAAATTACTGTGCAACATACGAAAAAAAAAAAAAAAACAACAACCATGCAGCTATATGCTAAATGCCAATCTGATCACCTGGACCCCTCAGCAAAGTACTAAAAAGTGGCAAATTTATGATCAAAACAAATTGTCAAGTTTCTGAAAAAATATTGGAGCACCAATCAATTATTTGGTTTATTAAACACTAGCTCAAAATGCATTATTATCAGAAAATAATTTACATAATGGCCTGTTCCTTTTATGTGACTCCAGAAGACTTAAAGACTACATTTACAGCTTTAATAAGCTGTTTGGGAGCATTGCTAATGTGTTTTAAGCTGCTAATAAAGAGTCAAATCAGCTCAGAAGAAGAAGAATAAGTCTGCAGATCATGTCACATGACTCAAAAGTGGCGGTCCACCAGCAGCCGGCTGAAAGGAGGCCATTGATTGGCGTGTGTTTACCGCCGTATCATTACCGCTAGGTCCAGGCGAAGGATCTGTCATTGGCAGAATTAACTGGAGTGTTTTCCGATTGTGGAGTTTGACTGAGCGGCCCACGCAGTCTTAACACAAGGACTTGCTTTCAAGAGCACTACTTCTTTGAACTCTCTCAATCAATTCCAGGAATAAATCGGCAAGGAATGGCACAATGGTAAGATGTCAGTGCCTGCGCTCATCAGAAGAATATAAAAGCCCGTTCAGCAGAGCGAAATACCGAGAATAGCCAGTTTAAGGACAGATTAAACAGAAGAAAGTGTATGTTTGTTCTCAGCAGTGACACTACTGTATGATCACGCTGGCTTACCTCAACACTGGTTTCACGTAATTTTTCGTATGTGAGGCGTGAAAAGTTGGCGAAGATATTGCAGTGTTTTTTTTATTATTTTTTTTTAGGTTGTGTTGTCAAAACCATCATAATGTGCAAATGAACCAGATAAATACCAGCATAAACCAGCAAAAGGTTTTAAACCAATTAAAATTGGTTTCAACTGATTTTATGCCAGTTGGGAAAATGTTTAGCAATAAAAAAAGTGTCCAAAATATTTTCATTTGGTTGCATATTAAAACGTTTGTCTAAAATATTTTACAATTAGTTTGGAAATGTGTTTGGAATTCCTACAATGCTGTATTGGAGCATAACACTGCATTTTGGTTGCAGTTAGGTCGTCAAAATGCTATCAATGCATCAATGAGCTAGCATAGGCTAGCAAACCACCTCAGACTGGTTTTAAATGTTCCCAGCAGGGAAACGAAAATGATTGCACAAACAAAAATGTGTTCTATTAAAAAAGTCATACTTTCTCGGATTTTTACAACATTCACACAACTTTATATTTTAGTAGCATAATACTAAAATACTTGTTTTAAAATCTCACATAAATTTTTTAATTTGGAGTGGATTCTAACATTTCAACAACGGTTTGTAAAGCTCATCCAACCACATTCACCTCCTTGCATCTCCTAATCATACAGCTAACATCTCTAAAAACAACGTGGAGGAGACATAGCAAAGAAGCGCAATAAATTAAATGGAAAGAGTAAGTAGATGAGGAGCATCAAAAAACATTTCAGAAGATTCACCCAAGTGTCTTAACAGTTTTAAGAGCAACTTCTGTTCAGGAGTTAGCGGTCTATTATTAGACCGTAGCATTGCATTGTGGGTAAAGGCAGCTATGTCACATGTGACGGGTTAATTGACTGTGAGAAGAAGTTAATAAGGTTTTTTTTTTTGCAAGCGTTCAGGTGGAGGCGTCTCGAGGTGTGATTATGGATGGAGAGACAGAGCGAGAGTCGTGCCAATAATAACCTGAAGATAATCCAGGGTCAGAAAGCCAATACTCGCCCGGGCGTAGCGCACACGAGTCACCCAAAAGCGCGGAGCTAAGACACGCACTAATTTATTATATGTCAAAGAGCCAAAGCTTAAAGAGGAAGAATATTAGAAACAGACGAAAAATAACGGGGAGGTCAACGGAGGAGGCTCGAAAGTGAGCGCAAGCCAAAATATGAAACGAAATGCTAATATAAAAGTTTGCTCAGGCACTGTCAAACTCTGAACATGTATAGTTAAGGACGGATTAGCATACTAACATACTACTCTTATGATTTCTGCCATATACAGATAGGGCAGAAATGTCTTTGCTACATCAAAATACTATAACTGCTCATTTGCATTATAAGTTAGCAGGTTATTGGTTGTATGTTTCTGTATGCTTACAGATAAAGTTTCTAAAAGACTTGTTCTCGTTATCATACATTATAGTGGTTTTACACCCCAAAATGTAATTCAGAAACTTGCTACTTTAGCCATTAGCCTATGTTTCTGTATGCTAATTGACAGCAATTTTAAAGAAAACAGGTAAACGAGCAACCCAGACACTTTTTAACCTTTTGATTGATTTTTAAACTAGCAAACTGGCAATTTTAGCTCTTAGCATATGTTTGTGCATGCTAAAAATAGTTTTTCTAAAGGAAACTGACTTGGAAACTAATGAACTAGCCACTTTAACAGTTACCCTATGTTTCTGTATTCTAACGGCAATATTTCTAAAGGAAACTGACTTGGAAACTAATGAACTAGCCATTTTAACAGTTACCCTGTGTTTCTATGTGCTAACAAAAGTATGTGTAAAAGAAATTTACATGTAAACTAGCTATTTTAACAATTAGCCTCTAATTATGTATACTTACCCTCAGTAATTCTAAAGAATACATCTAAACAAGCAAACAATCCACTTTTTAACCGTTAGCTTGTTTCTGTATACTAAGCGGCAGTATTTATACTGACTTATAAACTATCAAACTAGCCATTTTAACAATTACCCTGTGTTTCTGTATGCTAACGGCAATATTTCTGAAGGGAACTGACTTATAAACTGGCAAACTAGCCATTGTAACGATTACCGTGTTTCTGTACGCTAACGGCAATATTTCTGAAGGATCTGACGTGTAAACTGGCAAACTAGCCATTTTAACGATTACCATGTTTCTGTACGCTAAAGGCAATATTTCTGAAGGAAACTGACGTGTAAACTTGCAAACTAGCCATTTTAACGATTACCGTGTTTCTGTACGCTAAAGGCAATATTTCTGAAGGAAACTGACGTGTAAACTGACAAACTAGCCATTTTAACGATTACCGTGTTTCTGTACGCTAAAGGCAATATTTCTGAAGGAAACTGACGTGTAAACTGGCAAACTAGCCATTTTAACGATTACCATGTTTCTGTACGCTAACGGCAATATTTCTGAAGGAAACTGACGTGTAAACTGGCAAACTAGCCATTTTAACGATTACCATGTTTCTGTACGCTAACGGCAATATTTCTGAAGGAAACTGACGTGTAAACTGGCAAACTAGCCATTTGATCTATTACCGTGTTTCTGTACGCTAACGGCAATATTTCTGAAGGAAACTGACGTGTAAACTGGCAAACTAGCCATTTTAACGATTACCATGTTTCTGTACGCTAACGGCAATATTTCTGAAGGAAACTGACGTGTAAGCTGGCAAACTAGCCATTTTAACTATTACCGTGTTTCTGTATGCTAACGGCAATATTTCTGAAGGAAACTGACTTGTAATCTAGCCAAACTAACTGTTGTTGTATGTAAACGACAGTATTTCTAAAGGAAACTGGCCTAAACCAGCAAACTAATCACAAATCCAATAATCCATAACTCTACATGCTAACAGTGTATATCTGATGGACACTAACTGGTAAACTAGCAAAGTAGTACTTTTAATCATTAGCCTATGTTTCTGCATGCTAACTGACAGTATTTCTAAAAGGAAAAATTCTCTCAAACTAGCAAACTAACCATTTTAGCCATTAGCTAATATTTCTGTATGGTAACCAAAAGCATTTCTAAAGGAAACTGACCTCCAAACTAACGGCTTTAACAATTAGCTTGTGTTTCTGTATGCGAACCGACAGTATTTCTGAATGAAACACACTTGTAAACGAACCATTATACTGTTTTTATGTTTGCTAATTGATAGTATTTCTAAAGGAAACACTGCTGTATTTGAACAAATTAGCCATTTTCATAATAGCTATCTCATGCTACGTCAACAAGCATTGATTATTCTGCTACAGACACTGCAGCAGCTCCCTCTAAAAGGTGAGTGAGTTGACTCCACTGAGAAAACGTTTAATTCACCCTCTTGAGTTTGACAAGCGATCTAATCTCCGCAATGATGGCCGAACGACTTATGCGACATGTCCACAATAGCGAGACATTCAGCGCAGGGATTAGAGGGCGTTCTGTCATCATATGGTCAATGAAGGGCCTCCAATGCACCGCTGCTGATAGCCTTCGACCCTCCCGATAGATTAGCACCTACACAGTTATTATTCCATTATGCTGTCAATGAAATAGGTGCAGACTGTCGCGGCCTAATCACAGCACGCTGGGTGACGTGTGCACTTTCATTTCCGCAGTGATCACAGATGTCAGCCGAAGCTGCTGGATGTTAAATGACTGGAGCTGTTCACAAAGAGCATGAGGTCACGGTGGGAACATGAATGTTAAATGAACTCTTACTAAATTCGATTTAATCTCAACTCTTCAGGTAGCTATTTAACCACATTGGACTGTTTTAACGCTAAAAGAAAGCGCTGAATTATAGTAATTTGTCTGCTTTCTAGTAATTTACACAATCACACTCCATTCATGCTGTAAAACTACACTGATTCTTACATTTTTTATTTTATTTTAACATGACAATTGACTTTTTGCACATTTTCACATTTGTTTTTTTATTTTTAAAAATGTAAAATATAATTTGTAAATGTGAAATATAAAATACATTCATTTTAAACTATATTATATGTAGTCAAATTATGCAAAAGTTAAAATATATTTCATGCTTAACCGTGTTAAACTGGTTAAAATTATTTTATTAAAAATTATGAATGCATTTGAATTTTTTGCATAATTTCACTTCCGTTAAATTATTGAAAATTACACAAAAAAAGTTTCATATATTTGGATTTTTTTAATAATTTCACATCATTTTTTAATAATCATAAATTACTAAAACATTTTAAATGTTTTTATTTTAAACAATTTATCTGAAGTCATATTTATATTTCTAATTATTATTTCTATTTCATTTTTTTACAGTCTTAAAAATCTGACTCCAGTTAACAATTATTTAAATAGCTTTATATATATATATATATATATATATATATATATATATATATACATACATATATATATATATATATATATATACATATTCTTTTTTATTATTATTATTAAACAAGTTTTTGCATAATTTTACTTCAGTAATAAGGAATTATAAATGTGTGATTTATTGGCATATTTTACATAATTTCACTACATCTAAATATGATTTTTTTTTTGTTATTTGTTTTAAATATGACTTATGTTTTCACATGCTTTGCATAACTACATTTCGAAGAATGTTTTTTCAATTATTATTTTTTATAATATTTGTTATTCAGAAAAATAGTAATTTATGAAAATGTTAATATTCCATTCATTTGAATATTTAAATATTTATGTAATATTTATTTAAATATTAAATATTTTACATTTGAAGTTGAATGTATAATTTTTTATTTGACCAGTTGGGTTTCACATATTTATTTTTTTGCAGAATTTGAAAATCTTAACTACAAGGGTTTAATCCAATAGTAAAATATGAATATGCTATTGTGGTACACAAAACGTTTGGCCATATAACTTTGGTTTAAAGTACTACATGAAGTCTACATCAGTGCTTTAAGTGGGCCTGTATCCACCTGTACTCAGTACCGGCACTTCCAAATATAGCTCTTGAGCGTATGGCCACCTCTCCGTGCGCCCAGAACATGCTTTTAGGGTACTGGTATGTTCATTTGGACATCTGTTTTAATAGAGGTTTTAATCCTTTGCCTGCGCTGCCGCTTTTCAGAACGCACGCTTCCTTCTTCCTAGTTCGGAGTATGGAGCGTGAATCATTTGAACCAGTTTGGGAGTTCGGAGCGGGTTCGCGAATCATTTGAGTCAGTTCGGGAGTTCGTAGCGGGTTTGTGAATCATTTGAGTCAGTTTGGGGATCGCAAATCATTTGAATCAGTTTGGGAGTTCGGAGCGGGTTCGCGAATCATTGAGTCAATTTGGGGATCGCAAATCATTTGAATCAGTTCGGGAGTTCAGAGAGGGTTTGCGAATCATTTGAATCAATTCGAGAGTTCGGAGCGGCTTCGCGGATCATTTGAATCAATTCGAAAGTTCGTAGCGGGTTCGCGAATCATTTGAGTCAGTTTGGGGATCGCGAATCATTTGAATCAGTTCGGGAGTTCGTAGCGGGTTTGCGAATCATTTGAGTCAGTTTGGGGATCGCGAATCATTTGAGTCAGTTTGGGAGTTCACAGCAGGATCGCGAATCATTTGAGTCAGTTCGGGAGTTCGGAGCAGGTTCGCGAATCATTGAGTCAATTTGGGGATCGCAAATCATTTGAATCAGTTCAGGAGTTCAGGCCGGGTTCGCGAATCATTTGAATCAATTCGAGAGTTCGGAGCGGCTTCGCGGATCATTTGAATCAATTCGAAAGTTCGTAGAGGGTTCGCGAATCATTTGAGTCAGTTTGGGGATCGCGAATCATTTGAATCAGTTCGGGAGTTCGGAGCGGGTTCGCGAATCATTTGAGTCAGTTTGAAAGTTTGAATGCAGTATCTCTTTCTAAGGGTATTTTTTCAAAATCTTTTTGCACATTTTATTTATGTTCAGTAGTTCTTTCTAGCTCAAGCAAATCCACAAACTAATAAAAGGATTTATTATTAAGGTCGCCTGTTGACTGCTGTATATAAAACCCCTTCAATATAGTTGTTGTTACCTCAGGGGATGAGGGGAGTCATAAAAAAACAAAAAACAAAGTATATATATATTTTTTGGCTATAATAGAGTACCGGCACCTCTTTTGGGCCACTTAAAGCACTGGTCTACATGATCTATGCATCCATATCCCATAATCCTCTCTGTTGCTGTGACGATCTTGAATCGTGACCCTCAGTGATGCCCCTTAATTTGCTGAAGACACCAATAAAAGTGTCAGCAGGAACAAGGACGCTGCTGCTTTATCCAATTAGCTGTAATTGTTTGGGCGTTAGCGAGCGCTGCCCTTTCGGACAGATGAAGTTACCCAATGTCAAATGCCAGAGCGCTGACATATTGGCTTTCTCTCCCAATTTCTCAGCTCCCAATGTCTGTATCACAGCTTCCCCCTATGATAAACGCACATAAACAGCCTTATCAATCATAACGTGACATTTATTAAAATTAAACTGACAAAAAACACAGATCATCAAAGTCATAAATGCTTTACTAGGCCGCACTTTGCTAGACAGTTTCCTGAAAGTGTCGCACAAAAGCTCTCACGTCTATATTTCTTTGCACTTTTGGGAAGCGTCGGGCTCCTGCAGCTTACGTTTGAATGAGATTTCCGGCGCTACATTTCACTGGAGTTTAATCACATCTGTGGCGCGTAAACAGCCTCGACACGTGTGAATTATATATGGATACATCACTGTAATGGCTTCACTGTCACTGCCAATGGCGCCGGCTTATTATTCGACTTATTATGCAGCTACGACGCTGAGAAATTAACTTTCATATCAGTCAGACGTGATTTTATAGATGGATTTCTGGGGGATCTCATGGTGCCACTGTGGAGAAGAGCCATTCGTTTTCTATAGACTAAAAACAAAAGCTTTGAAGTGAGTGCAAATCTTTTTTTCATTTTTTTTTGTACATCATATATGAAACATTTTATTAAAACAATTGTATATGATTCAAATCTTTTTTTTTTTTTTGCATTGGTGCAAACTACTTGGGCTAAAATATAAATAATGATGGTTAAAAAAAGTCCTTGAAGTACATTATTAAAAAATATAATAATATATATGGACACTATATATATAAAGATATAATATATATATATATAAAACCTCACATTTTGGGGTGAAATAAAAAAATAAACAACATTTTGAAACTTGCATATAATGAAAATTACAAAAACACAATCTATACTGAATATACAAAAATACATGTATACTGATTGTGGAGTAATATATGACTGGCATCTCCATTTATGTAATCCTTAAAACTGCAAGTGCATTCAGACGGGGTTTATTTTCTTTGTAATATAACAATTTGTTAAGCAGCAGTCAAAAGTGTTTATGCCTGTGTTTTCTGAATAATTAAAAACTATAAGTGTGTAGTATAGGCTTCTAAAACTCAGCAGACTTCCAGAGCTGCAGGCCAGAGCAGATGTTCAGTCTTAAAGTGACAGTTCACCCAAAACAACAACAAGTCTTCTGAAGTCACATGATAGCTTAGTGTGAAGAAAAGACACAGGTTTAATTAATAAAATCAAGCAAAACAACACCTTTTGAAAACATTGTGAAAATACCTACCTGACAGGTTTCCTTAAAATAACTTCAAATCATTAACAAAACATCGATCACTGATAAAAACAACACACGAAACCGAACTGCATCATTTACATTTGTAAAATTGAGCATTAAAATTTCATTGTGTACAAAAACTAAATGGAAATGCTTTGGGGGAAAAAGAAAACGCAACCATTTTTTGAAACATTTGTAAATGTTATTTTAAAAATCTAACGAAAAAGAATTCACAAAAACTGTCTGAATATATGCAAGTGTCCTGTGACGTCCAAGAACCAAAAACAAAACAAACTGCAATGTTCGTAAAATGTATAAAATTATAAAAGTAATTTGTACAGCAAAATTAGTGTCCAAATGTGACAAATTTGAATATATGCAAATACGATTTAATATATATGACATGGAAACATTTTTGTGCTTGAACATTTTTAATAAAAACAACATCATCCAAAATAAGACAACTACAACGTTTGCATTTTTTAAAATAATTTGTGCATTAAAATTTCACTAAAAACGCAATGAAATTGATTTAAAGGGATCATTCATCCAAAATTAAATCAAAAAGCTGACGGCACCCATTGACTTCCATTGTATGGGAAAAAAATACTATAGAAGTCAATGGGTACCGTCAGCTGTCTGGTTCCACACATCCTTCAAAATATCTTCTTTGTGTTCAACAGAAAAAAAGAAACTCGTACAGGTTTGAAAAACCATGAAGATAAGTAAATGAGGACAAAAAAAAAAAATATTTTTTAGGGATGAACTGTTCCTTTAAATGTATTTTTTATGACCACAACACAACATTTGCCTATGGAGCATTTGGATTACGCCGTTTACTAATCGGTCATTGCTACACAGAAACATTTTTGTGCTTGAACATTCTTCGAATCATCAGCTTTTGGTATCCCATGAGTGCAAGTAAAGTTGAATCTGATGGAGGTTGTGTTTGATCTGATCAGGATCCGGTGGAGAATTATGGGTCTCTAACAAGCTTGTAATTTCACCTGACGCATGGCCAGCAAATCATGAATCTCTCCCATAATATTGAGCCTTCAATCTCGGTTCAGAGCTCAAACATTGACTTAATGCTCTGGAAGGATTCCCGCTCAGCCAGCACAAAAGCATTCAGGGAGCTGCTCGGGCAAATACAATGGGCCATGAATTACAGAGGCAGCGTGTCTCTCGCCCCTCTCTGTGTCTCGGGCCTGCCGGCGGGAACATCGATTCGCTGCTCATCAGGGGAGAAAGAGAGGAGCTCCAGATGCTATGGATTATTTCATGGTGTCTGCATCGACGGACTGCAAACTGAACGCAGGACACACGGAGAAGCACAGGTCACTGGACGCGTCTGTGTTTCAGCATCGATTCTGGAAGCAGATACAGTAGGATTGATGTCTGAGGTGCTTTCCTGTGAATGATGTGAAGAAAAACTGACAATTCAGCAATGAAACCTGCATCTTCAACTTTACTCTGGTGCTTTGCTCATATTATGGAGTAGTTTCAGTGAACATGAAACCACAAATAAATGTTCTTTTTAATACTATTTTGTATATCAATGCATTATGAAAGCATGTAAGAATGTTACAAGTTTAATTAATAAACCTTTAAGCAATTTTTCATTTTTATTTTAGTGATAAATTTGTATTAAAAAATCTAAACAGACAACACAGCATTTCTGGAAAACATGAAATTCATAGGGCCCTTTAATCGTAACAATAAAGAAATAAATGGTTGCTGTTTTATGCATTTGATTTATTATACATGAGTTTTGGGTATTAATGGAATCCAAAAAAGGTTTAAAATTGAAAACATGGGATAAAAGAAAAAAGGAATTTGGGGAAAAAATGTTTTTCATAAGGTTATAAAATAAATTTTCAGTTGAAGTTTTAAATTGTATAATTTCAATGATCTCAATTAATTAGACATGGTTTCTGATCACTAAAATAATGCATTAATTAAATGCTTTCTGATTAACTAAAATTGAAATGTAAAAAAAAAAAAAAAAATTCTACAAAAATTGAAATAGAGATAAAAACTATCCATGAAAAATTAAAACAGAAAAAAAAAAAACTAAATTTCATAGCTCTAAAAAAAAATTGTTTTTTTATTTTTTTACTTTAAAAAAAATGATTTCAATTAATTACACATTATTTGTAATTACCAGAATGTAATTCAACCATTAAAATGGAAATAATAATAATAATAATTTATTTACTGAAAACATAAAATTCTGGAAAAATAAAACAAACAAATAATTATTCTGTATTTAGTTGTAAGCTTCACCGTTTCAGTTAATTATATATATATGCTAGTTTCTTCATGAACTCCCTCCTTGTAAATCTCTTTAAGTCTCTGTTGTACCTTCCCAGAGTTCATCTGTTTTCCGCTGACTCAATGGAAAGACAATTACTCATGTACTCTGAACCGCTTTCGCCGGCATTCAGCAGAAAAATGTCTTTGTATCGCAGCCAATTTGAATAATGCAGCCGAGCGCGACGTAGCGTTCCCCTCTTGTTTGAACTGGTGGCGTTCCTGCTAATCTAAGCTAATGGACTGAAGACCTTCATTGTCTGTTCTGGATGAGCTCCGTTGATTCATCCCGGCTTCATTTGATGAATCGCTGCAGTTTGCATCTCTGAGTTCAGAAAAACTCACTTTATCTGGCTAATGCTAACGCTTAAGACAACTCAAATGATCTATTGTGTGGTCTGGACATAGAAACGTGTTTAACCAGGGTTCACACGGTCATTAAACACTCTTTTCATTATGTACCATAGTGAATATAACGTTTTTTAGTTTTAGTGTTCAACCCTAAAATATTTAATTGGATTAGCGAGTGAATCTTTTTTTTTTAATTAATGACTTGAATTGGTTCCCAAATAAGTCTGAAAGATTCATTAGCAAAACGCTATTCAATGATCACAAATGAATCATGAAACTTAATTTTAAAGCATGAAGCTGAGAAAGATTCCATGAATCAGTCCAAACTGTCGATTCAAATGAATCTGTTTGAATGTCTGATTAATGATTCTTTTGTTTCATGACGATTCTTCAGGATTGGTTAAGTGAAAAATCTCAAATGACCGTAGAGGTCACAAAGTTATCAGCCTGATTTGATTCATTTCCATGAATCAGTTCAAACTGTGAAGAGACCATTTCAATATTCAAATCAGTGATTCATTTGAATCACAATGTCATTTTCAACACAATATTGAATCAGTCCAAACTCTTGGTTGAAATGAATCTGTTTGAATGTCTGATTAATGATTATTTTGTTTCATGACGATTCTTCAGGATTGGTTAAATGAAAAACTGAGTAAGTCGAAAATCTCAAATGACTGTAAAGGTCACGAAGTTATCAGCCTGATTTGATTCATTTCCATGAATCAGTTCAAACTGTGAAGATACCGTTTCAGTATTCAAATCAGTGATTCATTTGAATCATAATGTCATTTTCAATACAATATTCATGCTCTTTTGAATTGGTCTGAATGATTCATTGCCAGTTGAATTTAAAAGACATAAAAATTTAATTTTTCAGTAAACACAAATGACTAAAAAGGTCATGGATACTTATTGGTCAATCACAACTTCAGTAACAGATTCTTAGTACATTCCATTAATTAGTTCAAAGTGTCCGTATAAATTAATTGAATGAATTTCAGATTAACAATTATTTTGTATCATGACTATTTTTTCCATGACATATTCAGTGGGATTAATGAGTGAAAATTTTAAATCACGATGTCTAGAAAGGTCACAGAAATGTATCATTCTGTCAATTTCAGCAGTGAATACTTAGTTGATGAATTTCCATGCTTCAGATTCAACTATCCACTTGACTGATTCTATTTGAAACGAATGGCCGTTCAGAAAAGTCTTAATTTCAGCAATAGATTCATAGTAAGCTTGATTCAGTTCAAACTGTCTCTTTCAATAATTATATTATAAATTCTAAAACCTTTCAAGGTGATTTTTTTACTAGATTTTTTATTCTTTACTACAATTACTTGAATTGGTTACAAAATTGGTCATTGGCAAATTGATCAGAATATAATTCTTATTATTTTTTATCCTTATTTGGTAAAGTCACAAATAACTGGAAAGTTGAGAATTTAATTTAAAATAAAGCTAAGTTCTTTCAGTTCTATGAATCGGTTTAAACTGTCCATTTCAACGAATCAATTCAAAAAATAACGTTTTCTAGTTTTAATTCTCAATTCTAAATTTGATCTTTTGAATTGATTCTTTCAAATGATTTTGATCAATTCAAAACAGTTTAATACATTTGATGGCGAACTAAATATAAATAAGAAAAAATATATATTTGATAATCTGATTAACACAAATGACTCAAAAATCACTTTTTAGTCCTTGTGTAATTTTAGCGATAGATTCTTAGTTTGATTCATCTCTATAAATCATTTCAAACTGTTTAATTAATTAATTCTGATTAATGATTTGTTTGTATCTTTCATCAAGTTTTCATAAAGTATTCAACTGAATTAGCGAGCGAAACCTTTTGAAGAAATTATTGGAATCAGTTCCCAAAGTGCTCTGAATTATTCATTTGCAAACTGATCTTGTTTGAATGATTAAAAGAAAACTTTGTTCAGTGAAATCACAAATAACTATAAAAAATAGAAATTTAATGAAAAGTCGATGCACTTCATTCAGTTCCAACTGATAAATGAATCGGTTCACTACTGAAGTGATTCACATGCATAATAAATTCCCTGCAATCATTTTAATATATATATACATATATTAATACATTTGAATATAGTGTATGCCGATAAATATTTCCGGTCATGACTGCGTAGGCCTATTGTTCTATAAGTGATATGATTGCTCTTTTGTTCATTCAGTGTAAAACATGTCTAGATACGGTCTAAACGTGAATAAATGTCCTGACTCGAGTGCTTTCATTACAGCACTTATTGAAATGCTCTTCTCTCTGCTTTCGCTCCCAATCTGTCCGTCTGCATTTCTTTCCTCGTTTAACATCACAATGGCTTTGAGAGAGAAATCATCATTGTTCTCACTCTCAGTTCGACTGATCCTGATAAACTGACAGGCGATTTAACGGTTGACGCACAGACAGTGGTACATCCCTGTTAAACCTCAGCGTCCCCCGCGGCCTCCAATCGATAGCAGACCAGCACCAAGTCTGTTTTTAGCCCGATGGCAGATGAACTCGGGTTTGACCCTCAAGGTCTCCAGACATCCAGCTCATGGCTAATGACGCTATCGGATAGCACGCACTTCCTGTCCCGCCATGCTCTCATTATTTGTGTGCACTCAGTGGTCATCTGCTGACCTTGGAGCAGACGGGAGTCAAGCGAGAGAAACAAACACGACCCGCCTGATGACACCTGATTGACCGCAGTCACTTTTTGTGAATGTTTGGGAACTCCAATACCGATCGACAGACCCAGGTCACGCAGTTCTGGAATGCAGACGATAATGGAAAGGGTTGCCAGGTTTTCACAAAAAAAAAACTCATAATTGCTATTCAAAATTAGCCTAATGGCATTTCCATGTTGGGGTCGCCTAGTACCGGTGGGTACAATATATGATTTTTGGTAGGGTTCACCTGGTAAAATTCACACTCCAGGAACTACATTTCACGTTATTGCATTCGCTTCAACCTGCGGACAAGAAAAACAACATGGGTTAAAGTAGCCCAGTTCCGCGGGAAAATGGCAGACCTGGCAACACTGTTACTGAAGCTTCTTGATCATCTGAATGTTGCAAAGTTATTATGGATAGTATAATGTCTAAAGTGAATCATGAATCAATTCCAATTGCCCATTTTAATGAATCTATTAAAAATTCTAAATATTTAAAATAAAGTTATTCATTTGTATTATCACTTTAAAATGTTTTAGTTTTTTTTTTTTTACATTGTTTTATTTTATGATGGTAAATATTTCTGTTATTGACTTAAAAAATTAAAATTATATTATAGAAGTATTATAAGATAATAGATTGTTATATACAATTATATTATAAACAATTAAGATTTCATACATATTTCGTTTTTAAAACGCTATGCCAAATTATTGTTAATTAAAATATAGTTATTAATTTATTTGTGGAAAAATACACTCTCACATAATTTAAGAACCTAAAACATTAAAAATAAAAAAGCATATATTGAAACTTGATTTCATTTATTTCAACTGATTTATCATTCACACATAATTTACATAAAGTACATTTAATATATATATATATATATATATATATATATATATATATATATATATATATATATATAAATAATCATATTTTAATTTTGATTTACTTCAAATTCACACACATAATTTCATATTTTTATTATTTATACATTATTTTTATACATAATTTATTACATTTACAAAAAAATTGAATATTACAAGTAATTTCTTATCAGATTTAATAGAAAAAAGTTGGGAACTTTCTCAATATTATATAAAGTTAATAAATAATTTATTATAATAACATAATAATAATGCCTAATTAATTAATAAATAATAAATACATTATACATAAAAATACAGTTAATAGATTAATAAATATATAGCTATATTTTTTATACATAATTGTCACTTTACAAATTAGATAGATAAATTAATTAAAAAAAGTTAAACAAACCAGCCAACATTTTCAGCCAAAAATTAAAAAGTGAATAATTTCAGTCATAAAGATTGAGCTGACAAAAAAAGCTGACAGTAATGTAAACGTTAGTCCAAATCTCTCTTCACACACAATCATTCTCTCACATGCACAGTCAGCTCGTACCACGCTGCGTTGTTTTTAAATCATAAGACATAAAAAAGACATTGGTTGGAGGGCAGGATAATTGTATATTGATTGTAAATAATAGAGCGGCCCCTGCGCGTACATCACAATAAAGAGCCCACTGCAGCAATTTCGCAGACGAGGAGGCCCGAGGCCTTTGGCCATGAAGGAAACACAGCTGCAGTCCTTTCACACAAAACTATTGTGCTGTCCCAGCATGCCGTTCTGCAAAGAGAAGCAGTTAGTACACCGTGTCCCCTTATCAAAAGAACCGAAGCATCTTCATGCGACCCGCCACAAGAGTCTGCACTTCCTCGACTTCAATAAAAGTGAATGCATCCCTCCTGCCAAGTGCTGTGTTATGAATAATTATCTGATGGGATGCAAACGTGGTGTCTGAAAGTCGCTGAATGGCAGCTCAGAGAGACGAGGAAAGAGCAGCAGAAATCCACACCTTCTTCAAGATGCTGTCTCCATCTGTTTAAATCTGCACTTATAAGCATTAAAAAATCAAGTTGACTTTGAACTCAAACGCCACAACGGTGATCTGAAGAACCTGAGCATGCAACATCAAGCGCTTTTAATCTACAAAACACCATTTAGCAACTTGCAAAATAGTTTTTGAAGCATCTTTATTTCTAAAATACTGCAAAGAACAAGACATTCCCCCACGTTCAGAAGCCTTCAGTCAATTATTAAGCAGTTTTCTGCGAAGAACGCCCATGACTTGTTTCTCATAGTATGTCTACGGTAGGCAAAGTCTGCTTTACATCTCTCTGACTGACATCAGCTCGCACTGAACTCCCTCTTCACGCGTACACCTCTGACAGCCCTACATACGCATGCACTCCTCAGTTCCTTTTCGCATTTCTTTGTACTCTGCGATGTAGATGCTTTGGAGGATCTTCAGTCAAGTCGCACAACCCCCAGAGCCCTGGAGAGAGTCTGAGAGCGAGTCACAAACACAGAACAGAAAAATGCATGTGTTGCATTAAACATGCGTCAAACTGTGTTAAAGGCGTCAGTGCGTAAAAAGAGGAGGTGTGGGACCATCTTGCTCATTATCGTCTCTTCGCATGGTTGATGAGAAAACTGTTGTTTGTAGTTTCAGTCGAGCAACATCGCAACTATTTGCCCTTTGCGATGCTGTGCTGGTGTCAGATTAAGGTGGAGCTTTGGAGAATGTTCAGTCACATCGAACAACCCCTAAAGCCCTGGAGAAAGTCTGAGAGTGAGAAAAAGAAACAGAACTGAAAATATACATGCGCTGATGCGCATTAAATGCGCGTTGAACTATGTTAAAGGTGTCAGTACAGTGCAGGGATGTCTAAGTAAACAGAGGAGGTGTGGGACCACCTTGCGCATCATTATTTGGAGTGTCAGACGAACAGCTGAAAAATGCGTTAATAACGGCGTCGCATCACGAGGGAATGCACGCTTGTTCCTGCACGAAACCAAAGCGTCTTGATTGATGGCTGAACGCATTTGGAATGAAGGGATGTTAGCTATCATCATGCATGGGGATCTTCTCTTCGCATGGTTGATAAGAAAACTGTTGTTTGTGTTTATAGTCAAGCAACATCCCAACTTTTTGCCTTTTGTGATGCTGCATTGTGTCAGATTAAGGAGGTGCTTTGCAGAATCTTCAGTCGTGTCGAACAAACCCCTAGAGTCCTGGAGAAATCGGAGAGAGAGAAAGACACAACAGAAAGCGTGCATGCGTCTGAGCGCATTAAGCATGCGAACTGCGTCCAAGGCATCTGTACACTATAGGGACATCTTAAGTGCATAGAGGAGGTGTGGGACCATCTTGTGCATCATTATTCAGGGAGTCAGAGGAACAACAAGAAAATTGCAATAATAATTACGTTGGAATATGAGGAAATGCATGTTTGTTACTGCAGTGAATGCAATGCACTGTGATTGATGGTTGAATGCATTTTGAATGGAGGGATGTCTGCTATCATTATGCATGAGGATCTTCTCTTTACATGGTAGATAAGTCAAACAATGATGCAACATAGCGCAAAAATCCAGATAATTGTCTTGGGCAATGCTGCATTGGTGGCAGATTAAGGAGATCTTCAGTCACATCTCAAATCCTCTGGAGCCCTGGAGAAAGTCTGAGAGAGAATCAGACGCAAACAGAAAATGTTAATGCGTCTACACGCATTAAGCATGCAAACTGCGTCCAAAGCATCAGTACAGTACGAGAATGTCATCAAGTGCTTTGAGGAGGTGTGGGAGTATCTTGTGCATCATTATTCAGAGAGTCAGAGGAACAACTGAAAAATGCGGCGTTAATTGCGGTGCAGTGCGAGCGGATGCGTGCTTGTTCCTGCACTAAACGCAAAACACTAAGAATGCATTTTGAATGGAGGAGCATCTGCTAGATCATGCATGGGGATCTTCACTCAAATGGTAGATAATGATAGCATGCTGTTTGCAAAAACAATGTCAGTATTTAAATGCAAAAAACGCAACTGATACTGTGTGATGCTGCACTGTTGCCAGATTAGGGAGATGCATTAGAGGAACATCTTTCTCTTTGCATAACCTATAGAGCCCTGGAGCAGGTCAGAGATGAAAAGACACAGAATAGAAAAGCATGCATGCGTCTGCGTGCATTAAACATGCGAACTGCATCCAAAGCATCAGTACAGTACGGGAATGTCTTCAAGTGCATGGAGGAGGTGTGGGACAATCTTGCGCATCATTATTCAGCGTGTCAGATGAACAGCTGAAAAATGCGTAAATAATTGCGTTGCTTGTTTGTTTGTTCCTGCAGCTCTCTGATAGATGGTTGAGCGCGTTTTGAATAGAGGAGATGTGTTCGCTAGCATCATGCATGGGGATCTTCTTTTCGCATGATATATAGTAAGACGTCAGATTGTTTAGGGTTATAGTGAAGCAATGGTGCAACATGGTGCAAGAATCCAAATTCTTCTTTTGCGAAATTGCACTGGTGCCACATTATGAAACAGATGTTTCTGGGTTGTTCTCAGAGAAAAATTACTTGGTATGCTAACCTTGGTATGCTAACCTCACCAACATCCACAACAAGTGTATGGTGCATGCAAAAAAGACATCACTTCCCCCTCCCTTCACTTCTTACCTCAGCCAGAAATATCACCATGCTGCGCAGTTTTAGACCTGAATCATGCGTCTTCCCTTTGCTCTGGCATTAACATTTTCAAAAAAAAACAAGCCCGGCTTCATTAAAGTCATAAATAAGGAGCTCACTGATGTTCCAGTGAATGTCATGAGCTCTGGATTCAGTCAGTCAAAGCAAACACTGCCCCCTGATGTCCACCAGCCTTCATCTGAAGCGACCATTCACTCAAAATAAAGCTGCTGTCATCATTTACTATCCTGAATGACTTTTTGAGAATATTTGACAAGTAAATCAGCTGTGTATTGGGGCAAATGATTTATGTATCAAGTCATTTATAATTTAGATAAATACACACTTCAGTGCCACAAAACACTGGAGCGTTTGATAAAACAAAGGAGATTCAGTTGAACCAAAAATGTCTGAAAGTCAGTCTAAAGTCAGTTCACCCAGTGTATCATCGCACTATACAGACAAAACCCCAGTCAATGCATATTAACGTCCTGCTGATCTGCATAAGAGAACGTGATTCTCAGCTCTCCGAGGTTCAT
Organism: Carassius auratus; assembly: GCF_003368295.1. NCBI lineage: Eukaryota > Metazoa > Chordata > Actinopteri > Cypriniformes > Cyprinidae > Carassius > Carassius auratus. The sequence goes on along the minus strand of NC_039264.1, from coordinate 613,879 downwards.
TCGTATATTTCAGCGAGAGCAGCTCAGCAGAGGAATCCAATCAAAGCCGATGTGTCAGTCCAGATCTCCAACACCACCACCACTTCTGCTTTTAACCAGCGCTTCATCCGTCGGCACTAACTAGTACCTCTGAGGATTGGCTCTGATGTGTCAATCATTTCAACAGCACTGCATCAACACAGACACAGATCAATATTACAAACACACTGGAAAATCACTCCGAAGATCCGTCAGCCTCCGTCTCGCCACCACGGAGAAGGCGGTTGCATAAAGAGTGTTTAAAAGTTAATTAACATGAAAGTTTGAGCGTTTCTGCCACTGCGCTGACCATTTCATCTTCTCCGACGAAAGAAAGAAGTTTCAAACGAGGCAAGACAGGGCCCAAGTGCTGTGGTTTATTTGGGAAATATCAAGCCCACTTGAGGGATATAGTGAAGCGAGTGTTGTATCAGGTCGATGCAGGGGGAGAAATGAACTAGAAAAAGGTCAGAGGCTGACATTAAAGAACAAAACCAGATTAACCCCAAACCAGAACTGACCGGCTACACCAGAGGAGTCGCTACAACCAACACAACACACTCACAACTACACACTAAATCATTACACCCCATCTGTGGTGGGATTTCTTTCTTTTTTAAGGGTTTTGCATCCTTTTAGATTAAATAAAAATACATAAAACTAACAATACTGAACAACAATTCTGACAATTCTAACAAAACTAACAATTCTGAAACTTAATCTGAATTATAAATAGAAAACACCAATTGAACATGAATGAAACTTCAGAAATCATCTCATTGATAAAACAGCAGTGCTGTACATCTGAACGAGAGTACAGTGATGCTTGACTAAAACCACACTGACAAACACGTGAAGCGTCCGAGGTCGAGTGCCCCGTGCTTTTATCACTCCCTGTTCGCTCCTGTTGTGGAAGTGCGACTAACTTAATTAACAGTTACGACAAATGTGTTTTCACTTCAGATTAGTAAACGTGGTGCTACCGACGCTCTAGAAGTTGTCATTTACACCACAAACAGCCTCGCTCTCTTTCATAACCTCAAGTGCGTGCGCTCTGACCCACCCGACCACGCTCTCAAGCTAGATTACTATAGTGTTGCCAATTTAACAATTTTGTTGCTAGATTTAGCAACTTTTCAGACTATCCTAGCTACTCTTTTTTTTTTTTCTTCAAAATGCACCTTACAACAAATTCATCTATTTTTTTAGTTCTGCATCCAAAAAGCTTTTTTTTTTACACACACACACACACACACACACACACACACACACACACACACACACACACACACACACACACACACACACACATATATATATATATATATATGTATACACGTGTGTGTGTGTGTGTGTGTACCTTGTATATTTATGTGTATATATACATATCACACAATTAACTATGTGTCTCTATTTATATAGACATAAAAATACACACAGCAGACACATATGTAAATAAAAACGTTTATTTTGAATGCAATTAATCACAATTAATTATTTGACAGAACTACTATTTTAAATAAGTCAACTTTTAGCAACTTAAACACATATATACATCACATGAGAATAAAGTTGATAGTTGCCCATGTTCGACAATAATTGATCATTTATGATAAACATTAAATATATATTTTTTCTTAAACAGCTATGTTTCCATCCACCTATTTTTAAGCGCATTTTGGAATATTAATAAAACTGGATGAAAACGGCAAGATGAAAAAACACATAATTGAGTGGGTTAAACTTTTTATCCGATAGCAAAAAGTGTGCATTAACTTCAATGGGACAGGGTAATTTGACTAATGGACCAATCTTGCTTTGCTCATTCAGAAATGCCTGAGTGTTTATTCGGTTTTATTTTGTTTATTATATTTAGTGGGTTCTCCTTCATTTCTTAGTGATATTTAGTGCCAGTTTATCAGGAAGTGACCATTTTGTTCTCTTTGACTTATTGGATGGAAATGCTTCTTTATTCGGAAATTTTTATACGATATTCCAGTTTTGCGTTAAATTCGTATCTTTGGATGGAAACACAGCTATTGTTAGTCAGTAAGGTACACTTATCACAAAAATCTTTAATTGGTTTTCTTTTGGAAATATTTTTCAAATTCACACTGAATGCATTTATGTCCGTAAAGAATGTATCTGTGTCAAAATCGTGATTAAAATCTAAATTGCAAAATTGATCAAAGAAATTGCAAAAGTTTTTTTTTTTTTTTCAGCCCTAGACACAACGTAATTTAGCAACTTCAAGCAACAAATCGACCTGCCTTTAGCAACTGTACCTAAAAATGAGTGGGCAACACGTAGACCGAATGGAGTGTGAGCGCGCGGGAGTCCTTGAGGACACGGTGTGTGATCCACACTGTAGCCTTTTCTTCACATGAAGCGGTGCGTGGTGCTCTCTACGCCCTCCTGAGGTGCTCTATCGTCTCCGCCGCAGCAGGAACCGCGTTAATAGCACGGGGAACATAGCTCTGAACTAACCTGACATCTGATCCATGGGGTCAGGAGAGGACAAACCCGCAGGACACGCGACCTGAACCAATTAGCTGTGCTAGCAAAGAGCCGCCTCTCGGCTACCCACACAGAAATAGCCAGAAAGGTGAACAAGCTCCTCTCTATAAAGGCAAGAGGTTTTGTGTACATTGTGTTGCAAATCATACACTGAATTTTGATGAAATGTACAGTAAAATGTACAGATTTGCATAATCTAAACACCCAGTGAGTCTTTAAACCACAGTAAAAGCTGCTTAATAATTATCTCAGGTAAGTTATCCATTTTTTATCAGTCGAGGCTAAAAATGAGCTTAAGAAAAGAGCATTTCAACACAAATGTAAATTGATATTGATTGTTAAATGTTGTTTTTGGCATGGTTTTGTGGTGTGCCAGAAAAATACTTCTCATTCAAGCTTTCTCCCACCGATTCACATTTTTACTTAAACCGTGTGGGAAAACGGTATTGAAGAGAGGTGAAATAAATAAATGCCAAGAATATCTTTCTGTTTTAATGAAAAAACACTGAAGTTTACAGATTGTCAAATTCATCAGGAAGTTTAAACAATAAGTGTTATTTTGGCACAGTTTTGACAGTAATAACTGCGCATTTAAACTTATTGCAATGTACAGTAAAAATTGCTAAAATGCATTACTTCACACGCAATCACCGATTCAGACTACAGTAAAAGCTTATAAAAAAAAATTGACCTCAAGAAACTTACTTCAGTTCAGGTGGCTAAAAGTTTGCTACCTCAGGTAAGTTATTTGATATTTATCAGTCAAGATAAAAAAAATAAAAAAATACTCTACAAAACCGTTGCACATACCCAAACAACACTAATTGGTATTTCTGACCAAAACTGTAAGAATGAATGATTGTCTGAGTTAATTAACTAATTGGTTTAGTCAAAGATTTGATAACTCATAATACATCTCCATCTTCTGCTGTATCAAATATAACCTACAGGAATGTACCGCAAAAAAAGAAAAGTTGCTGTATAGGAAACACATTTTCAATGAGAGACTGTTTTAAATTACTTTAAATAAAAATGTTCAACATATCAACTTATTTAACTTAATATTTAAACTAATCGAGGCTATATTTCTCATTCAGTCTATAGTTAGAAAGCCGAAACACGAATAAAAACGGAATTAAAAATGTAAAAAACGATTTAAAAATTTTTTGAGAGCCAAAATATTTATAAAATCAATATTCATATAGGGTGGGTGATATGGCAAAAATATATATATAAAAAAAAAATCAGGAATATTATGATTAATGATTTTATCATGATTCTTTGTCCTGTTGGATCTACTATTTTGCAAATTGTCTAAGCATCAAAGCTAAACCAGTTTCCCTATTTTAAAAGAAAAAGCCTTGCAATGTAACAAAACAGAGTTAATAAGAGTGGCAGATATTTAGGCCAAAAATTTTCAATCTTCAAAAAAGTACATTATTTTATCTTGTTATAAACAAAATAAATAAATAAGAACAAAAGATCCACAATACAAATACACATAACATACAAATAAATCAAACAGTGCTTTATTTTTCAGGTACAGTAGGTGTATTTAGAAGTTGCATTCAAGAAATGTATAGTAATGGAAGTGGCACTCCTAAATGAATCTGCATTTTAAAATTAAACGGGTTGAATGAATGATTCAACGACTCACCCATAAAATATCTGTTTCTGCCCAGAATCAATCAGTGTTTTTGAAAAAATCAGACTGAATGGACAGTTCAATTACTCACCCAGTCCTAAATTAAATATTTAATAGCTAACAAGACATTATATATCACCACCGACTGGCAAATGAATAGAAATGACAGAAAGACGACAACTAGAAGTATTTTCACTGTAGGTGTGTTCAGTATCAGTCAGGCAGCACATCCAAAACCAACAAACTGTATTCGAAACCCTCCATGGCATACGAAACAGTCTGACAGAAATCAGGAAGTACGAGTGGCTTGTCAAGCCCAGAGCGACGACAGCAAGTGAAGTGAAGCACGAAGTCCAGAGGCTCTTTCCCTAGAGGCTAAAAACACATCAAGAAATCAGTTCCCGACTCTCACTATGCCAAACCACAATTCCCATGAGCTCTAAGCCTCTTATTCTGATTTGTGTTTCTTCCTTCGCCTCTCCAGAGGAAACAGGCTGTTGACCGGAGTGGGAAAGTGCCCTGGCAGTTTAGCCAAGCATGGTGGCAGATAGAGCGAAAATTGCTGAAAAATTAATCAAATCCAAAGACGGACTGAAGCGCCGAGGGGGAAATCGGCGGCTGTGCGTGACAAGTGCTCGGGGCACAGCAAATAAAACCTGAAGGGAAACACAATCACTCTGAAGCAATCACTGTGCTCACAAAGACGCCCACGGACATGAACGCGGAGGAGCTGATCTCAGTTCTGTCTGCTGGACTCTAAACTCTGGAGACGCGGAGCTCATCTTCACCTTCAATTCTGCACAGCCATTTTATGCTTTCAGACGCATTTAATGGCATGTGATTCAGAGGACGTCAAAGGTTATAGGGTCTTAGTTGTTGGTTTTATTCTTTGTGTTATATAAGAAAAGTCTGAAACGTTTCAGCAACCATTAAAGCTTGATTACAGGAAAGTCGACATTTGTAATGGTCATAGTTATTTGCTTTAAAATTTGTTAAAATAGTTGACATTCTACCTTCTACTTTTTCTATTCCATTTTTTTTATGCAAGTTAGTAAATAATAACAAAACAAACTGTTACATGTTTGTATCATTGCTTTAAATAACAAAAAATTTATGAAAATTAATAAGATGCCAGTTTTATACTTGTCTATTTTGTGCGATAAATAATGATAAATAACATTAAAAATGTATTAATTGTAAAATATCAATAGTTCAAATAATTTAAAATATTGTGTTAAGAAAAATCTACTTTTATATTTATATTATGTTAAAATTAAATGACATAATAAAATAAAATAACTTTTTATACTTGGATATTTTGTGCAATAAAAAAATTAATAAACTTTTTATAAAACCAGATTTATGTGTACATTGTGCGAATATTTAAATTAATACAATTCAAAGTTACTTTTATTATAAGTTAGATTAACACTTGTGCACTTTGCAAATAATTAAAATGTACAATTCAACTACTTTCTAAAATAGTTTTATAGTTGAATAAACGATGTAAAAACATTAATATACTTTTATATTCTGTGCGATAAAGAAATCATATTAAAATTATAGTGAAATAAGTCAGATTTAAACTTACTTTGCAAAATTACATTTATAAACTGGTTTTAATTATAAAATAAAACCTTGTTTTATACTTGTATATTTTGTGCAAATTATTAAAAGTTATACATTAAATTAATTACAAAAGTAAATAAGCCAGACTTATATTGTGTAAATGTCGTGTAAATTAAAATTAATAAATGTAAATAAAAAAATAGCTAAAAAATATATAATATATTTTTAAAAAAATAGAAAAGGGAACTCTTTTGGAATTAGAGGAGAAATTAAAAGGGAATTCTTTGTCGTTTACATTGAGTCACGTTACCCGATTGGTCAAGTGATTTTTGCTCCACAACATTTAACTTCAACCCAACAATTGTAGTGGTGAGGGCAACAATCAAGATCCCTGAAAATAATCTACAGATATTCAAAAACATGAACCTGTATGTTTGAAAATAGTTTTAAAATGCAAACGACAAAAGCAGTCCAAAAAACATACTATAACAAAAAATACAAAAGAAATTAAAAGAGGAAAAACAACGGTTTACACCAAAACCAGGCCTTAAAAGTACTTCACGAATAGTCCCTCTCCATCCTCAAGTGGGACAACGTCCAAACGGCAGGCCCTGTCACCACAAATAACATCACTCGGTGGATTTTGAACCAACTGCGGCATCATAAATCCCACCCAACAATTATTGATTAAATGCTTTCTCCCAATAATGAAAGGTATAAATCTCCTTCTTTCAAAAGACACGCTATATAATCTAATAAAGGAGTTACATGGCCAAACCTCTGAGAGGAGGCTTAAGAGACTGGGCTTCATTATACGACCTCAACATGGGCAAAGGAGAGAAAGAGAAAGAGAAAGGTCGGCTGAAAACACGCAGCTTGCATCTGAAAGCCACAATGGAATTAGTTATCAGAAGGACTATTACTCAGAACAGGGTATTGATCCAGATGAAACATGTTCGCTTTAGTTGACTGTTATTTAAGCAATAATGCCAGTCATGCGTTTAAACTTTCATGTGAAGAGTTTCTCCAGAAATATCTCTGCTCTGTTGATGGGTTAAACTTGATGCAGAAATATGGAGTTTTTCTCTCTGGGCTTTGGTTTAGTAAGGGAAAAGAGCAGAAAATGTCCACTCTTGGTTGGAGCACCATCCAGAGATCAGCCTCTTCTTGGTGGAGTTAGATGGTGTACGGAGGACTATCAATGTCTGGAAATGAGATAGAAGAGAATATTTAATGAAGATTAAAAATTATGAAGAAAACTTAAAAAATAAGGATGAAAACGCAGAAGGAGATACTTTGAGAAACCATGAAGATGATGATTGACGATGAGAAACCAAGATGAGACAAGCTCTCATGAAAACCAAGAAACTATGAAGAGGAAAACAGTTAAGGAATCGGGTTGAAAAACCAGAAGGAGATGTCTTGAGGAAACCATTATGAGAACCAAGTTGAGACATGAGGATCTTTGAAGAAAAAGAAAACTATGAAGATGAGGCACTATGAGGAGAAAAACTGCTGAGGAGCCAGTATGAAAAACTAGAAGATGGTCCAGAGGAACCAGGATGATGATCCAGGATGAGAAACAATGATGAGATATGAGGAGCTCTAGTGAAGACAAGAAAATTATGAAGATGAATAACTGTGAAGAGGAAAACAGGTGAGAACTATGATTAGATTGATGGGGAACTTTGAAGAACAAGAAAACTATGAAGATGATAAACTATCATCTAAAAAGGTTTTCCATCTACAAAAGAGGAAAACTGTCAAATAACCTGGATGAAAAACCAGGAAAAAGATGTCTTAAGGAACGGTTTAGATAATCCATGATTAGAAAACTTGATTTGAGAAGGATTTCAGATACTTGAAGAATGAGAAATGAAAAAGTAAGATGTAAATTGCATATTTTTGCTCCGTTTGTTAATATTGAGCAGTTAAATTTTTTTGCTGCCATATTTTCACTGTATTATACTATACAGTATGATCCGTATGAGCCATAAAAGCCTGATGTATGAGCCAGTATGAGCCATAAGCCATGTATATGAGCCGTAAAATCCTGATGAATCAAATATGATGGTCTTAAGGTCCAATAAAATGTTACAATTCAAAAAATTTGCTATTTAAAATGACAATTTATATTTTTATGACCATTATGACTAAAGAGGGTCTTGGTTGAACCATCTTGAGAAACCATGGTTAGGAAAGTATTCAGTTACAAACATAACATCGGTGACCTGAAATATAAGAACGATTACTGCGTATGCTAAGAGGCTATGGGAACCAGTACAATGGTAAAATGGAACCAGTATACACTGTGCTTGTGGCAGAGGAATGACTACATGTGTAATCTTGGCACCTCAGGGGACAAAAATAGTAAACACCTCCCAAGGCGAATGGGCTAAGTGATGGTTCCAGAAGACTTGCACAGCCCCGGCACCAATAAGGGGAAGGTAGCACACAAGTAAGTCCTCTGATGAGTTTGAGCATGGTACTGCATAAGCAGGTGCATGCCAGTTATACTGAAAGAACCCTGGGGATGTCCAGGTCATAAAACCTAGCAAATTAGGATGGCGAGGCCCAAATAGCTTCTGACACGTCGCTAGACCATGCCCAAGAAGAGGTCGACACCTCTAGTTGAATGGGGTCATACTCCAATGTGGCATTGCAGGCCCAAGGAAGAGTAGGCTAAAAAACGTAATACTGTCAACTATCTACTTATAAAGTCTTTGCTTTATGACTGGATGCCCTTTAGCATGGACACCAAAGCAAACAAAGAGCTGTTCAGACTGCTTAAACAAACTTTCAGTGCCCTGATAGGGCAGAGTAAATTCAACTCCTGGTCCTCTTCTGAGGAAAAAAGTGCAGAGAGTGTAATGGCCTGTCCCCTGAATGGAGTAGAGAGCCGCCAGGACCGAATTCCAGGCAGGTACTGTAGGTCTCACAGAGAGTGCCTGTAAGACTCACATTTGTTTGACTGTTGCTAATGCTTGCAGCACAGCAGTTTTCATTGACAAGGATCCAAGGTCAACAGACTGCAGCAGCTCAAAGGGAGGACACTTCAAGGCTCTCAGAACAGTGGACAGGTCCCACGTAGGGACAGTGAGGGGATGGGGTGTATTCAGCCTCCTAGCCACCCTTAGAAAACAGACAACAAAGTTGTTTCTGCCCACTGACTGGCCTGCTATAGGGGCATGAAAAAAGCTGTTATAGCTGCTACATAGATCTTGAGCAGAAATTGGGAGTGCCCATTATCTGACAGCTCCTGCAGGAAGGACTACATTGCCAATACGTTACAGACGGAAGGATCCTCGCCATGGATTAAGGACCAGGTGGAGAACACCTACCACTTAAGGGCATAGAGGCATCCTGTAGATGGAGCTCTAGCCTAAGAAATGGTGTTTAGAACACCATTTCTAAGGCTAGCTCGCAAACTCCCATCGAGTGGCCAAAGATGCAGAGCCCACAGCTGAAGGTGGCATGAAAGGTGGCTGAGCAGAGAGGTCATTATTCCACTGTGAGGTGTTTCAACAGCAAGCAGGCTCTTCAGTCATTGGAGAACATTGTCACTGAAGGAGAAGAAATCTGAGTCCTATGATGAAGTGCCCACTTATATAGCCAGATGGCCCCATCCATTTTGGCGGACTTGGGGGCCATAGATTCGTGCACCACTGCTGCAAAGCTATTGGTTTGTTTTAAAAGTGTAATATACGAACCAATAGCCATGTAGTTACACTGCGCTATTGAAAAAAGCTTTAGCTCAGGAGAAAAAAGGGTCTTTTCCCCAAAGTGTCTTAGCAAAAGCAGTATGAGCGTAGGATCTATGGGGAACCACCATGAACTGTGAGACGATACCAATACAAGATACCATAATAAGTGAGAAAATATGTTGATAAACCATGATAAACAACTACAGTTTCTCATGAGGAACCATGATAAGGACCCTGCAGTCAAATGTAAAGATGGTAAAAACCAAAGAACAGAAGAAAACAAACACAAGGTCAATACGGTTTCCCAGAAGGCCACAGGTGGACTCAATTCACCGGGAACATCCGTAATCTGCTTTCAAGAGTTTGTTTCCATCTGTAGTCAGAAGACCAAGATCTTGAGTTCAGCCACGACAGCAGAGATTATTTATGACGGAGATGCAGCAGGTGGTCGAGCGCACCAGTCAATAAACTTGGCCCAGATGAACACATTGTAGGCGAGAGAAATGTGACGTGCTGAAGAAGCCTAGAAACTTCCATCCGACTACTATGGTGGAGGAGTAGCCCATATCTGTGGCGCCAACAGCTTCTGCTTTGCCAGGAGAAAAAAAGAGGCGGGAAAAAGCCACGAATACCCACAGGATTTGTTGCGGCGCTCCGTGTTAATATGATTTATAGGATCCGAGGGAAGAAACTCATATCAATAAGACTGACCTCTATTATTGAGCCCTCGGAGCCACGAGGATTGATGGGGAGAGATTGGAAACGAGAAAAAAAGAGAAAGACGGGGACTTTTACCTTAGGATTTTCCCCCCTTATTCAATTTAAAATCCTTGCAGCGCCCCCACTTTGAGTAGTGACAGTGTGGCGTATCGCACCTGGACATACGAGTAAAATATGAGTTTACACGCTCACCCTGCAGACATACCTTACTGAAACTCATTGTGGATTTCATCACGTGTATCTACAGCAGGGTTTGCCTACTTTCTCTCAGCCTTAAGCCTAGAAATTCAGTTTTAGGATCTAAACCTTAAACAGTGTACAATAATCATATGAAATTAGGAAATATTTCAGATTTGAGTGCTCTTGAGTTTTTATTTTACATTTGTGACCAGTATTTTAACATTATTTACATATAATTGATATATATGAAAAAAAAATCTTTATATTTATATTTTATTTGTATTACTATTTTGCATTAGCTTGTATTTCTAGTTACATTTTTTTAAATTTTACGATTAAATTATTATTATTATTATTTAATATTCTTTTGTTAATATTTCACAAGTTTGGTTTTAAATTAACAAACTATTTTTCCTATTTTTAATTTGCGATAATATCCGTATTTCTGACCTTACGCTCTCGTTCTTGAAACCGAACCAATATTATGTAAAAGAAATTCCCACAAAACACATTATTTGTGTCATTTCCCAGAATATCAAACAAATCATTAAAACAAGACAAAATGTGCTTGAGATACAACATTGCATGAGAATAGAAGACTTATATCTTGAAAGTGTTTTTAATTTGTCTAGCAAATAAATAAAAAATCTGTCAGTGCAGTTAAAACAAAATCTCACTGGTCTAAAAACACAACACAATGGTCCAATAAACACCATTTTGATGTAGAATTTACATATTTTTGGCTAAATACTGAGTATTGATTCTGGATTCCATTTCTAACAAGACATGACGGACATCTTGGCTAATACGAAGCTTTTGGCAACTCCAGTCAGAAGATGGGGATAAAAAACAGCGCGAACCGGACCAACTGTTGGCGTTGACTTTCATGAGATGACTGTACTGAGGCTAGGCTTGCTAATTAGCAGTCCCACAAGCACCGAACGCTTTCATACTGATGAATATTTGATTAGACGCTGCACTCAGATAATGCACAGTGTGTGTGAGCGAGACACAATGAGTGTTTCTCTCCTTGGTTTATGGTGGCTCTCATCCTGAAAAACGGCTTATTACGGCGGTTAACACAAAGGGAACAAAAGCATGTTCAGGCGACAGACGCGCAACTCTGTGCACACAGTTGGTGTGGATAAACATGCAAACAATTCAACACACAAACAAACAAACTGCGAGGCTATTTAAAGAATTAAAGAAGGTTTTGTTCATGTCCTTGGAAACACAGGTGAAAGAAATATTCAAATGTTTTCAAATAGATGTGGACGCTTTTCTCTCTGGTGCTTTTATGCACTAAACATTCACATTTAAACACAATAAATATGTCCAAAATATTGTTATTTTTTATGGTGTATTTTGTGTATATGCACTGGATTTTTACACTTGTTTTAAGTATTAAATACTGAGGACGATAAAAAAACAACTAGAGAACAATACTTTTGTCAATGAGTCATCAGTCAAAGACGACTCATTAATACTTCATTAAGAGTGTAAACATCGTATTTAATTCCATGCAAATGGAAACAAGGATTAAAAAAATGTAATCTGTTTGGTAATAATAAATAAAATAATAAAATATTAAATAAGTAATATATCTTGATAAAATATTCTTAATAAAGAACACACTGCAGGACACTTAACTTTATCCTAGTACTACACTACCAACAATTTTATATTATTTATATAAAATTATAAAATAAAAGCATTTTGTTAATTGAAATTAAAGCAAAAATAAAACTAAAAATTTACACTAAAAAAAGAGTTATACGTTTATGCACTAAAATGATTAACTGAAAATTAAGTATATAAAGTATTTATAATAATTTGTTTATTTACATGCATGAATATAGTTACATAAATGTTTAATAAAAAACATCAATCATATTATTTTTTAAACCATCATCTATCTATCTATCTATCTATCTATCTATCTATCTATCTATCTATCTATCTATCTATCTATCTATTTTTTCTTATCTATGCGCGCTAGTGAAGTGCAGGATGCTCTGTGTTCCCAGCATGCTGTGCGTGTGGTGTGATTGGCGTGGTAATGGGCCCCTGCTACATTATGATAAGGTCAAATTAGAATTAATCACTGTGTTTCTTCTGTCTATCTCCCTCTGGGCTAAATGAATAAACATGACTTGGCTGAAGTGCTCAACTCTTAGGCTAGTTAAACAATGACACACTGATTCTGATAAGGGCGGGATTTCACACACACACACACACAAACCAATGAATGTCTTATGGATGTTCGGCCAATTAAGATTCCTTAAATGCTTCATGCGCCGGAAAGGAAATCCGATAAGTTTATCCCAGGAATTTGTCGTTTAAGGAAGGCTAAACATTTGCAGAGCATTACAGCTAATTTAGGAAATTAGTTTTCAGTCAATACGAGACAAGTGGCTTGATAAGAGCCGTGTGTTCGGCTAAATAAAGCTGCGTCTAACACATTTTAACACGTTTACATTCAATACGCCACATTCCCCTGCAAAATCAGTGCATGTGCATGATACATAAAAAAACAAGACAACATTATTTAAATTAAAAAAAAAAAAAAATTGAATTTAAACTAATATGGTAATAAACTATGTAAAGAAATACTAATAACTATATATATATATATATATATATATATATATATATATATATATATATATATATATATATATATATGGTAAATAAATAGTTCAAAATATGAAAAATACTAATAAGGTATATAAACAAGGTGACTGTTTCTTCAGCAGAGAGGCAGATCTACCGGGGTGGCATAGGGTGGCAAATGCCACACTAAAAGAAAGCCTTGCCACCCATGCTGCCACCCCAGACGAATTAAAGGTTATGGCCAATTTGAAAATTCACGAGCACAAATCTTTCGTGATTCTGATCCCGCTCCAAACTCCCGAACTGATTCAAATTATTTGCGATCCCCAAACTGACTCAAATGATTCGCGAACCCGTTTTGAACTCCCTGACTCAAATGATTCGCTAACCCGCTCCGAACTCTCGAACTGACTCAAATGATTCGCGATCCCCATAACTGACTCAAATGATTCGCGATCCCCATAACTGACTCAAATGATTCGCTAACCCGCTCCGAACTCTCGAACTGACTCAAATGATTCGCGATCCCCATAACTGACTCAAATGATTCGCGATCCCCATAACTGACTCAAATGATTCGCGATCCCGCTCCGAACTCCCAAACTGACTCAAATGATTCGCGATCCCCATAACTGACTCAAATGATTCGCGATCCCGCTCCGAACTCCCAAACTGACTCAAATGATTCGCGATCCCCATAACTGACTCAAATGATTCGCGATCCCGCTCCGAACTCCCAAACTGACTCAAATGATTCGCGATCCCCATAACTGACTCAAATGATTCGCGATCCCGCTACGAACTCCCGAACTGATTCAAATTCGCGAACCCCAAACTGACTCAAATGGTTCGCGAACCCGCTTTGAACTCCTGAACTGACTCAAATGATTCGCGAACTCGCTTTGAACTCCCGAACTGACTCAAATGATTCGCGATCCCGCTACGAACTCCCGAAATGATTCGAATTATTTGCAATCCCCAAACTCTAATAATTTACAAAGTATTAATATACCGTAATATTTTTTGTTGTTGTTGTTATAAAAACAGACCTAAGCCATCAATAGCCTTTAAAATGGCTTAAAATGCATTATATGAAAAAATAATGAGGCAATAATGATTGGTTAATAATAACACTGTTAAAATACATAATGTATAAACAATTGATGCACATGTTATTACAAATGCCATGTGATTGCTGCTGTTACACTTACAGGACAATCAAATTCTTGTTTAGGCTCCTGTCCAAACATTTCATTCAAATATTCACTTAATCTTTCATTTTTGGACACCTTTTTGCTATAGATGACACAGGCTTTATAATTTCTTCAACAAAAAACGTGCTTATAACAACCCTTACAAAAATAAACCATGGTTTTATCATAGTAAAACTGCTTTGTTTCCTTTTGCATGATTTCTGAATGCTTGAGACTATAAAATAAATAAGAGTCATAATAAATTTATAGCCATAGGTAAATGTCGATAGCTACAATTGTGATTTATAAATAATACAATTTATTCATTTAGTTTTTTATTTGATTAAAGTTATTTTTTCACCCCTATAGTAGGTGTTTTTTCCATCATCATATTTGAGGAAGTTGGGCACAACAATAAATCCTGCTTATGGGAACCCTTAAGGTGTTGTTATACACGTCTCTGGGAATGTGTGTTCTACTACTACACACACACACACACACACACACAGACACACACACACAGACACACACACACACACACACTGAAGCACGCATGGTGTTTTCAGCTCTTCACTATATTGACACATGATGTATGATACACATGTGCACATCAGCGCGCTATGAGAGGATTTCACCATTTCATTTGATAAAACTATCGTCATTCATTCGTATCGTATACACAGACTGACAGAAACGGCAATGTCTTTACGACAACCTGTCGAAATAAAATTTCGGTATAACTTGAAGAAATTAGTACTATTGCACAGTAGAGTATGCTATACGTCAAGTATGCTCAATAGCTGATAATAATAGTTTATTATAAAACACAAAAACTCTGTCTACAACTCACAAAAATAAAAGTTTGGTCTAACTCAAAGAAATGATGTAAGAAATTGTTTAGTAAAATATACTTAAAAGATATACTAAAACATTATTTAAAAGGAATATCACACAAGTTTTGAAAGAAGTTTTAATTTAAGCTTGACAAAACAATAACACCATATTTTTCAAAAACTAAGTCTAAATGTAGCTCTTGACTGGTTGAGTTAGATGATGATTAACACTAAACAGTAGAAAATCAGTTGAGTCTCAACAGCTGGAAATGGCTGTTAAAATCTTGTGTTTCTTAAAATAAATTGACATAATGATAACACTGAATCTTTTATAATGCTCTTAATTACATGTCGATGCATACTGTATGTATTAGTGAGTGTGTGGTGCTTATGGGGTACGGTCACTTATTCCTTATATGAACTGTTTCAAATGCAAGACATTGATTGCATGAGATTAAGTTTGTAAATGGCAGCCTGTGTCCTTTTGTAGTGTGCACACATATTTATCATTAAACTGTGATAACTTTGACTAAATTCAGTATATATACTCCTGCCATATGTTGTCACCCCTCAAAAATTCCTGCCCCCTTCTCGCCACCCCATCAATATTTTTCTAGATCCGCCCCTGATAGTCAGAATTAATTAAACAAATTTTAGATTTAGAAAAAATATAATAAATGTGTGTGTACAACGTCTTTTTGATGCATTAGGTCTGGATCTATATAATCTATAAACCTATTTGTTAATGGAGAACACATTATATTTGACTCTTCAGCTTCAAAAGAGCCCAGCTGTGCTTTTCTCCTCAGGAAGAGGCTTCAAACGCGCGGCGTGAGGCGAGGACACATTTGTTGTCGTATCTGCAGGTGTGTGTCACTCTGAAACAAACACCCACCATGTCCACAGCACACAACAAATGCCTGCAATAGATTTCATGCGCTCGAATGCGGCCCGCGGCATGAACACATCTCTCACCAGAGCTTATGGGATGGACACAAATAAATAAATTAATAAATATCAAAGGAGCCCAGCGTAATGCTTTAGTGGGTAATAAAACACACGGCCGTCAGGGAGCACAACGGGGGGGACTGGATTCCCAGAGGCCTTGGGATACACAAGCACCACAACGAAGGAGAGTGTACATATCAATTTAACAGCAAATGAAGTTTCACCATTTCACCAGGCTGAACGGGAAAAAGGTCACACAGACCCTCAGTCCGAGGTTTCCAGGCTGATCTGGGATCAGATGGCCACTCGAGGCAGTGCAAGGTGACATGGGATATTAACCAAGCAGCAAACGGACATTCGCACATCTGTGACGCTTATGGTTTATTTGATCTCGTGTCCATTGTGATACGTTAAAACACATGCGTGTTGTTTAGTGACAAACAGTTCACTTACGAGTGTAGTACAATATTATTTTAACATTAGTCCCTCTTCTAATCAAATCACCTCAGAGAATCTGAAAAAGAATAACTGAAATAAACTTTATTTGTGGGTGGATGTCCATGATGTTATATACTAATAAAAATGGGTATTAATTGAAAATCTATATCTTCATGTTGTTTCTCTGACAAGATATTATCACAGCATACCACTGCTTTAGCTAAAGATTTTTATTTTCATCTAAACATCTCATTTAGTGTCATAAAATCTCATAAAATGTCATTTAGTGTTACTGTAACATAAGTGTTGATGTATGTGCATGATTTTAAAGAAAGTTCTGGCCAAATAGATTATACATAAAATGCCATCATAAAAAAAAAAAAAAAAAATCTTAATCATTATATATTTTTTCATTAAATGGTATAAAAGGAAGAAACAAAGAGGACAACAAGGCATTCAGTGCACTCCCTTCCTCCTCCAAGAGAAAATGAGAGAGATGTGGAGAGAAGCACAGAAGAAATACAAAATATAAAAATAAAAAATAATGCTGTGGCACCAATAAACAACAGCGTGAGTTAAAAGCGGTCTGAAATGTTTTTGTCTTTCAGATTTTCAGTTTCCACTGATGTGTAAAGATCCCGTGTGAATATTATCCGTTATTAGCCTATGGGTAGCCTATCCGTTATTCCTAATACTTGCTTTTATGCTTTTATCCAAAGCGACCTACAATGCATTCAGGGCTATCCATTTTTTCCTATCATGTGTTCACTGGGAATAGATTCCCCAACCTTTTCCAAGCTTAATAATGCAATGCTCTACCACTTGAGCTACAGGAATATATATATATATATAATATAAAAAACAGCTGCTTTTATCCAATGTGTTAATCAGTAATTTTAAACATGATAAAAACGTGCACTTAATTTGCTTGGAAAATACTTGTGAATACGGCAGTCATACAAAACGCACAGTATCCCAGCCTAATAATAATTTGTCTTTATTAAAAGTATTGCTCTAAACAGACCTGTGTGTTTTGTATCACCAGTGCCGTGTCCGTTCTCGGAGCATATAAGCCCTGTCCGTGTGAGGCGCACCGCTTCCAGCTCACGCTGTACTGTCGTTTATTAAAAGTTTCATTATTCTGATCGTGTCTCGTGTCCATATTGCACCAAAACCCTTGGGTCGGCAGCAACACACCCGCCACACGTGAAGTCAACTAGATGAACCGTTCTCCATATAATAAAGATGCAAACACACAGAAAGTCCTGCCTTTATTACACCACGTCAGCCCTAGTGTTCAGAAGATGAACAGAGGTCGTACAGGTTTGGTATGACATGAGGGGGAGTAGATCATTAATGACACAATTAACATTTTTGGGTGACTTATGCTTTAACTGAATTGAATTAATTGAATGTTTAATACATATAAAATACACTTTTTTTGCGTTGACAAGTTTGTGTTATGTGACAGTATATCATTTGGTGTGACGATCAGTGTCAAAAAGAGTTTAGTTATAAATCATAAAGTCGAAGAAACAAAAGTGTAATATCTTCAAATATTCGGCAAAAATATTGAGTTGTGTTGTACCGACTCTTGAATTTCCAAAATGATGTGGTTCACCATAAGTCTTAATCATTACTATGTTGTTGAGATTTCACTTTTTTGTTAGTTTTTTGTGCATATCCTTTAGATTTAGTATTATTTGTCTTAGCCATCATGCAATCAAGTAAGGCATTTCTCCTCAGTCTTTTCAGATATTTCAGATTCTGACAAACCCTGATAAGGTCCAAAGCATGATAACGCCACAGTAAATGCCAGAAAGCATGGCGTTAACATCTTGATATATGTAGCCCTATGGTGTTACTGTTGAAAATGACATGAATGTGTCATATCCATCATAAAAACATTGTATTAACATGTTAAAAAATATATGTTATTACCATAGTATTGGCTTTCCTCAAAGAATCATATCTTTTGAACAAATCACTTGAGTAAATGATTCAATGACTCTTTGTAAAGAGTGTTTTTTAATTAGACTGAATGATTTGCTTCACTGCTAAATTTATGAACGATTCAAAGGTTTTTAATAAATCCTTTGAGTAAACAATTCAGTGATTTGAAACAAACTGGATGAACAAATGACTGATAAAGATTATAATTTGTCGCCAGCAACTAATTATAGTGAATATACACAAATTAAACTTTAAATACCACATAAAATCGGTTAAAAAATAAAAAGTTCATACAACATCTTGTTTGACCTCTTGTGTTTGAAGAAAAATACATTTTTAACCATGCTTTTACTGATTCTATGCTGAAATACAAATATAAATTTGACATCATATTTTAAAAAGGCCATTTTCTAGAGGACCAGAAACCAACATGGAAACATGAAGTACTTCAAGAGCCAAAAATAGATCTCCATCAGAGATTTCTTTGCTGACCTTAAATGCCCATAAAATGAACCGTATACTTTATTTTTACGAGTACAGACTTCTCACTGAACATTTTGGGCCTCCTCTGAGATGGGAAAGAAAATAAATAGCATGAGGAGGTGACTTCATTCAGACTGTGTGAGTTGAGTTCAGACAGGCCAGGAACATCAAAGCGTTTTGGTGTCCTGAACGCCGGCCACCGCTAGCCGAATGACTCACTGCGTGGCATGTTTGACATCCCTGTCCCCGACCGAGAGATATTTCTATTCCGAGTAATTCAAGTCAAGCTGATGTGGAACCGGGAAAGCAGAACCTGCTGGGATTTGGAGCTGGGGAACTGCCAATTATTATTCTGAAAGCACATATCCGAGTAATCCATAGTTAAATATGTAACACCGCCTGACATTTACCGAGAGAGCTACTCAGAAATTATGAATTCTCCGTTGGATTTTTGGGGCATATGAGGGGAAAGGGATCTGCTGAAAATAAGTGTGTGCTCCTCTGCATTCATTTATGCGTGCCTACAAATCTCCAAACGAACATTGGCAAAAATGAATCATGCCGAATGCACGCAATCGGAAGCAATAAGCGTCAAACCCATGAGAGCGGCACTAGACGGATGTTTATTATTACTCTGAACGGTACTGTCGACACTCAATACAAAATATACATACATTTGGAAGAGTTATGCAACGAAAACGAGGTTTAAAGTGGGAACAGAAAATAAAGGAACAAGAACCAGCCGTTTACCTGTGGGTATAAATACTGCTAGTTGATCCCAGGTTAGAAATAGCAGTTGAAGTGTAATAAAGATGTTGTGCGGGTTGTTAAGAAAAAGCGAAGCAGATCGATGGCGTTCTCAAGAGGCTAGATGCTAAAGCAGGATCTAAAATTCACCGGCACACACCATATCAACATCAACCGATCAATACCAATTACTGGCGCTTTCTGCAGCCGCAAAGAGACCCCAGAATAAAGTCATTCACTGACAAAGTTAACTGTTAGTTTTTTAAAAAGGTAAGGCTGACAGGAAGTATGTTTGCATTCACTGAAACGGCAGCAAATACGTAAATACAAATGTAGAAAATAATAACAGTTATACCAAAGTACATGTCGAAAAAAAGACACTTTAGGCCTATGTGCTCGTGCTCGTATATATATATATATACACACACACACACACACACACACACACACACAAGTATGGCATAAAAGGTTCTCATCATGAAAGAAATGGCAACATCTTTTGCAAACCTGCTATTGAAAACACAAGAGTGAAAACCGATAAAACAGAGTATCAGCTAACATCAGATCAGTTACCCCTCACACACACACACACACACACACACACACAGTTGAAGCTGAACAGAGCCATTTCCATTTAGATATGATAAGGTCCCTAGGAAGCGCTGGAGAAAGTAGGTCGCTCTATCATCGCTGGCTGAATTGGTGTCGAAGCGTGTCTCTTATCGTGAGCGCTAATCTCGTCTGGAAGCTGCTATACTCACATTGTAATCCACGCATTATGCTTTCAGGATTAGATTATATTGTGGTAAAGCACAAGAGAGCTATAAACCTAAAGAGACTCCAGTCACATCTGAGATTCACAGGTGTCTCTTCAACCGGCGACTCGCAGAAACACACTTTCACACTCACACTAATTGACTTTGTCTACTAACACTGGACAAACAAGCATCGGTTTCAAAGATTTCACCTTTTCCTGAAATAATACAATGTCATTTCCGCAACATCTTTATTAATTATACATTTAGTTTGATCAGATTCTGTTATGGAAGTGACATTAGACATTTGATCATTTCATAAAAGGTTAGTTTTTATCTCAAATCCGAACAATTAAAATGTATTGTCACCCTCTTTGCATAATTTGTCCAAATTACAGCTTGACTGGTAATGACGCTCCAAAATATTTGGCTTGGAAGTGATATTTATCTTGATTTAACTTTGTTTTCTTCACACATTATACATCTGATTTCTTATATTAATATCACGTATTTCTCTTTGATGACAAGAAACACAGATTCTTGGGAAAACTATTGTGGCCATGTTGTGGAAATGACATTAAAACAAAAACAGTTGTTTTTGCATAAACGTTTAAATTTCTTGTTTTAAATTTGGCAAAATTTTCACACAGTACTTATATATAGTTTTGTTTAATAGTCATAAACTAATCACAAACATAAGAAATAAAAAAAAACTTTATTAGTAGCCAAAATGGTTGTATGATGTAGAAATAACAACAAAACTTAAAGTCATAATTTGTGTAAAAATTTTAATGTAAATTGTTTTACATTCAATTGCCTACATATATTTAATGTTAAACATTATTAAACTAATTGTGAGACAAAAAACAAATAGTAGCTCAAATGGATGTATATTATGGAAATGACGTAAAAATTTAGGAATATCGTCAATAAGTCGTAAATTGCATGAACATTTAAATCTGTGAAATTTTCATACAGTACATCTATTAAGAAAGTTTGTGTAAGAATAAATTGTATATTCTTGCCTTCGAGATCGTAAATATTATTTTGGTTCAGGTTGGGTTATCTGAGCAGAGAAGAGCAGGTACCCGGGAACCAAGAATGAGTCACACAAGTGGTGTAGTTCATTCTAAGCTCAACTTTATTGTACAGGGGGTGTTACTTTTATAGGGAAATGAAACAACGTAATGTCTGGCAGATATTTAGCTGATCAAGCATAACACATTGCATTGAGCAACATCATGAATATAGAGTAAGGTTCAAAGGAATACATCATACTGTTATCACACCACAATGTCCTTTATCACAAGATGTGTTCACGTACTCGAGCAGAATCTCACAATGGCCACTTTAAGACAGTCGAAGACATGTCTTACACAATCGTGAACAATCTTGGGCATATCTTATGTACTTTCATACACAGTAATCAAATGTGATATATATCTTCAGTTAGTATTCATTTCTGTTATACAGTTCAGGCTCTAACTCATAAGTGTGCACATAATCATCTCCAGTAGAGCTATCAGCATCTGTTGGGAAATCCTCAGCTTCAATCACATTCATCTCCAACTGCTCTGGAACCCTAACAAAGGTTGATACTGGATTGGATACATGCAGCATTGCTTGGTAGGTATTTCCTGTAGTGAGCGCTGTAACAGAACGCATTATAGAAGTACTAATACATTGCATCATACAGGGTGCTATTAGCAGAAGAATCACTATGAATATAACAATAGGCACAACAGTGTGTAGAATCCAAGTTCCTCGTTGAAATCAACGGTGGTATGTCCATCAATAGAATTTAGCCCTTAATGGTAACAGGGTGGTTTAAGGAGTTAGCACTGTTTTGACTCAATGGGCCAACTATCTTCTTGCTTTGGACAACCCCCACCTCACTATAAGAGGTAGTTCCTTCCTCCGCTTAACCAGTGCCTCTTCCTCCCTGTTACACAGTAAGGTGAATCCCCGTTCGAGATTCTATGTGAAATTGGAGCTTGCCTGCTCTCCTGTAGAGTAATTCTTCAGGCGTGAGGCGTGTATCCACTGCGGTTGATAATCTGTCAGCACTCCCGTCCGGGTTACTGCGATCACAGTGGCTGGTCCAAGATATCTTGGTTCTCCCACCTTCGTTGGTTTCAGGCTTTTGATGAGCACACTCTGTCCTGGAACAAAGGGGTGAGTAGGCTTTTCTGAGGGAAGAGGAAGACACAAAGAAACATCAGCACATATGGAGTTAAGTTTCTCAATGAGGGAAGTCACGTAGTCCTCCTGGATCACCTCCAGATCACCTAAGGAAGTAAAGCCTGCGCGACCTTTAACCCATGGGGTCGGGAAAGGTCTACCCATTAGTATTTCAAATGGTGAAAACTTAGTGGTGGAAGATGGAGTCATTCTTAGTTCTGTCAAGACAGCAGGTAGCAAATCTACCCATTTCTTTCCTGTATCAATAGAGGCCTTAGTGAGCCTTCGTTTGACTGTTTGGTTAAGTCTCTCCACATTGGAGGAAGACTGTGGATGGTAAGGTATGTTCAGGTGCCAATCAATCGATAATACTTTAGCAAGTAACTGTGTTACCTTTGATGTGAATGGTGTTCCATTATCACTCTCAATAGTGTTAGGTATCCCAAATCTAGGAATTATTTCCTTAGTCAAAATCTTTACCACTGTTTTAGCATCTTCCTTTGCACATGGAAATGCTTCTGGCCACTTTGAAAATCGATCCACAATAACCAAAAGATATTTCAAGTTACCTATTGGCGGCATGTGTGTGAAATCAATTTGTACATGTTGAAATGGTGCTTCTGGATGCGGTAATGCGTCGTGTTTAATAGGTTTGTGCGGGTTTACCTGAGCACAGGTGAGACACGAGTCTAAAATCAGCTTTGCTGTTTTGTGTACATCTGCAATGCAGTACAATTGATTAATAACTTGTACTACTTTTGCACAACTTGTATGTGACAGTCCATGGTAATGTCTAATAAGGACTATTAGTCCTAATTTTGGTAAGGCTATTCTTCCTTTCTCATCTCTTAAGAGCCCATCTTTGTCTGGAGCACAGTTATGTTTACTCCAGTGCTCTAAATCAACTTGTGTAGGTTGACTCTGCAAAATTTTAATGTCAATGTCCGGAACATTAGTCACATGCATAGTCATAGCTATCTGTGTTTTGTCACCCATATTAAATGGTGATTTTATCTGGGCTTTGGCTGCTTCTTTTGCAACTTCATCAGCTCTCCTATTTCCTACAGCCTGTTCTTCCTCACCTGTGGCGTGACCTTTTACCTTTACTATGGCCACTTCGGCAGGTAGCTGTACTGCTTTGGTTAACTGTCCTATCAGGTTTGAATGTGCTATGGGTTTCCCATCTGCAGTTTTGAAATCTCTTGCTTCCCAAGTTTTGGCAAAGTGGTGTACCACTCCCCATGCATATTTGGAATCAGTATAAATAGTTACTCTTTTTCCTTCCATCAGCTCACATGCTCTTATTAATGCTACTAATTCTGCAGCTTGAGCTGAGTTAAAATCTAAAGCAAATGATTCAATTATTTCCCCAGTCTCAGACACCACAGCATAGCCACAAAGGTAGACCCCATCAGCAGGTTTTGAACATGATCCATCAACATATAGATGTTCCCCCCCATCCAGGGGCGAATCCAAAAGACCGGCCCTGGAAGAACATGAGGAAGTTAGTTCAATTATGCAATCATGCTCTGTGACATTATCTACCATGTCAGCCATTCCTAACACACCCAACAGGGCCGGGTTAATGGACGCTGTAGGTTGGATCTTTAGATTTTTTGTTGCCAGCAGTGTTGCCTCGTAACCTGAGCGTCGTTGCGCTGTCATGTGTTGTGTTTGCATATTGTGTAAAATTGCGCCTACCTGATGTGACGTATACAATATCAAAGGGTGTGACAAAACCATTCTCTCAGCCACCTGTACAACCAGGGCAGCTGCAGCCACAGCACGAAGACATGCTGGCATACCTGTAACAATTTTGTCCAATTTCTTAGAAAGGTACGCTAATGGTCTGTATGTGGAACCATGCTGTTGCAGCAGGACACCTATGGCCACCCCCTCAGTTTCACGGACATGCAAATGAAAGTCTTTGCTGTAGTCTGGTAGGCCCAGAGCTGGGGCCTTGGTGATCGCCTGCTTCAACGCAGTAAAGTTCAGTTCTGCCTCCTCAGTCCAGTTCAAAAGCGTGCTTGGTGGAGCTTTGTGATCAATCAGGCTTCTCAGGTGCCTGTCATGCACTGCACAGTCAGGTATCCAGGATCTGCAATAGTTAACCAGTCCCAGGAAGCTTTGGAGCTGTTGTATAGTTCGTGGAGACTTCATCTTCCTGATCAGCTGGACCCTGTCTGTAGAAATAGCTCTCAGACCTGGCATGATGATGTGTCCCAAATAGGTAACTTTGGATTGGACCCATTGGAGCTTGTCTTTGGAGGCCTTGAATCCTGCTTGAGCGAGCACATTGCATACAATGATAGAGGCTTTTTCACAATCGCTTTGTGTTTCACCTGTTATCAAAATGTCATCTGCATATTGGAGAACGCAGACTGTAGAGGGTAGATCAGTCATCTTTGCCAATGTCCTCTGTACTGCCGCCGAGAAAACTGCGGGACTGTCCACATAGCCCTGTGCCAAGCGTGTCCAGGAAAATTGTTGACCTTGGAAGGTGAACGCTAGTAGAGGCTGAGTGTCTGGATGTACAGGCACAGAGAAAAAGGCTGCACACAAATCAATGACTGTGAAATATTTGTGCGTACATGGAATAGAATTAATCACAGTCGGTACATCAGGCACAATTGGAGCTAATGGTGTTATCAATTGATTTATAGCTCTTAAATCTTGAGTTAAACGCCATGTTTTACCATCTGCTTTAACTATGGGGTTAATTGGCGTGTTGTAAGGTGAGTGTATTGGTACGAGGACACCCTGCTGGACAAAATTCTCAATCAATGGCTTTATGCCCAGTTCCTTATCTTTAGACAAAGGATATTGCTTAATATAGACAGGTTTATTAGTTTTCAATTTTGCTTTGTATGGTTCCATGTCTATAAATCCTGTGTCATCTTTATACTGTGACCATAATGCAGGGTCTACCAGAGTTTCAACCGCTGGTGGTATGTCAGACCTGGGCTTACATGTGGCTGGTTCTGCTTTGCTGTCTTCCCAATCCGGCAATGGGTTCACAGAGACCTGTAAGCTAGACAGGAAAGAGAACGTGACCAAATCATCAGTGAATTTAATGTCCATATTTAATTTGTGCATCAAATCTCGTCCTAACAAATTTAATGGAGCTCCTGGAATGATTGTGAATTTGTGAAAGAATGGAATTAATCCAGGAGCCCTTACCTCTAGAGGAGGCGTTACAGGACATTGAATGTCAGTTCCTGAAATTCCTACAGAGTTTACTATTTGACTAGAAAGAGGACCCTCATAATGTGCAGCAGTCATTGAAGTTGCGTCAGCTCCAGAATCTAGGAGGAACGTCTGTGGTTGACCGTGCACTAACAATGTAACATATGGCAAATCTTTATTGTTATTAGTAAATGTGAGGGTCGTCATAGATACATTGGAACTGACTTCACTCTGTAGGCATCCCTATTGTGGTCCTTGAGGTTTGTGCCAAGAAGTAGGATAAGGGGAGTTGAATCTTTCTCTGTCTCTCTGCTGAGAGTGATCTATTCTTGGCTTCCACTGAACTGAATCTCCCTGAGGACGATTCTGACTTCTCCCTTTTCTGCAATTTCTTTGGACATGACCTTCCTTTCCACAGAGATAACAAACTATTCTTGATCTTTTTGGAACACTTGATCTGTGTTTCAGTTCTGCTTTTAGGTCATGTTCACCTCTCTGTGGCTTTTGCCCAGTGAACATAGCAGTTTCAGTTTTGACCACAAACCCTCCAGAAATATCTAGTTCCCTAACTCGCTTCCCTAATGCTTCTATGGTCATTTCTAACAAGTTAGTTGTTGTGATTCTAATCAGTTGTGCTTGTTTTCGATGCATATTGTTAAGAAATGTGTTGATGAATAACGCCTTTAAGTTATCATCAAGTGGGAGTTTAGATTCCTCCACCCATGCTTTCTTAAATCTCAGATAGAAATCTGAAGCCGTTTCTTTAGACTTCTGCTTTGTGTTTGCAGCAAACGATAAATCTTGTTTATTGCCTAGACGCTTCTCTAGGAATGCTCTCAACTCCTTAAAGAAAGAAGTATGATTTTCCTGTTTTTCCCAGAAAAATACATGTGGTTCTTTTGATGTAGCTAAACCTGATATATGATCATTTTCATACGCCAGCGTTTTGCATTCACTAATCAACATTTCCTCAGTGACATCTCCTTCCAGTGTCCTTGCCAGAACTGCTCTGTAATCTGCACCTGTAAAATGAGCATACTTTGTGTGTGATTGCAGAATAGTTACAAATTTACTAGGATTCTGTGGAGAAGGCAAACTTTTACAGATTGCTTCCATATCTGTCATTTTTACTGGTTTCACCCCTATCGCATTTCCCGATCTCATCCACACCATTGCACTCTGAGTTTTGGGAGTTTCCTTTATCTCTGCCTTTGTCTCTTTGAAAGTACCTGACTTTTCAGTAACATGACTGTTGTGCGGTGGCGCTGTAGGTAGGCGAGGAGTGCAGAAGGGCGGTGGCTTGTCTTGTGGAAAGCTGTTTTGCTTAGCCACAAAGGCAAGTACCTTTTTCTTTTCTGGTCCTTGATCCCAGACCTTTTTCAGATCCTTCCAAACATGATAACTTTTAGTCATATATTTATAATCCCAAGTGGGATCGCCCCACCCCTCAAAAATTAGACTTTTAGCTAATTCCATACCCTCATCAGTGAATGAACCCTCTCTCGGATATGGAGTTTCAATTTGTGGTTTCATACTGACCATCCTGCCATGTCACTCACAAAAGGTTCCGCATAAAACCCTTGATTATTTCTGAACATAAAATCAATTGGTGTCTCTCCTGGTAATGGTCTTGACTTTGAACCCCCCATCTTCCACTTAATAGCAGCGCAAATTATAGTGTTTAGGCAGTGATAAGCAAGCAAATTTGCAATTCAAAATTCTTCTATACTCTTTTGCCCAACCTTAACTGTGATTCCATGTATCGTATTGTGACCTTGGGTGATTTTTCTAGGTTTTGACTTACACAAAGCTTTCGCCCTGATTGTCACTAGATCACCTTCTTTTGTTTGGGTGTTTCCTAGTTTTGGGCTCTCGCCAAACCAAGTTCGGGTCGCCCCTAAAACACCTTTCCTTTTGGGTCACAATATTTCAACATGTAATAACAATTGTTAATTGATTTCCACAATATGGATTTTAATTAAATTTCAATCCCCAAACTAAATCAATTTCCGCGATGGTTAAAATACAACAAAAGTTTAGAATTCGCAATACGCAATACGCAACCGTGATCAAAAGTACAGTGTGGCCAGTACTGCACATCCAATCACTCTACGCTAATAGTCAATTGACTACTGTTGCCAGCCGTAGTGTAACAACAATGGAAAGCTTAATTCCACTAGCAATTAGTGATTACAACTCCTTCCCGTGTCTTTACGGGGAACGCGGGATAATTTTTACATTAATCCCCTACTAGGATCCTACAGAGGGTAAGCGCTATATTTCTTTCAAGAAATATACAAAAACACTTACCCCCTTTTTTATGTAGGTCCGCCTGATTCACCGGTGCGTCTTTTTCTCTTGATCTCCTGATCTCGGGATGTTTCACTCCCTGGTTCTTAGGAGATTCCCCCCTATCCCGGACGAGCCCCCAGCTGTAAGAATAAATTGTATATTCTTGCCTTCGAGATCGTAAATATTATTTTGGTTCAGGTTGGGTTATCTGAGCAGAGAAGAGCAGGTACCCGGGAACCAAGAATGAGTCACACAAGTGGTGTAGTTCATTCTAAGCTCAACTTTATTGTACAGGGGGTGTTACTTTTATAGGGAAATGAAACAACGTAATGTCTGGCAGATATTTAGCTGATCAAGCATAACACATTGCATTGAGCAACATCATGAATATAGAGTAAGGTTCAAAGGAATACATCATACTGTTATCACACCACAATGTCCTTTATCACAAGATGTGTTCACGTACTCGAGCAGAATCTCACAGTTTGATTATTAAACTTCTATTTGCCGAAATCTTTGTATGTTGTGGAAATGTCAAAACAATGTGAAATAGTGTGACAATATCATTTAACAGCATGTATTTCAGATCAGATGTAACCTGTGATGAAATTAGCAAGAAAAAGGAGTCCGCTGTTTTTTTATCAATAATTATTCGTTTTAATTTCTGTGGAAATGTCGAAACTTAGGAACTGTCATGTTTTGCGTAAACATTTACATTTTCCATTTTATTTGAAAAAAACAGCAAATTCTCTCACATTGTTTATAATATTTAACAGTTCTAAATATTCTGTTGTATTTTCCATTGTTTAATATTGAAAAGACGTTGAACAGTTTTGAGCATCATTACTAATCAGACTCTAATTTTGTTACATAGACTAATGCAAATACTGTAGTTACAATAACATTTAAGTTTGTGTATTTCAGATTAAATGTGATTCAATTTGCCTTAGTTAAAATAGTCTGCTATTTTAAAATCACGTTTTTGTTGTGGAAAGGATTTCAAAACTTAGGACATTTTTGTAATTCGTGCTGGCATATTTAAAATTTGCTACATTTTCAATATTAAGATTGTTTAGGATTATTTCACTTTTAATAATAAAAGCATTAATATTTTTGAATGACATTGTAATTCTGTGAAATAATGTTAATAGTTTAACAATAGGCTACCATTTATTTGCATGAGTCACAGATAGTAAAAAAATAAGTAAATAAATATTATTTAAAAAAAAGTTTAAATAATTGCCTAATATCAATTACAATGCTAATATCAATTATGATAGTTAAACGTTTCCAACTCAGTTTCAATGTGACTTTTGGCCAACAAATAAAACCTGAAATCTGTTAGTTTGAGTAAAAATCAATCTGGGAAACACTGAAAATGGCTGTAGTTGAAGAAACATAAAAAAAAAAAAAAACTACCAAAAAATGTCTTTGGTGCCAGAGTCAAAACATTTTGTAAATGAAGCACTCGGAGAAAATGCTCTTTGAAAGCAGGACTCGCAGGGCTTTTGTGCAATGTTTGTTTACATGTGCTATTTTACGTGCCTTTGATGTGGCAACCATTTGTCCTTTTCTTCCTGCTTGTGCTTGTTTGATGGACAAATAAATTCATAAGCGAGGGTTTTCTGTGCACGGGGATCGATACATCAATCTGAGCTTTTACCCAGAGCACCGTTCAGCCCCGGCTTGTTTTTATACCTCTAGATGAGCACCGGAGAACCAATCATCAATCAATGCATCTCACAACCAGCCACCACAACAAAACACTAAATACAGAGACAAGCAGCAACGAGCCACAATATTACAACTGCAAAAGAATAGTTCAGAAATAAATATTAATATTTTTTACGACTCAAAATAATAGATCCACAAAGTTAACAAAACGATTCACTCAGAATCACAAAATAAAGATTAAACACAAAATTAAAGCAAACAGAATGCTCTAATTGACCCCGGGCCGCGGGTTTGTAAACGTCCCGTCTGAGGAGCGAGATATTAAAAAAACAAACGTGACGGGGAGAAATATAGAAACATCAGGCTCTGCGTATCTCTTTCTCTCACACGAGCCTCAAAGCAACAGGAGAGATTTCACACAACATCGACTCAATAAACCCAGATTCATCTGGAGAGATTCTCAAATCTGAGCTAACGTCGTCTTAATATACCAGGTGTGTTCGCCGACCCCTCCGAGATGGATAAAGCCAACGTTTACCAATGTAACGATAACCTTAAAGTGTGGCTGATTCTGCTTCAGAACTGAAGAAACAGCATGAGAAACTGAACAGAAACATCTTTAAATGTTTGAGACACAGCATCCAGTGTTTGACTGACAGATCTAGTCTGCTCTGCCATTTACTATTGATCAGTGAAGAAAATAATGAAGTCCTCAAACCACAAGAAAACCCCTGCTCGTTATTTATTTGGCCCTTTTTCCCTTTGAAAAAGAAGAAAAACAACATACTCTAATCATCTCCAACTTGCCAGTGTTGTTTTACATAATCTGTTCTGTAATCTGCATAATATTTATATCATAAACTTTAGGAAAAGAGTGGGAGAAATTTAATTAATCTCTAATAAAGCGACTAAAAAATACAAATCCAAGCACATTGAGACGTGTTGCTCCAGTAATTCCTTTGATAATTTACCTCGCCTTCTTTACACTGTAAAAAAAATGCTTATTTTTATCTAAGTCATAAATAAAACAAGTGGAGTACATTTTACAAGATGATACTTTGGCTTTTCTACTTGAAAATTTCATTTCAATGTAATATATATATTTTTTTTACTTACTGTTTCTTTATGAAATTTTCTAGCAATTTATAGGTAAAAGGTAAGTGGCAAAAAGTTTTTTGTTGCTAATAAAAAGTACATATTTAATATTATATTAATGTTAAGTAATTATTAATCATTTAAAAATAAATTAATTTGAATAATGAATAATTAAATATAATGTAAATATTACTTTTTAAAATGAGAAATGTGTAACATTGTGTTAACAATATAATAACAAGAACCACGCTAAACACAAAGTATGAGTAATTCCTTTAGCAAACAACACTAATTATTAATAGCCTGCTTGCCTTTATCATAGAAAATAAATTTTCCACGTGCCTTGCTCTCCATTAGGTCCTAGTGAATCAAAAAAACAGACAATAGTAAAAAAAAATAAAAAAATAAAATAAAAAAAATGTATTTATAAAATTGTTTCTGAATTGTGCGAAAATTGTTTTGACACCAAAATATTTCTAGTTGAAATATCTCCTGGACATAATGTACACATTACATGCACGTTCTTGCCTTTGACCACAATGAATTTGAAGTAGCGCTTATATCTCCACCTTGAAAATGCCAACTTTTCATCGTTTTTCTCCTGACTCCCCATCTCTGCTGCAAATCTCTGTTTAGCTGTTGTGTGTGTGTCGCTGCTGGCACGTGTGCTGGCATGGGTGTAAAAACACTGGCACTGATTGGCTACCATGAAACACATGACTCTGCCTTAGCCAATCATAATCGCTTATCTCGTTATTAACCCACCTCCTCACTCGCTGTGTGAGCCAGGGGTGAGTTTATTATTATTATTAACACAGTACTCAATCAATGCATAGTAATGCACCACATTTAACGTTCAGTAATGTTAAAGGCATTGTAACGACGGGAAAAGTAATTAATTAGATTACCCCATTACTGAAAAAAATAACGTTGTTACCTAACGCCGTTCTTTTAAATGGTGTTATTCCAAACACTGATCATTAATAGCTTGCTTGCTTTTATCACACAATCAACATTTTCATATGCCTTGATCTCCATTAGTCCCTTGGGAGCCCAAAAAAAACAGACAAAAGGCAAGAAACATCTTTAAAAAAAAGCTACCACCTACAGAAACAAGCAGCAAAGGGAAATGGAGGATAAAGAAATGCATCCGGTGGATTTGGACATGAATGTTCAGTGGTAAGACCCGGCGTAAGGGCTTTTTCAGCCGCGCTCCCTAGAGACGCACACTGTGCTGTTTGGACTTTCATTGGAAAACTGCTGCCTGCTCTTTAATGAAAACTATATTTCACACCATGGGGGATGAAAGGCGCTCTTACTTTCCTCTTTCGGCCTGACAGCTCCCAATTCCTTCGGTATGTGCCAAGCGTTTGATTAGAGGCAGCGAGCGGCTGAGCTGGATGCATGATAACCTTACACTTAACTTCATTCATTCGCCATGTTAGCCGTCATTCACACCCTCGGCAATACAAAAACAAGTAATAACAGCTTTCTGTGCCGTATCACCGCTCTTGCTTTAATCAGCTAGCAACAGGCAAATGGGCAGGAGGAACAAAACACAACGGTTACCGGTAAAGACTAGCTTCTGCTGGATTCCTCCCGAACGCTGGTAAAGAAAATGTCGAGAGGTGGAAACTACATTTTACAAGTTGACCCTGATTGCTGGGAAACGCTTTTACAGGTGTGATGCATTCACAGCACATTTGCAGTGTACTGGTTTTTGCAAAACTTTGGTGAATATTGCAAAACTGAAATTTGCCAACGAGAAATTTGTCTCAAATTTAGGCACAAAACATATGTTTTAAATAACTCCATTTCAATTTCATGTTGTCTACACTTATCATTAATAGATTGCTTACGTTTAGGTTGTAAGAAAAAAAACTTTTCCATGTGCCTTTCTCTCCATTTGTCCCTTGAGAACCCAAAATGGTTAAAATGTTCCAAAACTGGAAATTTTTTCTAAAATTAAACAAATGTAATAAAATAAACAAAAAAAATTAATATAAATAGACAAATTCATTCATATTTTAATTATACAATAAAATGTATAAGTAAAAAATATATATAAATAAAAAAGTATACTGTAACAAATGAAACTGTGCAAATAAAATGTAAAATGTAAACAAATGTTCATAAATCAATGAATAATACCATATCAATAAGTAAAAAAAATATATCATATACATTTTATATAAATTAATTATAATAAACAAATGCCAATCTAATAAAATAAAAAGTAAAACAAATATAGATATATTATTATTGCTAGTAAAACCGCTGATGAAAACTATCTTAGCCATTGGCTAAATTCGGCACAATGCATGAAATGGTAACATTTATGTTAAAATTGTACATGGTCCCTTTTCAAAAAATATAAAAAATATATATATATATATATATAAAAAAGTTAAAAAATCTAATTTAATAAATATATAGAGAATTATTATAAATATATAATATAAAGAAACGAAATTATGCTAATAAAAATACAATAATTCAAGCATACAACAATGATTTATAAGAAAGCAGTCAAAACATGTTAATAAGTAATAAAATAAATATATAAAACCAATTATTTATAGAGATAATCAGGGTCTGGCTCAGTCCATTTCCTAACATCAAACGCTTTCATTCTGTCTGGCAAAGCCACTGGTTACTGTAATATTGAATAAATGTAGTTGTAATTTGTATGTGATTTCTAATCTCTTTGCTAAAAAGCCAATTCTGTGTTCTCGGCACAGATGGGAAACTCCCACCGGATGCTGAGGTTAATTCACAACTGACCGAAAACTGAAAAAAAAAGGAAAAAAAACTAATTATCCTTAAGTAACGAGTATGGAAAATCATTTAATTAAAGTGAAAGGTTCATTGTTTCTGCTGTAATATCTGAGCCCTTAAAGAGCTGTGGGAATGGGATCTTGACGATTTATTAGATTCATTTTGTTTGGAAAGTGGCCAGGGAGAAACACTTTAATAAGAATCAGGAAAGTGTGTTCAGTTCCCCTAAAGTTAATAAAAAATATAATAAAAAAAATATTTTTTGTAGTAAAATAATAGATTAAATGAATATTAATAAGTAATAAATGTAATATCTAAAATACAAATAATTTGCTATATATAACATGACAAATAATATCATGAAAATAAGTACAAATAAATAATACTAATTCAGATATAAATCTCATGCATCTAGAAATACAGGTTCCCTTGTGAGACAGACATATGAATGCAGCTCTGGCTCGAAACGCATCTGACTGAACGTTTAGGAGTTATTTTGAGTCTCTCTCTGTGTTTCCTGCTGTTCTCTGGTGTCCCATCGCTGACAGCTGGTAAGTGGAGCCCATTTATCCTGCGTAGCTCGTGTTGTTAACCTTGCTAAAGTGCGAGCGCATCGCTCTGTAAATGTGTGTTTGGAGACGTGGCCGGGCTCAGCTGACCTCCTCTGAGGGCCGGACGGGAAACGTGTGCTGTATTCATCTGAATCCCTCTCATAATCTTCTCTACCCACCTTTACAAGAGTAACATTGACTGGAGTTATACTAATCTGACAGAAATGTCTTAGATTCAGCTAAATCTATTAGACAAGTTATCAAAACCGTAGTTTAATTGTGGTATTTAGAGTTGAATTATAGTAGACAGAGATAAAATGTTCTTCTGTGCAAATTTACAGTAGTATTGTTTAACTGCATTAACTGGGATAAAACTATAGTAGCCTAACTATAAATAAAACTAGTACTACAGTAAAATTTATTTGATTTGATGACTTTTCTAATAGAATTAGAATCTACAACATTTTCACAAAAATACACTACAATACTGCAGTACTGGAGCATAAGCATTTTAAACCAAAATAAAATGTACCATATTTTTTGCTTGTTTACTATACTGTATATGGCACTTTAGAAACTGTAGTAATACCACAGTAAAATTTCTTTATTACAGTGCAAAAACAATGGTAAATGTCAAAGGAATACAGGTTAACCCTTATTTAATATGGTATGTCTTCAAATATCACAAGTAAACTGTTGTAAATACGCAAAAACTAACTGGGTTTACTATGGTTTTACTCCAAATACCACAGTTAAACAGTGGTTACCATTCAAGAACTATGATGCACTCTTAAAGTTAATTTAACCTTGTTTACTATGGTTTTACCTCAAATACTACAGTTAAACAGTGGTTACTGTTCATGGTAACATTGTAAATTTTCATAGATGGTGATTTTACCCTTGTTTTCTATGGTTTGACCCCAAAAACCACAGTTTAACAGCTGTTAACATGCAAAACCATGGTACATTTTCACAAAAGGTGACTTTATCTTTGTTTACTATGGTTTTACCCCAAATACCACAGTTAAACAGTGCGTACCATTTAAGAACCATGGTAAATTTTCATAGAGGGTGATTTTAGCTTTGTTTACTATGGTTTTAACACAAATACCACAGTTAAAAAGTGGCTATCATGTAAAAACTATGGTAAATTTTCATTGATGATGATTTTAACTTTGTTTACTATGGTTTTGCCTCAAATACAACAGTTAAACAGTGCCTACCATGTAAGAACTATGGTACATTTTCCTAAATGGTGATTTTAGCCTTGTTTACTATGGTTTTACCACAAATACCACGGTTAAAAAATGTTTACCATGTAAGAACTATAGTACATTTTTATTGATGGTGATTTAAGCCTGGTTCACTATGGTTTTACACCAAATACTACAGTTACACAATAATTAACTAGCAAGAAACATGGTAAGTTAGATGGTGATTTTACCTTTGTTTACTATGGTTTTACTTCAAATACCACAGTTAAACAGTGCCTACCATGTAAGAACCATGGTAAATTTTCATAGATGGTGATTTTAGCCTTGTTTACTATGGTTTTACCACAAATACCACAGTTAAACAGTGCCTACCATGTAAGAACCATGGTAAATTTTCATAGATGGTGATTTTAGCCTTGTTTACTATGGTTTTACCACAAATACCACAGTTAAAAAGAGGCTACCATGTAAAAACTATGGTAAATGTTCATTGATGGTGATTTTACCTTTGTTTACTATGGTCTTACCCCAAATACCACAATTAAACAGTGCCTACCATGTAAGAACCATGGTAAATTTTCATAGATGGTGATTTTAGCCTTGTTTACTATGGTTTTACCCCAAATACCACAGTTAAAAAGTTGCTACCATGTAAAAACTATGGTAAATGTTCATTGATGGTGATTTTACCTTTGTTTACTATGGTCTTACCCCAAATACCACAGTTAAACAGTGTCTACCATGTAAGAACCATGGTAAATTTTCATAGATGGTGATTTTAGCCTTGTATACAATGGTTTTAACGCAAATACCACAGTTAAAAAGAGGCTACCATGTAAAAACTATGGTAAATGTTCATTGATGGTGATTTTACTTTTGTTTACTTTGGTTTTTACCTCAAATACCACAGTTAAACAGTCCCTACCATGTAAGAACCATGGTAAATTCTCAGCTTAGTTGGTCTCACTGAAAATGCCACAGTTAAACAGTGGTTTCCACATAATAACCATGGTCGAGTTCTTAAAATACTACAGCTTCCATGCCAACATGTTTCAAAAGACTCTGATGCCGATAATTGTTCTGATCAACAGGTGCATTGGTCCAAAAATATCAAATTAAAATGTATTCCAGCATCTAAAAGTATATCTTAAGTCCTGACATGCCTTGAAAACCTTTACAGATGGTGGAAGAGAGTTTGAGAGAAGGCTTTCACTCATTTCCAGACTGCAGACGATAGCGGCGGCGGTTCTCAGCATGTCTCAACATGCCTGGAAAGTGTGTTTGAGTCTGAACTCATGTGAAGTCTTTCCTTTGACGAACGTGTGCGAGTAACACCAATCTGAACACATCAACACCAGGAGGGCTTCTTCAGGAGATGGGTTTCTATGGCAACTGTTTGAGTATCTCTTGCAAGATGGTCGAGAGACACAAACTCAGCATGAGAGAGAGAGGGTCAGATAAGAGCATGTTTAAAATAGCATGCTCTGTCTTTTATAAGAGCCATGGAGAAACCGAAGCGGCAAAGCTCCTGTAACAAATGCAATAAATGTCCAATCTCAAGATGTTTTCAATGGGAGCGGTGTTTAATTAGTGTGAACATGATCCTCATGTTAAAAGAGGCGAACCGCTTTATAAAGACTTGAGATCAAGCAGCAGAACATTTCAGTAAATGTGTTCGCTGATATTTAATATCACGCCATGTATTTGTTCTTAAACAAAAAGTAAATTCAAAATGTTTCACACAAGATTTAAATAAATATATACATTAATACATTTAGAGTAGTACTAAATATATTAGATAAGTCATCAAAAAGCAAATTTTACAAGTTTTACCTGAGTTACTAGTCGTTTTACTCCAAACAACACACTTAAATTAGGATTCGATGCAAAAACTATGGCAAACTTCCATAAAAGACTATTTGAACTGGGTTTACAATGGTTTTACTCAAAATACTACAACTATTGTTATCATGCAAAAACTATTGTAAACTTAAAGTAGGATTTAACTGGGTTTACTATGTTTTTTTTTTTTTCATAAAAGACCATTTTGCCAGGATATAGTATAGTTTTATTCTAAATACCACAGTTAACGTATAGTTACCATGCAAAAAACATAGTAAACTTTCATAAAAGGCCATTTGAACTTGGTTAAATATGGTTTTACTCCACACACTTGATTTAAACAATGATAACCATTCAAAATCTATTGTAGATTTGCATTGAAGGCCATTT
Source organism: Carassius auratus (assembly GCF_003368295.1). Taxonomy (NCBI): domain Eukaryota; kingdom Metazoa; phylum Chordata; class Actinopteri; order Cypriniformes; family Cyprinidae; genus Carassius; species Carassius auratus. Next base: position 576,360 of record NC_039264.1, on the reverse strand, counting down.
TACTCTGGTTTGCTATAGTTTTACTCTAGCTATCACAGTTAATCTACAGTTACTATGCAAAAAAAGTTAGAAATAAGTTAAATTAAGTTATAATGATCTAGGCGAACTACAAACACCGCGATGGAATTATAGTTACAATGCAAGAACCATGTTTAATTAAAAAAAATCAGTTGAATCATAGAAATCAATTAGCTACACAGTTACAACTTGCATATCTGAATACAGTCATGCTAGTCAAAAGAAAATATTGCAAAATGAGTCTAATGACATGGTTTTTTTTTTACTTGATCTGCAATTAAAAAGTGCATTAAAATTGTGATATTCACTAAGTTGCTTGAATTTATATTCCCAGATATAATGAAACGAACACACATTTATCCTTAATATGATATATCATCCAGTCCTAGTATCCACAAGAAAGACATGTATAAATTAGTCCTGTCATATGATGAATCACATCCAAATAAGTTTTACTTAACATAGTATATGTGTGTACTGCATATATTTATTATATTTAAGAAATATGTTTATATATTAAATATATTTACATATAAATTATATGAATCTAAGCACACACACACACAAACATATATATATATATATATATATATATATATATATATATATATATATATATATATATATATATACACACATATATACATATATATATATATATATATATATATACATATTATATTCGTATCGTATTAATTACATACGTTTTTTCTTTTAACTTTTATTATGAGAGCCAGTAATAGGATCTGTAATATGCTGCCAAACTTCCTTTTTTAGGACCTGATACGCAACTAGTACGCTTGAAAATAAAATGTGCCGTTTTGAATGAACTTCTGATAATAAAACTTCAATTTCTGCAGCTGAGAAATGTTTCTTTTTCAGTCGTTTTTGAGAAGACATGTTGAAATCCTTCGTTTGGTGTCATAATATGATGCTCATATATAGTTGTCAGTCGGATTTAATAGGGGGGATTTATGGTAATTGAGAGCGAGCGTGCACGCGCGTCCCATTTACGACTGATTGGAATTCATTAACACACACACACACATTTCACTATCACATCTGACGTTTACGAAGTTTTTGTGAATCAGGAGAATAGTTTTCGGGAAGTTCTCTTTACGCTCAAATCACTCATATATTTACTCGTATATTTACGAATGTTTCATGAATGAGACCCTATGTGTGTATTTCTACATAATACATATACACATCACACACATATATTATGCAAAGAAAAAAAACATTTATTTTTGGATGCGATTAACCATGATTAAATCGTTTGACAGAACTAATTCAAATTTGACATTTAATATCTAATCTCTAATGTAAAAGTTAACGTTTTTGTTTCAACCAAATTAAATTTCAAATCTCAATTATCTCAAATTGTGCGTCAAGTTTGTAAGTCAAAAATCTCAAACTCAAACACTTCTCATCAAATATTGGCGAAATGAAACAATCTGAGCTGATTGTTAAAACCTGTTGCATTTTTGTTCATTTTTACAAAATAAGCACAAAAGAAAACAAAAGCAGCAGAATCCGCTGAAGACAGCAGGCCATAAACTCATTGTGAGCAGTTTGTGTGTTTGTGTTATCAGAAATAAATGAAACTGCTCTTACAGGCTGGAATCGGCCTGTCCCAACATGCTGTTTGTTTAATGGCTTCCTTTGCTGTGCTAATCAAACGTACGCCTTCCGGATTTGCAGAAACCACTGCATCTTATTTCCAGAGCTTAAGCGGAGAGACTCATACAATCTGCTGGTGTAGCGGCAAGGACGGTCGAGGGCTTCGGCTGAGTGGAAATTCAGCATGTTCAGCAAATATGAGCTGGTGTTCGTGATCTGGATGCAGGAGGGGCAAACGCTGCCCTTTTGAACTGCTTTCAGATCAGTTTACCCTAGCTAAACGGCTCCAAAAAGCACAATAAAGATGCACTTCTCAATAGATAGGAGAACAACTGCTTGTCTTGCTAAAGAAAAGATGATATACTTCATGAAAAGCAAACTGGTCAAAACTTTTTAGACAGGGACTCACACTTAACTGAATTTTGCTCGACCTACTGTAGGTATCAAATAAAAACCAAGCTAACACTTCACAAAAGTTGCGCATTTTGAAATGAGTTAATATACAAAAGCTACCAATGAACAGCACTTTTACAGCATAGATTGGTTTCTAATTATTGGTAATTTTCAGTTGCCAAAATCAAATACTTTCATAGTGGCTGTGATTATTGCCTGTTCAAAGTGGACAAATTACGCCAAATTATGCAATTTATGTAACTTCACATGGTGCCTGGTTGTAAAACAGAGTGCAATAAACTATTTAATTTGGATCTGTATAAAATTTGTGGATAAATGGAGAAATTTAAAGGGAGATGTAATAATTGGGGGCTCGTACGGGACAATGCTGTATAAACACATACTGTATAAAGAGACACTATCTTCACTGATCATTTTGTTCCATATAAACTTGTTTGTTATGAATATTATAAATAAAAGGATGTATAATCTGAATACCAGTAGAGTCTTAAATTAGTCACTATTGTAGTTAAGCAAAGTCAATTATACAATGTCTTAGTTATTAAATCTAACGCTAGCTGTTTGCTTGTGTACTGTGCACTAGTGTGCTACGTCAGCTGTAGTTTAAGTTTATCTACCAATGTACTGACTTCAGGTCAGCATTAAAGGCTTATGTATCTCAGGCCGCTCATCAGCCATGAAAAGTGCTGAAAACGTGGGCAGAAAATGGCGCTCAGGTCTCGCAGCAATCCATCACCGAGACCCCATTCGTGGATCTTCATAAGCACTGACATTCCCAGTACAAGAGAGGAGAGCGGCTCCTCCCACCTGCGATACGATGATGGATGGAAAAGCCACCATATCAGAGAGAAATGAGAGTGATGTTTCCATTTACACATTTCTAATCACACTTTCCCAAAGATCCAAGTAGGCTTATTCTCCATTCACAACCCTTCAGTCTAAGCATGAAACGCACGTAATTGAGGAGGACTTGTGCTTTCCCACATTTTAAGGGCAACAGCGTCTTGCAACATGTAAACGCAACAGATGTTCTCACACTTCTGTGAGCACTAGCAGGATGTTTCATAGGGGACACTGCTGAGAGTGCTAATTAGCCAAACCGTCCAGGCTGAATACAGTAATAACTAGAAATGTGTGAATGTGGACGTAAACAGGAAAACATCAGCTAGCTGTTTGAAAAAAGCTGAGGTAGAAGCTACGGTTAGCTATGAGCTGCTACAGACAGACAGACAGACAGATAGATAGATAGATAGACCTATACCCAGACAGAAAGACAGACCTCTAGACAGAAAGACAGATCTATAATCAGACACAAAGTAGGGCTGTGCCAAAAATCGAATGCGATTTTCATGCGCATCTCATCAGTAAAGGCGTTCCTGTGATAAGTAGTATATATTCAGCATGTGTGTTTAGATCAGGGTTTTCAAAACAACACCTGCCTAATTGCTTCTCAAAACTAGTCCAATCACGTTTCATTCCAGGTGATAAAAACAAACGTTTATTGGTAGTGTTCCCTTGGCAAAATAAGTGATATTTAGGCCCTAAAATGCTAATTTTACCAAGGCAATCCTGTCAAAAAAACATATATTTTATCCCCGGACGCAATTTTTATCGGTGAACCCGATAAAAATTGTGGAAAAATTGTGGAATTTTTATTAGTGGAAACGCGATTGGGCTAGTTTTGGACTAGTTTTGAGAAGTAACTGGGTAGGCTTTGTTGTGAAAACCTGGCAACCCTGATCTGAACATGCTGGAGATATACTTCTAATTACAGGAGCGGCTTTACTGATGAGATGCGCATGAAAATCGAAAAATCGCCCTAACAGAGCCAGATAGTCAGACAGATTCTGCGTAGCTTGTCAGTGAACTATAGCTCTGTGTAGTAAATGCTGCTCTATGAAAGCACGTGTTGGAGATTTACTACTAATCACAGAACCGGCTTTACTGAATAGATATTATTATAGACATTCGATTAATTGTGCAGCCCTAGCAGACAGCTAAATGTAGGTTTTCAGATGGACAGATGGATAAAAGGATGTATAGTAGAAAGACAGACAGACGTCTAGAAAGATAGATGTCTAGATAGATGACTAAATAAACATAATGGGCCTAATTTACAAAACGAACGTACGAAAATTGGGCTTTATCAATATGGACGTGTGCGGTGGCTATGATCCAATCTCATGTCTGGTCTCAGCTCGTGTACGCAAGTTAAACCTGGTGGAGAATTGTAGAATGACAGCATTAAGTTCATTTATATTTTCCTGACCTACAACGGAAACTTTATATACACAAATAGCAGTGTTAACAACAGACCATAAGGATTCGCACATTGTCGAATCACACACCAGCAGCGCTTGAACGGAGAAAACAGAAATTACGTCTATAAAAGAAATTAAATAAATAGGACCACAAATATATAATAGCTGTAATATTATTAACAGATTAACAAAGGGGGGAAAACTGTGCAACAAGTATAGGCTACACTCGTTTTGTGTCACACTTTAATGCATTTTATTTATTTTCATTATATCTTTATTTGATTTAATCCATCTGATCGCACAGATGCCTCACGCACGCACACACAAACAACATTAGTTCTAGCATTGCCTGACATTTTTAGCCCTTCAGTTTCATCAAACTAAAATGCATTCAAGGTCCACTATTAATTCAGCATCCAACACCCAGACAAACATTTTTGCACATGTGAAGGATTTTACACGGATATTAGAACATGAGTGAAATATAACGCCTTGTTTAGGCTACAGTCAGAGACAGATATAAGGATGTCTAGAACGATGACAAGATAAACAATCTGTTAGATAGATAGATGTAGGTGGTCATACAGTAGGTGGGCACAGACACATGAATGTCTAGACAGACGTGTATAATCAGACAGAGGGCCGGACAGATATATTTAAACACCCTAATGCAACTAGTATTTTCCTCACTTTTCTTTTTGTAATTATTTTCCTCCATCACACTTCACTCAGATGGAGGAGCTCCTATACACACACACCTGCATCAGCCAGCGCTGCTCTCCAGCGGCCACACACACACACACACACACACACACAGGGTTACAGCTGCCGTCCCCATGACCGATGATGATGGGAACAATATTTCAGGTCTGCGAGTAGCCGGGCCGAGCACAGATGACGGCAGATGCTAATGCAGACCGAGACTGCAGCGAAGGAAGCTGGATCAGGACTGACCCCTACAGGTCGAAGAGGAATTACACCCATTCTACATACTCCAGCAATGACGTCATGGGTTAACTGACAGGGAAACAAACCATGCTTGGACTGGCTAGTTAGCCATGGGGCAAGAAATTCAACATCACTTCAGCAGAACATCTAATAATAGTGGCTTTCAGTGTGATCAGTGCAATTTTATAATACGAAGACAAGGTAGCGAATTGGGTTAAGCGGCTAATGCAAGGTCTGATATGAAGGATTGATGATGGTTTTTGCAGCAATGGATTTTAAAAGTATATAAAAAAAAAAGATTGTTTACTCACCTTCATGTATTTTCATACCTCTAAGACTTGCTTTTTTGCATAAAATACAAAATATCTAAACTTTTTTACTTGTTGAGACAAAACTATTTAAAGAGATAGAAAGTTCACCTAAAAACTTTGCTTTAAGTTGTTTTATTCCTGTATGAGTTTCTTTTTTTCTGCTGACATTTTGAAGTATTTGGTAACAGTTGCTGGAAGCCATTGACGTCCATAGTATTTTATCCATACAATGCAAGTCAATGGCTAATGTAAATATAAAAACAATAAAATTGACAAAATAAATTATTTTAAAAAAAAACACACACACCAAAAATGATCAGAATCAGAATCAGAATGAGCTTTATTGCCAGGTATGTTTACACATACGAGGAATTTGTTTTCGTGACAGATCATAAAAGTATTCAATAACAATGTTATTCATAATTGTAAAAGTCTTCTAAATTTACAACCTTATTCAAGTTTAAGTTGTTACTTAATAAAAATTCTCCTCCAAGCTCAAAAAAATTCAATTTTGACTTTTGAGTTAAAATGTATATTAAAAGTCTTGTCTGATCTTTACACAAATCTTTTGTATTGATTCAAAAAGTCACAATAAGTCAAATAAACTGTTTTTTAAATGACACTTACTACGCTTTTCAATTCTATTTGGAGTTATAATAAATAAATCAATGCATTTTCATGATCTTAAGACCTTAATACTGATTTAAATAAGTAAATAATGACCACCAACAGCACAAAATACTAGTAGATCAAACAGTTTTGCTAACAAACTCACACTAGCAACTGTAACGCTGCATGTTTAGAGATTAGATGCATGTATGATTGATTCGAAGCATATAAAACCACGGCACACTGACAGATGACTTTAACAACTCATTGATTAAGAATTGAATTAGCACTCCACGGATATGCAAATCAAGCATCTGGAGATGTCTAATCCTGCATACGCGCGCTAACGTGCCGTGCAGCTTTAATAGGACACGCGGACACTTAAGGGTGACAAGAATCTCTGGATCAATATTCAAAGCTGCAAACACACATGTAAAGTAAGATTACTCTGACACAGGCTGCGCTTATTTAACATGCTTATAATTGAATCATTATCTGCAAAACGTGACGTTCTGAAGAGGCTAATTGGGGAAATGAACCCACAGAAAATACATTGTACTGTGATATACTAATTAGCATCAGCGTTTTGGTAGCGTTAACTAAAACTACGACTAAAACTTGGCTAATGTTTGAAAAAAATTGAAAAAAAAACAACTTTTTAATGTTGCCTTGTCAGCAAACTGAAATAAACGTTATTAAAAGTACTACCATTACGAAAAGCAGAAACATTTAAAAGAAAAGAAAATGACAAAAGCAGGTAAAATTCCTTAAACTTTAATTGCAAATTAAAATAATTACAATATGAAAATCGAAGAGAATTAAAAATATTAATAATGCTATATTATTATTTTACGCAATGTCAGCAGAAATGGCTATATTCAATGCGAAAAAAATTAAACTGCATAATTCAATCAATATCCTTTCAATGTAGGCTAGGCCTAGTGTTTACAATAATTTAACAATTTTGTCTTAAATTTAACATACAAAATATATTTATGAGCTAAAATAATAACAACAATAACAAAAAATAGAATAAGTCTTTCAATGTACTATATGACAATTTCTAAAATGAACTAAGGAGAAACCTTTTTAAAAATTGTCCATTAATATATTTTCTGAACACAAATGTGTAGTATATTTTAAAAAGGGGTATTCTATACAAATTAATTATATTAAATGAATACTACAGTAACAGTGATTAGCACTGCGCTATGAGTAGCTACAGATGCACAATCACTGATGTTTTTAACAAAATAAAAGTAAAAACACAACTAAAAACTGTAACAAATGTTTTGTAAATCTAAAAATCTAAAATAAAACATGAAAAATTTAAACGTAAATTAGAAATGTTGGTAAAAATGCATGTTGAAGTACTAAAATTACAAAAAAGCTACATAGAAACAAATAAAAATTACAAAAAGTACTAACAATTTTACAAAAATAAATAAATTGGCGAATTCAAAATATTAATACTATTATTAAATTATATACTACATTAACAGATGTGAGCTATGAGTAGCTACAGATGTGTATTGTGTTATTAACCCCAAAATAATTTTCATTAATTGAAAGTTATTAGAAAAGAAAACAAATGTTGCATGAAAAAAAATACGTATTATTTTAGAAATGTTGCGTTGCACACTAATTGAAAGTAGTAAAATTACTAAAAACATAAATATTTAAAAGAAAAACTAGCAGGCCTAAAAAAAACTCATAAAAAGCACAACAAACTTACAACAATAAACTAAAAGTAACAATTTATTGATCATTTTTTGTTAATTCAAAGAAATACAATAACAAAAATATAGTTTCATTTCAGTCAGTTGCCAAGTCAACATTTTGAGTATTTTAATAATCACAAACTACACCTAAAATAAACCAATCAGCAATATTTAAGAGAAAAACTACTAAACATTATGAAACCACAACAAAATTACTAAAATGAAAACTAAAGTTAAATAAAAATATCAAGTCAAAAGCTCATTCAAAACATTAATAAATACTAAATTAGTTAATAACCGTAATTAACTTTGCGCTACGAGTAGCTGAAAGTTTGCGCGTTACAGGTCTAACGGCAAAGCTGGCGACCACCAATGCAAAACTTTAGAAACTTAGATTAAATTCACATTTTATTAGTGCTCAAAAAACTTGTCTTTAAAGTTGCATAAAGTCCAAATAGATTTCTAAAGCCAGGCACTAAAAGTGGAGCTGAGAGTGCATTAATGTCAGGCAGACAGAGTCGGGGTGAACTGAATCAAAGATCAGGAACCAGCTTTCAGTCTCCTTCTGTACGTTCTGTCAGGCAGGAGGACCGGACCGGGCAGCGGGTGTTTGACATTTCTCTGACATTTCTTTTTCATGCATTTCTGCTTTATTGAGGGGAAGGAAAACACTCAGTTTTTCCTTTTAAGAAACATGCATTTGAGAAATCCCTGATGGAAGGAGCTGAAAGGCAAGCTTTGTCAAAGGGTGTTGATCCTCCTGGAGGAGAATGTGTGACTCCAATCTCACTCTGCACTAGTGTTGCTGTCACAATGGACAAGATTATTACAATTAAATAACACGCCGACTTTAGATTAAAAACCCGCCTGACACGCCGAAACTTTGACAGTCGGGATGATGCCGAATGCTGGGAAATAAACTATAACGTGTTTGTTTGTTACAATCCTTCCAGAGATTAATCACATTGAATCAATAACATCAGTAACAGCACCTGAGCTCAAACTTCAGAAGTGCTTAAAGGGATAGTTCACCCAAAAAATGAAAATTAGCCCACTATTTACTCACCCTCAGACCATCCTGGGTGTATATGACTTTCTTCTTTCAGACAAATACAGCCGGACTTATATTAAAAAATGTCCTGGTTCTTCCGAGCTTTATAATGGCAGTGAATGGGTGTTGAGATTTTTCAAGCTCAAAAAAGTACATATATTCATCATAAAAATTGCGGTTTTGAAAAAAAAATTTTTTAACAACAGCAGTATGATGAGACATCAGCATTCAATGATTTGATCATTTTAATTATTTACAAATTATTTGTATCTGTTGTTATATTATAAGTATTAATATTACAAAATATAGAACAAAATGAGTTTTAAATCCAATAGTAATAGTAAAATATTGTGAATGCTTCGTAATTAAGAAATATTAGTAGTATTTTAAAGGTATCCTTGTTACGGTGTAATTTATCATTTAAGTACTGAGTAATATTAATTAATTACATTCACTTACTATATGGTTATGGTTACTTTCATGTAATTATGCATAATATTGTAATTCTATTGTAATTATTGTAACAAGAACTCCTTAAATAAAGAGTTAAAAATAATATAATTAATATTTTATTAAAATAAAATCTTACCTATTTCAATTATTAAAAATCCTCATAATTATTTATATTAATAATTGTTATCATTCTTAAATATATAATATAATATTAGTAATAATAGGCAAATAAATATTTAACAAGTGCATAATTTCAACAATTACATTTAAACAGAATTTCTTTAAAACTATAAAAATATTAGCTTTATTAATAAAAACTACTTAATATTGATTATTAATCAAATAATATTAAAACAAATTATAATATGTACGCATTCTTAAATATATAATACAATTTGTAATAGAAACATACTATTTGAATCATTAAAATAATATAAACATTATAAGAATGATTCATAATTATTAAGAAACAATAAAATATATAAAAACGATTACAAAACATTTTTTAAAAAATAAAATAATTAATAACATTAACAGTAATGTTTGATTATTCTTAAATACATAATTTTAGTATTATTAAACAATTTTAATACAAAATTTAGATATTTCTATTTTTTTATTATTAAACAAACCATTAGATTCATTCTACAAATCTGACCTATGCCAATCCATCAATCTACACTCATCTAAATGAATTCAGCAGACTGCGCAGTCATGACCTTGTGTAACAATCAGAGAGAGTGTGAATAAACCGTGTCCAGTGTGATCTTCAGTGTGGCAGAGCGACCTCACATGACGGCCGTTTAGGAGTCAGACCCCGTCCCGGTGTTATCGTCCTGTCCCAGTCACACTAAACACTTCACATGTGGAGAACATCACACAAGAGTAGATTATTACCCTCCTGTTCCTCTAATAACAGCTCCAGCTCGTCCTTTACAGAGGTTACCTGTCGGACGTGTTATGATAATCCAGGCATTGACATATAGAGCCGAAAGCAGGCCGCTCCGTTATTAATGCTGCTATTATGAATAAATAATGCAGGGCTCAAACAGCACGATGCATCTTTGCCCCACAAATCTGGTTTGCACAGACACACCTGCCGGAAAAAACACGCAGATCGCATTAATATTTCCATTCGCATGGATTTATCATTGCACAGGAAGGTTTTCCTCCCAAATCAACTTAAAAAGCTAATCTGTCACGAACACGTCTAGGTCATATTTAGTGAAAATTATGGCCAGATGCTCAAATATTTAAGTCATACACTAAAAAAAGAAAAAAAAGAAAGAAAAACACTTGACATTTCTATGATGATATTAACTTTGATGACTTTAATTTAAAAAAAAATATTCTTGAATAAAGGCAGTTCAACAACTACCATGATGTAATGTACCACAAGGTTGTGGGTTTGATTCCCAGGCAGCACATGTAAACAATGTTGCACTGTAAGTCGCTTTGGATAAAAGTATCTGCTAAATGCATCACTTTATATTAAAAAATGACAAATTGGGTGACAATATGCTTGATTTGAAGCACCCTCACACACATCCCAATGCATTTTCTATGTCCGCACAAACAATTTTGCACATTTTTGCTGTCTGCACTGTTTTCTATGCACATATGCAGTCCTGTGTAGTCTGTGTTAAATGTTTACAGTTCTTATTTATTTTTTAATAGTCTTCTAAGTTCTTATTTAACCTTTACTTAACCTGTTTAATATAATTATGTCCAGTTTAGTTCTTTTCAGTCCTGTGTTTTGTGTTTTTTATCTAAGAAACGCTGTCTTTCACTGTAGTGTAAACCGTATAGAGCTGGAAGGACAACAAAGCTACTCTGATTGTCATGAAAAAAAGTCAATATGCAACAAAAATAATGTAATTAGAAATAACAATTAAAAAGAAACACATTTGCATGATATTAAACATTTTTAAAAGTTAAAGAAAAGCTGATTAAATAATAATAAAAATAATCAATGTTTAAATAGGACCATGGATAATTTGCATTAGGATTTTTTCTGAGCATTAAGTACATTCATCCTCTTACTTTTAGAAGGAAAATAATAAACAACAACAATACTTTGAGAGACTTATTACTTTTATTTAGAGAAATTAAAAATCATGTGACAATATGCTTTATTGTCATAAAAAATTATGTAAAAATGCAATGCATTTCATTTTAAGCTGAACATTAATCATATATATTTCTTTAGATTTGTATTTATTTATTCTGTGTGTGTGTCATCCAAAATGTAATTCTAGTATTTTGCATCTTTCAGCAACATTTCAGCACGTCTGGTTAATTTTAACACCCAAAAACTTTTAAAACTGGCCTACTCTGGTTTACAGGTCTTAGCTGGCCACCCTTCTGGTTCGGTCTAGTCTGGTTTGATGATTTATGTAGCCCCACTAATCATTTTGTTCCTGTAAGAGCATCAAACAACAGGAAGTAGGCGAGCGCTAGTGTGTCCATCCATAAGAGGAAAGTTTGGATAGTTCCTCTGTTTTGTGTCGAGCGTCTGACGCTGCAGTACAGCGCTGGGAGGACGCTGGCAGGTGACGAGGAGAAATCGATCGCCACCGCTCACAAACACGCTATTAATTTCCGGCCTGCTGTGTTTGTGTCAGGTCGCATGCGAGACGAGGGGGTTTGTTTCTGACGAGACACTTTCGGCCTCCCTGTGTTCTGCTGACTGCTCGCTTCAGGAGATGGAGAAATACTCACTTTGTCTTTCCTTTGCTGCTCTATTAGCATCTTTAGCTCGCTCGGTTACTGGTTTAACAGGTTTTTTTAAGCTTTTAGTAAAGAAATTAGACAACAGTTTGACTGCATGGGTTATAATGCAGAGTAGACTATACTTTTTTTTTAATTGGATTTATTCACGCTTTAAAAAAACGGGGGGGGGGGGTTAAAATTTAAATTTAATACTTCTCAAACATAAAAATGTGCTTTAAATAGTTAACTACATTATTTAACAAACTAACAATGAAAAACACTTGATTAATCTTACTATAAAGGTTAAAGCTAATCAAGGATTTGTTGAACTAGGTTTTATTAAACTCAAGCTATGTTGAACCAGATTAATTATCTGGGATTAAAATCCTAAAATCCTGTGATTAAACAGGTTCATTTCGTCCATCATTATGGATTCATAACTGGATTGATGCATTCTAAATCAAATCAACAGTAACAAAATTAAAGCTAATGTCGCTTAGATTTAAACGAACGATACAATTTAAACGAAGGTCTAAATTTAAGTCTGCTTGCTTTTAAGTAAAGATTCAAGTTTGATGCAACAGAATTGTTACTTTACAATTTTTATAATTCAACTTTCACTAAAATGTTTTTAAGATCAAAAGGTGCATTTGATAAAATCAAGGATAGTATACTTAGCTACAATTATTATTTTATTGTTTTGTTACTTGAAATATATTTAAAGAATTTATTTTAGCAAGTTTAAAGTATTCAACGAAATAAACAACACAATTTCTGAAACTTTGGGAAAACGAAAATGTGGCATAAATAAGAACTACTTCAAAATATGAATAAAAAATAAGTTTGCAGTGAAATGATAAAATTTAACGCAATGTTTATTTGGATTAAAGTGTCTGCCGAATGCATAAATGTAAACAAACACATTAAGAGGCTGGTTGAGAAACATAACAAAATACATCTAAACAAGGTTTTATATTCGGTCTGTGCATCTGCTATTAACCATGAAATATTCGGGTCAAATTGACCCGCAAACAGCATTATCACTATTTAGTTTCCGTACGGTCGCTCCAGTGATGTCATTGAGGATACTTTCTCTGAATGATTGTGAGAAGTGATGGGTGACAGGTGACGGAGGTTGGCACATAAAACTCTGACAGGGATCAAGTGTGACGGGAGCTCAACAGACAGCCGAAAGAGCCCGAGCATGAAGCCACCTGTCTGCGAGAAGAACCAGCCGAGCCTCAAATATACACAAACCAGGTGTGCATGTGTGGAACCATTTTCTTAAAAGACAGGGGTAAACGTTTTCACCTCAAAGCAGATGAAAGCTAGCATGCTGCAAAGTATTGCCTAAATACTGGAGTAAACCTTTCAAATGCTACATTATTGTCCAATATAGTAGGTCTAAATCGATTAGCGAGTACAGCGCTAGACCCCTCCACAGGTTCTTGAGATCATCTAGAACGGACAGGATCAAAACGTTTTTGAAAGTGGTCAAAAACCAGGGAGGAAAGTTTTTGAGAGCAGACAAAACAGACAGTGGGCAGACAGACATTCACTAGTTTGTGCGTGAAATCTACGAGCGTTTTCACAAATCACGATTCATCGAAAACATACACGCTACAACTTGTCCTAAATTTATAAAGGATTACTCAAGGCCATCAATTAATGTCTTATGAAGCCAAAAACTGAGTGTTTGTAAGAAACAAATCCATCATTTAAGCGTTGCTTCTGGGCTAAAAATACGAGTCCATGATCCATAATAACATTTAATATTTTGGCTTATAATCAGTACAGATTTCTCTCCTGATTCAGATCATATGGCTTTTTTACTGGAGGAAGTGGTTTTATGGATTATGGACTCGTATTTTAGTTAAAAACATCTAATGATGGATTCGTTTCTTTCGGCTTTACAACATGTTTACTGATGTACTGTAGTGGTGTGGATTATTGTGATGTTTTTATCAGCTGTTTGGACTCTCATTCTGACGGCACCCATTCACTGCGGAGCATCCTTTGCTGAGCAAGTGATGCAATGCTGCATTTCTCCAAATCTGATAAATAAACTTGAATGGCCTGAGGGTGAATGCATAGAACAATATCAATTTGGATAAAAACATATAAGCCTACATATTACATGCCACTCAGATCAAATGGCATTTTATGACATGCAACTACAAATGTACAGATGCACAAAAAAATGACAAAACAAATGCATATAGCTCTTAAAATGCAAGTATGCTCAGAAGAAAGCAGACGTGAAGGGCAGCGGTATAAATAAACGTGGGGATGAGCAATCTTTCTGGGTAGTTATCAATCACTGCTGTGTGCTCACTGAGGCCGGGCCGCACGATGACTCATTGCTGTAACAGGAGCAGCGGTGTCCGTATCCCAGCAGTCACGGGTCAAACCACACACTCTCGCTCGCACAAACACCCGGCCGGGTTGCGTGGCGCGGTTATTCACGCACACGCTCGGCTGAGCTCTCTAGCTAGCAGGAAATGAGGCAGTCAATTGAACGAGGCCCAGGCCGTCGATAGGAACTCTGTGCTTTCGGATTTGTGCCCTGCTAAAGAGTACGGGGATAATGCCGTGTGCTAGTGCTAACAGAAGGGTGACTTGACCTCTACCTGCTACACAGAAACTCGCGACTGCAAAGTTTTTTTTTTTAGCTGGCTACTCAATCTTATACAACAAAACATGGCACTGAAAACTGAAATTCACAAAATCATTCACAGAAATTAATCCCATAGTTGTATTTGGACAATCTTTGAAATTAACAATCTTTTTGAAATTAATTAACATTAACTCCTTTTAACGAAAATTTCCATGAAAATATGAATTTGATATGAAGTTTTTCATGTGCATGTACTCTTGAAGGCTGTGTACAACAAGACCAATTTAAACAAGCTGTTTTCACACAACCTGTAGATGCATACTGATGCTACGCTATTTTAGTAAAAATGGAAATGCATTACAAACAACCCAACAGGACAAAAAGTATTGAATGCAAATATCAAGCCAACTTGCAATTATTTAAATAAATGCTGTTGCTCATCGTGTTAAAATTCAGTTGGGAAATTAAAATCAAATAAAAAATGTGCAATGAAGAAACAATTATATTACAGTAAACTTGCAAAAACACCACATTAAAATACCCCAAACCAAGCAAAAAGTGGCAAACGTTTGCTAAACCTGTCCTTATTAAAAGACCTGGCTTTTTAGTTAAAACTTTTTGCATATATTTAATCGTCAAGAGTTAGACTTCCAATAAGTTACGAAATCCAAATTATATTTACCACAAGAAGCAACAAGCCAATATTTATTCCAGCAGCAACATAAAAAAGGGGAAAAACAGGCCAGCAAAGTAAAATCCCAAAAGTAATTCAACACAGCACTGCAAAAACAAATATTTGCATTTTTATGCCCTCCTGGAAAATACCACACCAGCAGGTACAGCAGCAAAACTTTGATAAACCGGTCTGCTACATGCTAACTCATAAAACATTGGTTTATTAATCACCAGTGGTGATTTGTTAGCACTCTGAGCAACATCATCATTTAAGCATCAATAATAAAAGCTACACAAAACATACCAACAAGCAATGAACAAATCCCAAATACAACTCAACAAAGGAACGCAAAACATAAACATTTGCATTGTTTACCAAATAACAAAACCAGCAATTAGTAAAGCACCAATACTTAATAAATGTTTCCATTTAACCAACATTTACATCAATTAAGTTTTATTTGAACAATTTATCAATAATAGATGTTAACTCGACACCTGCTATACCTCACCAAACATTGGTTTATACCGTTGGTTTATTTACCACATAATTCAACAACATAGCGTTCATTTCAAAAGCAATGTTCAAACCAATGGCGCAAAAATAAGCTACATATTTACCAGCATAATATCAAAGAAACACAAAATGGCCAACCTGTCCGGTGTGCTTGCCAACACGTGATTCTGTTAGATGGGTGTGGCCGGAAATAGGCTTGATGACATCACATGTCACATGCATGTGGGAAAAACAGAATGGTCACATAAAACCCACAGTTTTACATATGAACGACTCTGTATTGATGGTTAAGAGTTTTTGCAGTATGTGAATGAAAATAAAGCAAAACGGCACCAAAAAAAAAAAAAAAACGTTTGGAAAACCTTACTTTTCTCAGTGCTGGGAGGCTTGAACCAATCACATTCAGCTTTTACTGGATTGTTAAATACTCCTGTCAAATGAATGGGTAGATTTTTATTTACTCTCGTAATGCTTTGTTATTTATTTATTTATTTATTTACTTGTTAAATAAGCTGCTTTGTTATTTACCCAACACTTTGTTTAAGATATAAGAAATTTCATATTTTTTATCATGTTTTACCTTTTATTCAACTATTCTAATAAACTAGAAAATATGAAAAGTTTGGTTCCAAGACATAATAAACTTTATTTTTTTAATATATATTTTTTTTTCACTCAATCAATTACAGCGCACCATTCCACACAATGTAAACAGTAAAACTGACAAGCTACGCAATATCGCTTTCATAATCACAGATGAATTGCCTTGGATTATGAACGTGATATTATGTAGCTGTCCATGATTTACGGCCAGAGGCGTCACTAGTGGGGTGAAAGGTGGTGATGATTATATGGGCCCGCGACTGAGGAGGCCCCGTCTGCGATCTCAGCCGTCTAAAATGACGATCAGGGCAGTTCAATTCAATTCAAGTTTATTTGTATAGCGCTTTTTACAATACAAATCGTTACAAAGCAACTTTACAGAAAATTATGTTTCTACAATATTTAGTAGTAGCTTATAAGTGGTGACTTTCAGTTTTTGCTCGTATGACAGGATTTTTAGAAAAATTAATACAAGACGTAGTCAGCCAGATGATGAACATTATTAATATTATTAATAATTAGCAATATTGTAAAATTGTAGTGGACGGCTCACTGCTGCATATCATCACAACAGCTTTCATTTCATCGTTTGCAAGTGTTTTTAAGCCTTGTCAGTTTAAACACTGAAAAGAGTTTTTGTCTTCGGCAGATCCCAACATACTGGATAGCTGACCAATCAGAGCACGCCTCGCTTTTCAGAACGATGAGCTTTGTAAAAAAAAAAAAATAAAAAAAAAAACATGTTTCAGAAAGGCGGGGCATAAAGGAGAAACAATAATGTACAGTACATTATCTGGAAAATATGTTTGGTTTTTTCCCTTAACATTGCATTACACCAAATACACAAAATAATGTTTAGTAAGTTCTGCTATGGGATTTCTGGATTCCTGCTCAAAACTTTTGTTTATAGCTGAATCATTTTCCCAGAGACAGGT
Organism: Carassius auratus; assembly: GCF_003368295.1. Taxonomy (NCBI): domain Eukaryota; kingdom Metazoa; phylum Chordata; class Actinopteri; order Cypriniformes; family Cyprinidae; genus Carassius; species Carassius auratus. Next base: position 558,892 of record NC_039264.1, on the reverse strand, counting down.
TGCCCTTGCAAGGACAGTCCTGACTTCGGGGGGAAACTTTAAAAAGCTAATTATCTGCAAACTCCATGACGAATAGCTCAGATAACCTTATCCCTAGTGTGGGGAAAAAAGAAAAATAAGGCCATCAGCAGTTCTTAAAAAGGGCTGCAGCTTCCCTTTTCGGGGGATGAAGCCCAGCGCGCGCCGGGCGGCAACGGGGGAAAGCGCAAACCGTCCGTAATGATTTGTGTCAACCTGGCAATTAGGAGAGATTATGTGCCTAACCAATGTCATCATCACCTGTGCTTTGGAGAGCAGGGAACATGGCTAAATGGACTATGGTTAAAGGAGGACCAGAGGCCAGGTGCTCGGCTGCAGGAACCTGTAATTTGGCCATTATCCTCATGAATGGAGGTCTTTTTATAGCGGCGGATTCACAGCAATGCCAGAAAGCCTCTAGTCACAACCACATCTGAGCAAAAAGAGTGAAATCCCATTGTCATATACCACAGGAAGCAAACAAAAAGCAATCTCTTTCACTCTGCCTCACATTGCGACATAATGGACTTGTCTTTCAACTGCGGTACGAACTGTAAATTAAAAACACGTGTTGCCGGTAGACTGAAAGGAAATAGTGCATCAGCAAAAAATAAATAAATAAATAAATAGCTTTATATTGAATAATCATCTGCACTTACACGGAGAGGGAAAATGATTTAGATTCGTTGTATTGACTGAAAGAGAGCCGCGACCGCTATCCAACAAATAAATGGCGGGAAAGCGCACGCTTTGCCCTCGGGCTGCGGGGACTTCAATTACATTTGAGTGTGTTTGCAGAACCGTCTGCTGGATTTTCCCTCTTTCCATCTGAGTTTCCACAAATCAATTTGTCATATGCAGGAACATGTATGAGAAGCTATTTATTTTACACTTACGTGAATTAGATGCTCCCCTCTCCGCTTGTTGACATTTGAGTTCTGCGAGTTAATGATATTCAGCCTCCGCATAACGGTGAGAAGATAAAGGTGGCAAGAAAACTGTACCAGAATATTACAAATAAACATTCATTAACGGTGTATTTTTGGGTGTAAATAAAGTTAGTAGCACGCTGTACAAAGCATGTTTTAGGAATCTTTAAATAACATTAAAAATAATTTAAATAACAATCACGACCCAGATAGCACATGTACAGTTAAAGATCTTTTTCATCTGCTGTGTACAAACTGTTTTACATACATTCTAAATCATAAACATCTTAAAGGCATATGTCTATTTTACATCTAAAAGGAAACTTCCTATAGGCGTGTTGCAGATGAGCAGGAGTGGATCTACCCCAGTTGGCAGCAACGAATTAAAGGTTATGGCCAATTTGAAAATTTACAAGCGAAAATCTTTCGTGATTCGTGATCCCCCTCCGAACTCCCGAACTGATTCAAATGATTCACGAACCCGCTACAAACTCCCGAACTCACTCAAATGATTCGCGAACCCGCTACAAACTCCCGAACTGATTCAAATGATTCACGAACCCGCTCCGAACTCTCGAATTGATTCAAATGATCCGCGAACCCGCTCTGAACTCCCGAACTGATTCAAATGATTCGCGATCCCCAAACTGACTCAAATGATTCGCGAACCCGCTCCGAACTCCCGAACTGACTCAAATGATTCGCGATCCCCATAACTGACTCAAATGATTCGCGAACCCGCTCCGAACTCCCGAACTGACTCAAATGATTTGCGATCCCCATAACTGACTCAAACGATTCGCGATCCCGCTACGAACTCCCAAACTGACTCAAATGATTCGCGGTCCCCATAACTGACTCAAATTATTCGCGATCCCGCTACGAACTTCCGAACTGATTCAAATGATTCGCGATCCCCAAACTGAGTCAATGATTCGTGAACCCGCTTTGTTAATAATTAAAATAAAAGTTAATAATTTTCGATTTTCAAATATTGCACCTGTCAAACATAGTTGCCCACTTTTAAAAAAGCGTGCGGATACGTAACAACTTCGTTTTGTGTCAGAACTTTCACACTTTCATCCCGTTTGTGTTTGAAAATTGAATCGTGGAAATGGAACTTGCTGTATAAAGCAGAACGTCACGGAATTCGGCCATTTTTTAATGAACAAATCAAAAGTAGAGCATTTAATCAAATCTCGATATGGACTAATGTCTGCAATATTAAAGGTGTTCAGTACCGTCACCCCCTACACGCAGAGTAGTGCACCAACTCCCAGAGGGGGCACCATCCCAGATGCTCAAAAAAAAAAAAAACTTCTTCCATTCTCCCATCCGCGCTCGCGACCGCTCGCACCTCATGTTTGCTGCTGAATGTTCATAATTGATGGATGAACATCTATGCCCGGGTACATCACCAATCCAGCGAAGAGAAAAGAAAACTAAAAGTAAAAAAACATTGGACGTTGGACGAGTCTCAATTTAGGGACCGTCTCTAAAGTTACATGCGATATTGGTATAGACTTTGGTGGTGCTTATGGGGTACGGTCACTTATTCCTTATATGAACTGTTGCATGAGATTAAGTTTGTAAATGGCAGCCTGTGTCCTTTTGTAGTGTGCACATATATTTATCATCAAACTGTGATAACTGTGACTAAATTCAGTACATCTGCCATATGTTGCCACCCCTCAAAAATTCCTGCCCCCTTCTCGCCACCCCATCAATATTTTTCTAGATCCGCCCCTGCAGATGAGCAAACACTCCTTGAATAACCTTCAATCACAAGTGAATAACAAAATAAACGTTCAAATAATGTTTATTTTGGGTGAAAATATGCTGTAGCCTACTTAATAGAATGTTGTAAGAAACATTTTGTAACCTTAAAATTCTAATCATGATTAGAATGTTAAAGTTTATAAAAAAAGTTGTACTAACATTATTTTCACCCAAAATGATACATTATTCAAAGGTTCTTTTTACATTCTAAGAACATTAAAATTGTCAGTTTCCTAAAAGAAAATCTTAAAATATTCTACTAACTTTATTTCACTCAATATATATATATATATGGGCTAAACAAAAATGTAACATAAACTGCTTAGGAATTACAATCATTTTTATACACCCTGTTGTTCCAAACTGTTGATTTGGCCGCGCTTAAAAGGGTTATTTCACCCAAAAATTCTAATTACCCCGTGATTTACATACCCTCAAGCCATGCTAGATGTATGACTTTCTTCTTTCAGATGAATAAATCAGAATAATATTAAAAAAACTTACTGGCTCTACCAAGCTTTATAATGGGAGTGGATGGTAGCCCAGAAATTTGAAGTCCAAAAAATTGAAGCGATCCATCATAAATTCATCAATCCACCAGTGTCCTCTTGGCTTATATTAAAATCATTTTCTTTACTTTTCTTTTGTACTACTAAAGCATTTCAGGTCACTTCCTCCCCGTGTTTGACTACATCCTGCATCATCTGCTGGACACCATTATCTTGAGAATGTGTGTACGACAGTTAGCGCAAGTTAGAGATTAAGGTTTATAAAGTTGTAAATATGGATATTTTTCTTACACAAACGCATCACGTCACTTCAGAAGGACTTTATTAACCCCCCATAGCCGTTCTTTTATAATGGATTGGTTCAATTTTTTGGACTTCAAATTTTGGGCTACCATCCACTACAATTATACAGCATTGATTAGCCTGGCCATTATTCAGAATAACTCAGATTGTATTCATCTGAAAGAAGTCACATACACCTAGAATGGCTTCAGGGTGAGTAAATCATGGGGTATTTTTCCTTTTTGGGTGAACTATCCCCTTTAATGTTCCTGCTAAGTCTCTAATGGATTTGTTTTGTTTCTGAAACCTAACAATTGTCTGTTTGACTTGTATGGAGAGCTCCTTTGACCACATCATTTGGGTTCACAGCAACAGCTTCCAAAAGCTTTTGAGTCATTTGTCCAATTGCTTTTGAGCCCTTGAAAAAGGGGGCGGTACATACAGTATTAAAGGATAGGTTGTTTTTCAGGGATTTGGACAAATGACCCAGGCGGGCGTATTCGTTTGAGGACATGCTGGTAATTCCTTAACCTTTCCTCCAATTTTTGGTCAACAGCTAAATTAACAATTTTTTTTAAATGTGTCAAAATATAAATGTGCCTAACTGTATTTTAACATGTTTAATAATCTAAGAGCATTTAAACGTCCCATTGTCTTGTTTAGAATGTTAAAGTTTCCTAAAACATTTCTTTCAATGTGTCTTATAATGTAATATTTTCCCCAAATATAATATTATTTGAACGTTTATTTTTAATATTCTAAGAACGTTTTCTTAACGATTAAGTAAAAATAACATGTTCTGAGATTGTCGTTTATTTTAATGTATATCAAATATTAATAGTTCTAAGAACGCGCCATAAACATTCATTTAAGAATGTTGTCCTAACATTTATATAACATTTAAGAAATGTGATGGAAAGTTGTGAGAATGTTTCCTGTTAGCTGTGAAGAACCACGTTTGGGTACATTTAATTAATTTAAGGCAAACCTTCTTGATCTTGACTGCTAACACATGACTTAATCCCTCATGCTTATCTAGGTGAACTTTTATTTGACTGATTTGAGGTCTTGTGCTACCAATATCTTTAACAAGAAACACGAAGATAAGAATAATCAAGAAGGGCAACCGTTGTAAGCAGCTAGCTATTCTATCGGCGTTAGCTGCTGAGCTGAAATTGAATTTCCAGTGTAAAATGAGCTATAGTGATGTGAAAATGATCATAATGTGAGTTCAAAGTGTTTGTGGCTTGTCTAAGCGCACACTATCCTACTGCAGAGCTTTATCACCTCTGATATGAGTGTGTGTGTGTGTGTGTGTGTGTGTGTGTGTTAGTGCTTAGTGGCACCCCTCCGTATTCTGTGAAATGAAATAGATGGCAATAAGCCGGGATTAGGTTAGAGTCAGGTTTAATTCCAGTTTCCAGAATAACATCCGCTGCAAATCCACGGAGGTGATTGCACAAAGCTGCCACACACAGACTGCAGGTCTGACCACATCCTGGACTATCCTCAATGTGTGCGTCTGTGGGGTCCACATCCATATAAACATCCATATATTTGAACTTTTTTACTGTATGTACCCCAAGGTCATGCTAATTATATCCAAAATACCATGGCAGTACCATGTTACAATCGTCACAAGCTTGGTGATACAAAAAAACTACTGTACCAGTACCATGTTTTTTCCTGTTCCTGTAGCTCAACTGGTAGAGCACTGCGGTAGCAAGCAAGCAAGCGCAAGGTTGGGGGTTCGATTCCCCGGGAACACATGATATGTAAAAATTGATAGCCTGAATGCACTGTAAGTCGCTTTGGATAAAAGCGTCTGCTAAATGCATAAATTTAATTTAATTTAAATATACCATGGAACATCACATGGTTATCACAAAAGTGCTAAAGTACAGATACCATGGTATTACCATGTTTTTCCATCTTTTACAATAGTATTTTTGGAAAGTGCCAAAATCGTGTTTTCATGTTTTCCCATCTCTTACAATATAAGTACCATGTTTGTTTGATTGTGTATTTATCTATTTTTACATTTATTTTTATATAGAAAAAAAAAAACAGTTTTGGACTTATTCTAGTATGGTACCTGACTATCATCACAAAAATGCCATTTCCATCTATTACAATAAAAGTACCATGTTTTTATATATATATTTATTTTTATATCATACCATGTTTTTTTTGGACACAATCTATGGTATATACCATGGTACATAATAAATATGGTTATCACAAAAGTACCAAAAAGTATCATGGTATTACCATGTTTTCCCATCACTTCCAATAATAGTATCGTTTTTTTTTTTTTTTTATAATTTTTTTTATGATACCATGATTTTTGGTCATGACAAAAGCATCAAAAAGTACCATGGTATTCTTTCAACTTTAAACCCTATGTAAATACTACAGTGGTATAAGCTCAGTTCTTTTTCAGTGTGGAATGCAGTTTCATGCTCCGCAGACACATTAAATAGGCATTTGATAAATAAGTATAAATAATATATGTTGTGTTTGCGCGATGTCTCTCTGGGTAACTTTGGTTAAGCGCTCTAGCTAAGTGAAGGAAGCACTTTTTGCCTTTGAAGATCTCCGACTGGAATGTAAGTGCAGTTTTTAAGTGAAAAATCTTTAAACCTCGGATTCTTTAGATGTCGGACGTGTTCTGGCGTTAGCACGGATCTTGGCTGCCCTCTCGTGAGAGGAACACAGTGCAGTGAGGCGTTTGGGTCCTGTCAAGCTGTTGGAGCGGGGCCTTATCGTGTGCGGGGGGCCGGCAGATGGAAGATAATAGCATTTCCAAACTTTCCATTTAGAGGATTAAAATGCAGCAGTGGCCGCGACCCCCTTCACATTCAGACAGGAGGGACCGCTGAGGCCGGGAACATATGCCTGCTGTGGACAGCACAGCCAGAGGGGCCAACAACACGCGTCCTTCAGCTGACTGACCCTGCAATCTCTCTGGCACCGGTCCTTCCTTCCCTCTATCTCTGCAAGCTGTTCGCCTCTAAGCAGGGCTCCAGACCAGCCTCAAACCTATTGTGTGGTTGTGCCCAGATCAGTGGTTTTCAGCTGGTTTTGCTTCTGGACCCAGATTTGATGGCGAAAACACATTAAAACTGTACTGTAAAAGTTGCATTTTTCTATCAGAGTTTATAGAAATAGTTCACTTACAAATTTTAATTGGATTTATTTAATCCACTCAGGCCATCCAATACGTTGATGAGTTTTGTCATCAGATTTGGAGAAATGGATGCTCTGCAGTGAATGGGTGCCGTCAGAATGAGAGTCCGAACAGTTTATAAAAACATCACAATAATCCACACCACTCCAGTCCATCAGTTAACATCTGGAGAAGCCAAAAGCTGCATGTTTGTGAGAAACAAATCTATCATTAAGATATTTTAACTAAAATATGAGTCCAATAATAACATATTTGTTTAGATCTGAAGTGTTATTATGGGCTATGGACTCAAACGATTATTGTGATGCTTTTATCAGCTGTTTGGATTCTCGTTCTGATGGCACCCATTCACTGCAGAGCATCCATTGGTGAGCAAGTCCCATAATGCTACATTTCTCCAGATCTGATGAACAAACAAACTCATCTAAATTTTTGACATTTTTTGCGAATCCAAATTTATGAGTAAACTATTTCTATTATTATTATTAGTATAAAGATACAAATATTTATCAGGGAATGGCTGCCAATGACAGACAGTGAGTCTTGGAAACCTGTTTGAGAACAATTAAGAAAATACTACCACTTGGGGGCGCTATTGGCACCATATGTTTATTTGAATTGTTGTTTACGTAATTTTTTCATTGTTTTTAACATCCAAACACTTCATCTGAATTCTGAAGGATTTACTGAGCTATTGTTGTTGTTAAACAAGGTTTTTCTACAGCTGATGTCTCCTGTAGGCTATTCCGATTCATTACGACATTTACGAACTGCTACAAACAGAATTACATTACACTGGAAGACGCTCATCTGTTCCTAAAGAGGGCAAGGATTCACACTTCATCCTTATCGCATTATTGCTTAATGGAGAATTATGTCAGAGCATCGTTGCTTTAATTATCTGGCCAGCAAGTCCATTTATAATGCAGTGAGACCAGAAACAGGCTGCATCCGTCTGCCGACCACAATGTGTAATGAATTTACAAGCCCCCTCGCAAAGCAGGGTTTAAAACCCGAGTAAGAGTGCTCAAAAATAAAGAAGGAGTGTTAGTTTCTTTTCAATTAACAAAGAACATAAAAACTAATTTGAGTCAAACAGGGTAAAAGTTTTGTGAAGTCACCAGTCCAGAGAAAACTATTTTAGGCAGAATATTTAATTAATTAATTTAATTAAAAATGTGCACAAAATTTCTACAGCTGCAAGCAAGTGACGCAACCAATTTACTAACTAAGTCTTCCTTCTCTGCATCTGCATGGCACAGATTTTACAAAAAATATACTCGATCAGGTCTGACAGCAACCCAACAAAGGTTTTAGGTTATAAAAAATTTGTGTGAATGTTGTTTTGTAATGTTTCTAAAATGTTCTAATAACGTTAAAATAAGTTAATACTGCTTTTTTGGGAAGAATCACTTAGTTCTCAATAGTTCACTTGACAGACAAAACTACCCACAAAAAACAACTTCTACGTAAAAAAAAATGTATGCGGAAAATAATAGTCTACGCAAAATGCAATTGCGCGTTCGCACAATTTGCGTCGCTCCCGCCAATAAGCAATAAAAAAGTTGTGGGAATGTTGTTTTGTAATGTTTCTAAAATGTTCTAATAACATTAAGATAAGTTAATACTGACTTTAACTAGCTTTTTTGGGAAGTACCACTTAGTTCACTTGACAGTCAAAACTACCCACAAAAGACAACTTCTACGTAAAAAATGTTTTATGCGGAAACTAATAGCCTACGTAAAATGCAATTGCGCGTTCGCACAATTTGCGTCGCTCCCGCCAATAAACAGTAAAACTCTTTGCAGTCCAAGCGTGCAAACAAGCGCTCTTGTTGTAATCAACAAAGCTCTCTGCATTTACCACACACTGGGCAGAATATTAGATTAGACGTTAATTTGAAGAAAAGCTATCACAGGACGTAAGCAGGCAGATGTCAAAGAAAGGCTAGGGGGCAGAGAGAGCTAATATTCCTGGAACAGAGTGAAAAATTTGTTCACACAGCATCAAATACAATTCTGCAGCCCCCTCCAGCTCCACGGCAGCAAACAGGAGAAATATGTTTACTTATTTTAATTTCTTTTTCATGTAATGTTGACCCTGAGGGCTGCAAATATTTTCCCTGCTCTCGCGCTCTCTACATGGTGATTAAATTCAATTTTATTCAAATGAAATCTCCCACTCCGCGCTGGCACACACACTCACACACATACACAGATAATTAAGGGAAGCGTTTTCTTGCCTTCCTCGCTTTTCTCTAATTACAATCCTGTGTGAAATAGATGGAAATGCAGCAAAACACAGAGGTTTCCTTGGAACGTGCGCTGACAGACATGCGTCGTAATAACTGTGCGTGATAACAGTTATGATTACACCATGACCCACAGATACCAGGAATTAGATCATACAGTATATTTGTCTACATGTCAGACTGCCAATGAGGTTTATAACGCTACATGTAGAAGAAATCCTTCTGTTCTTATCAGCCCACTTTATATGCTTTAATTCTCAACAATAGATGAAGAGATTTATCTTTCCATATAGTTAGCCATAATCTGGGCCTATTGAATTAATATTCACGGTGGACAAGAATAATCCTTTCTTGAGCAAAAAAATGGCGTTAGAGATGGTATTCGTTTCAAATTTGTTCAAATCCGTTCATTGTACGTTTTAATGAACTGACTCAAGACTAACTGATATATAAAGCTAATGTTGCCACAATGTTTGCAAAGTGCTAAATCATTGTTTCCAACATTCAGAAATAACGTTTTCTTAAGTTATTGGATAAGCAAAATAATCGTAGACACCCATCATATAAAATCTTTTATCAATCTATCTGGAAAAATTCTTTGAATGTTCTGGAAAGGTTCTCTCAACGTTATGAACAAACGTTCTTCCGGTAACTTTAGTAGAACATTCTGGCTAAGTTCTCTAGTGTTGTAACATTGTCATTAGCCAAACCCGATCTCACGGTAATTCGTAGATATTTGACGAAGTGGCTTATTCGTACTACCACACTCGTACAAATTCATAAGATTTTTGCCAAATCGTACGTGTTTTACGAGTTGCACAATTCGTATGAATTTTTACGAATGACCTAACACCGCCCCTAAACCTAAACAACACTGGGATTTAGACAAATTGTATCAAATCGTACTAGTGAGGTCATACAAATTCGTACAAATAAGCCACCTCGTAAAATACGTACGAATAGCGTTGCATTAGCACAAAAATCTCATTTTTCATTAGATTCGTCATCTAAACTCTCCCTGGTGCATAATGGGTCAGATATCACTCATTCTCTCATTTGTTTTCAGTGTCTCTCTGACAGGAAGCTGAACACCTGGTGAAAGCTAATCCTGCGTATGCAAGAACAATTACGGCTAATCTCCTGCAGTCTGCTTTAAGCGCAAAAGTAAATTAAATGAATGCAGAGTTTATGAAGTTCGCCTTTCTCTCTTTAGAACAGCTTGTCTTTTGAAGGTCACCATCAAAGACGACACAATTGTGCATGCTAGCTAGCAAACCATGTTTTGCCACATGCTATTGCTAGTCAATCTAGATCGCAGTGGGCAAACTTGGCCATTCCAGTCCACTTTCCTTCAGAGTTTAGCTCCAACCCTAATCAAACACACCTGAACCAGCTAATCATTGTCTTCAAGAAGGCTACAAGCAGGTGAGTCAGGGTTGGATTAAATCCCTGTTTCCCCATCACTGATCTAGATCATATAGATTACTATTTTTGGTTCAATTATAGGAAGAGAAAGACATTTTTTATGTCTGATAAAAGTTTCATCAACTTCGATGACCTCAAAGCTAATGCTAACAGACATGGACTGCAAACCACAAAACTCCCATTTTGATTTCACTGGTCTGTCAAGGCTTTTCACAGGTTAAAGGCTAATTGTATATGAAATTAGGTTTTAAGCAGCAGAATTATTAGCGGTCGTAGGCAGTGGCGGCTCCAGACAATTTTGATTGGGGGGGCAATGGGGGGGTCCTAGTCTTTTCAAGGGGGGTCTCATGAAAACCAACAAAAAATACAGTGGACATGGCTAATAACTGCATTTTTCTGCTACTAAACAACAAAAACACCTTTGCAATGTAAACAAATGACAGGCTATATTTGTTATTCATATCCTTCACACTGCACTTTCATGTCAGGTATATTATGCATTTTTATTGACATTGATATTTTTACATTTATTTCCAGATAGATATTATTGAGTTTACAGGCTAAAGTGGTCTTGCTGTTGTAAACACTGTTGCTTTTGTAGAAAAAATATTTGCATCACATTTAAAATATAATTATATTTTAATTCATTTCTGAATTGTTTTTATTTTTATAATGATAATTCAGAGAATGAGAAAATCTGAATAAGCCTTACCAGTGTTGTGATAATTATTTTTACGTGTTAAAAATAAATAAGTACTGTAATATAATAAAAGTTTATTCAAATAACATAAAAAAGACCAGACCCCTCGATGCATGTGAAACTTTTCTCCCTCAAACAGCACGCTAGTGTTACTTCTACACTACAGGCTACACACAGCAATATAAACAACGTATCTGCATGTTCTCACATCACATCGTTCTTGTAAAATAATAATAAGTAAATAAACACCAAAATCACTTCGCTGAGAATGAAACACCACTTACCAGCTGCCACGATGTTGAAAATATCCTCTAGCAATTAAAAAATGCGCGTGCAGCATGAGGAATCTTCCTGGTTGGATGAGGTCGTAGTCAGGTGAACGGTCATCATGTTGGTCATTTTATTTACGGCTAAATTATTATTAATAAATTGTACTAATATTATGATTGGGCGTGGGCAGGCATTCACAAAAGTTTATGTTATTACAAAAAAAAAATGAGGAAATTTTGCTTTGACAAAAGGGCACTTAAGGGGCAAAGGAGCAGGTGCTCAAGTGAACCGGTTCTTTCGGACAATTCGATCAAATAAACCAGCTGAAAAAAAAATGGTTCACCGGTTCTTTTGCGCTCGATGTAATGCCGTCATTGGCGATGATTGCCCTTCATTCAAGCCTTTGGTTTACCCGCGCTTATAACATTAGTACAGAATCAGTTCAGAATCAATCACCAAAAGAATCAGTTCGGTTCAGATGCGCTCTGTGTCAGTCTGCTTCACGCTGAATCACGCATGCGCAGTTATCATCAGCTCATCGGTTCTCGAATCGGACGCGTCCGACAGAAACGGTTCTCGGTTCAGTGTATGAATAAATGTCGAAATAATTATTATTTATTATTGTTCTGCGTAGTTTGAAGAGAAACATGTTTGGATCTTTATCCCGCATATATATCTTTTTTAATCAGGAAGAGGCTGGGGGGTCAAATGGGGGGTCAAGGCATTTTTTTGGCAGGGTCTTGAGACCCCCCAAGACCCCCCCTGGCGCCGCCGGTGGTCGTAGGACACACAGTCCTTCCACAGCTGATCTGAGACCAGTTCTTCTGTCTATTATAACTCCAGTCGAAAATAACCAGTTGTCTGGAAAGAGAAGAGAGTTTCTCATGCAGCTAGACGGAGGAATTAGCTGTCAGCTAAAAAGTAGCTTAAACATCATTTACTCAAAGACTACTTTTAAGGTTTTGTGTTAGTTACTGCAGTTAGCTTAATATATTAACAGAACAAATTGCCTCATTTAGGTAGCTAGCGAACGCTTGTGTGTGTGTGTGTGTGTGTGTGTGCATGACTAGCCATTTTAGAGACGCTAATAAATAGAGCCGAGCTCGGTGTATCAGATCCCTCATCCACTTCTGGACTAATGGAGCGTTTAGGAGCTTTTGGAGGAGAGGAGCGATTAGTTTGTAGTCCCTGACTGGACAAAGATGCTTCATTAGCATGCCAGTAACTCACGACGCTGTTTTTCATTAAACTTAGAGGACGGCTTATATGTCTTTCTCTCCCCGTCTGTCATGCACACACACACAAACTCCACAGACAAGACATTTGTATTCAAACGGCGACTGAAAACAACTCTCAAACTGTGCTTACATTCATAATATTGCACACATGTGTGTTTTGGTCCTTATGTTTCCTCAGATTTCTGCTCATTCTAAATCAGAAACAAATCAAGCAAAACACACAGTATAGATTATATTTATATGAATGCATTACTAGTAAGAGAGGACCAGCAACGACGTCAAGCTGCAAGAGTCATGGCAGAGCATTGAAGTCGACTAGTCTGTGCAACCCCTAGAAATAACACTTATACAGCTTGAATTTTAATAATGTGCATGCTAAATATGTAATAATGAGTATGCTTAATGTTTATATGGTAAATATACAGTTTACTTTTGGGGAAAAAAATATTATATGAAACAGGACTCATTTTGTAATGCTAAAAATTTTGCAAGCATTAAGTAACAGTTGTCTGTGAACTTGTCACATTACCTGCATTTAACTACAATCTCTCTCTCTCTCTCTCTCTCTCTCTCTCTATTTATATATATATTACATTACATCTTTAATCCATTTTTGTTAAACAAAACATATTTTTTAAAATATTTATTTAATTTATATATATATATATATATATATATATATATATATATATATATATATATATATATATATATATATATATATATATATATATATATTTATGTATATATTTATTTTAAAAAATCCTAATCAAATTTAAATTAATAAAAATGTGCACCTTTTACCCATTTTTGTGCAAAAAAGTTTTTAAAAGATAATAATGAAATTCAAATAAAAAACTTAGTCCAAAATGTGCATTTAAATCCAAATGAAACCATTTTTGAGCAAAAAGTTTGTGTAAAAGTGGTGTTTTGAATAATATGTAAAAAACGAATGATGTAAAAAAAAAAAAAAAAAGAATCAAGAAAAAAATAATGTTTAAAATATATATAATTCAATTAAAATAAAACACTAAATCGAAAATGTGCATCTTTAGTCCATTTTGGAGCAAAATCAAATAATATATATATTTAGAAACGTGTACAAATGTCTCAACTTTTGGAAGTTATAATGAACAATGACTTTAAAAAAATAAAAACAATAATATAATTAAGTAGAATTTTTACTAAATCTACAAATTCACATTGTTCATGTCCATCTTGATCTAGCTGTATTTGCCACATACATGTCTCAGCAAAAGTTGTTTGTTTCCTGTCACATGACAGATGATCTCAGCTTGGCCAGCACTAAATTCTCCTTTAGTATTTCACTGCCCTGATCCGTAATATCAAAGCAGGCCTTGTCTTTTTTCTAAATGCATTTTAATATCTGTAATTGCGAATCTGGCACGATCCCAGCGCCCTGTTCTGGATGTAACGACATGAGTGGAATATCAATGCGGATCACCCCGAGAGAGAGAGACAGACGGGTCAGAGCGACGCTGTCACTTGCAGCTCTGTTGCTCGGGCAGAATTTGTCTTAGGCGGAGCCGGTCTGGTGCCTGTAATTAGGGGGGAGCGCGTTCACATCAAACGGCCCCGCCGCAGCGACGGGGTCACTGGGGGTCACACAGAAACCCGCTCCCGACACGCAGGGCCCCGTTTCATCTGCTGACTTCAAAACAACTTTCACCAGCATCAAAGATGGAGATTGAGATGCTGATCACGTATAACAGCACAGAAAGAAAAAAAGAAAGAAAGAAAGAAAGAAAGAAGAGAGATGTATGGAGATAAGTAGATATCTATATGTCATAGATAGATAGATAGATAGATAGAAGATTTACTGATTCATGGCAAGAAGAGGTTAAAATTGATTAACAAAAAGGTATATAAACAAATGTGTGACATCACAATTATTTTGAAACGTTTCGAAATGTTAACTTTTCAGCACTGAGGTGAGAACTCTCTTTTTTCTGACTTCTAATAAAAACAGAGCATATAGGCTACAAGAGTATAACCATACAGAAATAAAGACAGAAAGACATTACATTTGTATTGCTTGATGTCATTTCCAAATATATTTTAACACCGATTTTAAATGGTTCAGAATTTGGGATTTTTCATTCCATTGACTTCATTAATATAATAAAGTGCAATAATAATAATGGAACAAACTATAAGACGATTCTTAAAATCACGAGTCTGGATTTGACTCGTTATGCCTAAAGAGCAATGACTCTATGTGTTAGCACGCTGACAATGAGACTGTGGACGCCAACCAGACACATAAGTTTTAATTCGTTAATACTTGTTTGATTTAGATCGGAACTCAGGAGTGGGTTTGCGAATCATTTCAAATCAGGACGCATTCCCAGTGGCGGATGGGGACAGAGGACACTCACTGCAAGGGGGCTGTGTGTTGGGGGGCCCTGCGATAACCTCGCGGTAGTGATTTATGTCGTATCATGTGTCAATGAAAGACAGAGATATTAGAGCCCTGCACGGGCCTTAATCTAGGTCCTATCAGTATTTTTTTCCCCTTCTACCAAAAACAGCTTATATACTGTTTCAGCTACTAAAATTGTTCAGTTTTATTTAAAATGGCAACGTGAATATATTGTGTTTCATTATTTTATTAAGTTAGAGAAATCTATAGATATAAAAAGCTCAAGCATATCACAAAGTGGCAAAAAAAACTCGGCAAAGCAGAAGTGCTCACGAACATAGATTTAGACAAATTTGTGAACCATATTTGAGAGAAATAGGCCTTTTGTGTACATAGAAAAAGTCTTATATCTTTGAGTTCAGCTCATGAAAAATGGGGGCAAAACCAAAGTGTTGCATTTATAATTCTGTTTAGTCTATATTAATTTAGATATCATTAAATACAATTTTATCATATCATCTCTCACCCCATTTTTTTGTATTTTAACAAATGTTTGGTTCAGACGGACACAGATAACCGCTTGTGTAATGATCAGTTCAGACCTGATTACACAAATTACTCCAGTGACTCTCATGAATCCTGTCCTGTCCTCCGAACGAGTCTATTTATGCAAAGCGCTTTCATAAAAAGCTACTTACGTCTTTATTAACGGCTTTATTTCTCGTCTCCTGTTAAGGCGCAGCTGTGTGTTTTTGTAACACGTCATGCTCTGGTGGGTTATCATTCAAGTCATGTGAGCTTGAATTTACACAGACACACACACACACACACACGGAACTAATGAAGATATGCAGCAGGTAACGAGTGCAGGTTTCATTTCACATCTCTTCAGTACGGAGGCAGCTGTGTGTCTAAATATCTCAGAGCATAAGAGGATTCTTAACTTTATGAACGACGGCGTGCGCACTGCATTATGGGATCTACAGTGGCACCAAACAAATCCTAACTGACATTTCATTTTAGTTGTGTGAAACAATTAGCCGATATTTTAAAAGCCTAATTGGTTTTTAATCAGATAAAGGCACATTTAGAGTGGCTAAATGTCAATGAGGCTTCGATTTGACAGAACAGCTCTAAACCAGATTAATCTTTTTGCCTGGGATGATTCATGGTACTTTTTCATAATGGTTTATTTTTAATGGATCTGGTCTGGAGAAAAGCTTTTAATCTTTTCTTTTGTGATCATTTGAAATGAATAAACAGCAATTTACTGACCTCTGAACTTTGGAAAAGTAGTTTCCAGAGAGCAATTTATAACAACGGCACATTTTCAAGAGCCAAAGCTCGTTTTAGGCCAATTGATTTTCATGACCTTTACAATCGTTTGTGATTACTGAATAAGGATTCGAAGATGCATTTAGGGAAAGTAACTAATTTGTCAACTGGGTCATGTGATTAATTACAAAAACCAATTAAAAAAAATTTCCACAAATGGAAATCACGACGTACTGTACATAAGACCACACCTAGCCAATTAAATATTTTTAAAGAAAATGTATATTTTCAACATTGAACACTGACTGACTTTATTAATTTTTTATGAATGATTTACATTATATATTTTATTATTTTTTGATAATTATTTCTACAATTACCTATTTATTAGTCATTCCTACATTCCTACTTATTTTTACTGGTATTATTTAAACCAGGTTTTTATTGCTTTTCCAGGGAAATAAACACTGTCAGACACAAAGCACCATTTCACTTCACATTTTATTAGAATCTTTCCTAGTACTTCTGCACAGATAAACATTTGCCATCATCAGTATGCAAGCTGTGGTGGGTTATTTCATTAAACCTGCCCCTTGTGACGTTTCTGTTAATGCAAAGCAGAAACCCCAGAAACACGGGAGTACAAATGCCATTGACACACTGTGTCTAGTGTCAGAGCGGCCGTAGGCAACTGGCAGACAGAAAACAATAAACAGTGTTGAGATGAGAATGGTGGTTGTCACATTGAACGGAAGGAAAGAGGATGCACTCAATAGTTTCATAATCACTTCATATGTAAAGGTGTAATTCAGATTTTTGTTATTAAAAAACATGCTTAATGAAAGGAGGAATAATAGTATGAAAAAAAATCATGATGTAAGAGACAATATATTGAAAAAGAAGGGCTGTCAACTTAATATTTTAATAAGTTCATCTGGGGACTTTTCTTGTATTAATTTATCTTGCATTTTTAACAATTCTCCAAAATCTTTGGCATGCTAAAGTGAATGATTATTCCATCTAAAATTATTTGGCCATTATTTTGGTTTAGAGAAGAATTGGGAGTGAGGGATTGTGGGAAGGGTCTGAAGAGTGTGCCATCCCCCAAAGCTATGTACTGGGCTCGTTTTGGCTTCAGTCTATAATGACAATCCTGTCTGTAAAGGTCTTATCAGTGTTTGTTTACGAATCAATCAAGGGGCGCTGAAGCAAATTCTCAATGCTATATGGATGATGAACCTGCAAATACCGGTGAAGGAGGTGTGCCGATTGATAATCGCTTACATCAGAAAATGAAATCAGGATGGGCAAACAAAATAAAAGAGAAAAGAAATCCAAAGCGACAACCAGACCCTTTATTCAAATGTGACATGGCATTTGTAAGACTAGAAGTTACACTGAAGAACATTTTTCCAATTCGTGAGCAGGACGTCTAGTATGTACACCTCATTGTGGGTCACCTGACCCAGACCGCCCCTCAGTAGTCTAAGACCTCTATAGCACCTTGAGAAGGCGGATTGCGTATCTGTTTAATATCACCTATGACTATACACGCTTAAATGTACGCCACTTCAACCTCTTGAATAAAAATTATAAACTCAACAACTTTTTTTTTCATCTTTCGACATTGTGTTGCAAAGATTCATCAAAATAAAAATAATAATCATAACAACAACAGTAATCATAATAAAAAAACAGACCGGGTGAATCGTATTCAATATCAACGTCTACCAAGTATGCTACAAAAACAAATCATCTGTGGCTGAAAAAACATTTTATCGTTGATTATAGAAGGATACATTGAGACGCACAAATCTATCGTAACACAAATGTGTACACTAACTGAAAACTGTAGCTTCCGATGCTGCCATAATGGATTTTCTTTATACAAATATTTTAAACCTATATGTGACAAAAGACATTTAAATACTTATTAAATCCCTTGAGCCCAGCTAAACTCTTCCTGTGACCTCTCCGCCCGAACACTTGAGTACAGAGAAAAATACTTGAAACTGTACAGATATAGACTGTCTATTTGAACTGTGACCGGGTAGCATGATGTTTTGGCTTGAGTTAGAAAAATATTTAGCACTCGTTAGAGAAAAAAAATCAGGTATAAATTTAACAGCACATACAGTGAATGATTATCCCATCTGAAAACGTATGGTGGCTCTTTCCATTTAGTGGAAGAACCAGAGAAAGGGATCGTGGAAATAGTCGGAAGAGTACGGCATCCCCCAAGGCTATGTACTGGGTATGTTTCGGCTTCAGTCTATAATGACACGCATGTATCCCACACACACCATTCATGGGTGGGAGACTCAGATTAGCACAACAGCGAATAAATGAAACAAAGACATGCAGTAGATGAATTTAAAGTCTGTATGAAGCATTGACAAATAGCTGGTAGCCCGCAACAGTGCTTCAAAACATCGGCTCAACGCCATGTTCGCCCTCTTCTGGAGGAAAGTCCGAGTTGAGGAGAGACTCCATGTAGGCTATGTAGCTGGAGCTGTGGGTGTAACTCTCACTTGGTTCCGGGGCAGGAAGTGTGGGTGCTGAAACAGGAAGTGATGTGGGTGGAGGCAGGCAGGGGGCAATGCTGGTGTTTGGAGTAATACTAGCGGGCAGGAAAGCGGTGACTATTTCTGGAGGTAGCACCGAGGGCTCAATGGCTAGTGTGGGTGGCGGTGTTGGCAGACGTGGGCGTTTTGCGGCCAAAGGTTCATCTGACGGTTGCGCCTGAGGTTGCTGTTGGTTCACAGTTGTCTGCTGAAAAAAAAAAGACAATAATCCTTCAGCGATGTCCGTCAGAACTCTCCAAATGGACTCCAACTGCACTGTTAGCTTGAAAAACCACGAAAGCTGTAAAGTATTAAACCTGCACTTTGGCTACACGTTGATGAATTCTGTTTGCAGAAACATACGGTACTTGGCCCGAAGTGAATAAAAGCGCTTACCATACGAGACATGACCCTCTTAGGCAGCTCTTGGTTCAGAGAGTGAATCTCGCTGCGCTTCAGTAAGATCTGTGTCTCATCCTGAAACTCCACCTGGACAGAAATACAGGCAGTTTAGATGCCTCGGATCCTTTTCTTGTAATATATATATATATATATATATATATATATATATATATATATATTAATTAATATTAATATTTGATTAAGTATTAATATCTAAATATACAAATTATATAAAAAAAATTATACCACAATGTAAAAATAAGTCTATATGTAAAAAAGAAATGAAATTAATGTATTTAACATTTAAATATGTATTATATATTTACATTTATTCAAAATGCTCAAATTTGCACATGTACTACAAAATATGAATGTAATTTTAAATATTTCATTAAATCAATTATAAGTACTGTATAACTAATAACATTTTTATTTTCTCATGTTGTAAATGACATGTTGTATGTATATTTTTATATTACTTTAAATAATTACAATCATATAAAATAATGATATGAAATGAATTTACAGGTGTATATATATATTTATATATATATATATATATATATATATATATATATATATATATATATATGAATTTAAATATGTACAAAATATTCAATAATATTTTTTATTATAAAATGCCAAACACATGTACTGACAATTCAGCAATCCACATGTATTCTATAATGCAAAATCTAGTGTGTCAATGCTGTTGATAGAGCTGAAAAAAAAAAACTACATTTAACCCAGATCATTCCTTTAAAATCTCAAGAGCATCCAACAATAACATAAACTGCAAACTTTCCGCCAGTCTGCAATCAGCACCCTGTTCCAGATCAATTCCCAACGGCTTCAAGACCTGTCAGACTCACAGGCATCCAGTTACAGATCGCCCACAGCGAGTGGGAGAGTGTTTGTCACATCTTGCAAAGGTAAAAGTGACGTCACGAAAGCAATCGGCACTTGTTACGAATGCCATGACTCACACAGATCTGATAAATAATGGAGTCTTGTGGCGGAGGACAGAATCAAGCAGTTCGTTAATGCTGACAGAGGAGTCACAAGAGTTCAGCCGAGCAATGAAACACTGTGTGTGTGTGTGTGGGTTTGAGTTTTAAAGAGAAAGAATTTGACGAAGTCAAACTAGTTCATACAATGTGTCAAACAATGTATTAACATAGTTTGGTATGCTTCATTTTAGAAGAAAAACTGAAAAAGCATGTTCGCTTTAAGCTTTCTGGTAGTTTCTGAGTCACTTTTTCATTCAAATGTGACCCAGATGTGAATTAAAACATCGACCCATCACTGCACAAGAACACAAAAGCACTTCCTGTGAGGAGTGGTGTGTGTGCGTGAAATAGCTGATGAATAGCAGTCTACTTTCCACGTCTGCGGTCCATCACACCTCATAAGCTTCATCTAAAGACTCCATAAATCCCCCATGCGCCACATCTGCCTACTTTTCTCGTTTTCCCATTAATCTCAGCTCCCCTCCGCTCAATACATCAACGGCTGCTCTGTGTACAAGGAAAGCCAACTTTGCACCAAATGTGGGACTCCTGAAAGACTCGGATGAGATGTGGAATTACAAGAAAGCTGTCTTAAAGATTAAGGTTCTTAAAATTGGGTGTCACTATGGGTTTTAACTATATACTAACTATAATACGGTAGAAAACAAACAGTAAAACAAACTAAGCAAGCAATGAAATGTTTCAGTTTGAAATGGATAACTCTTTATATATAAAAGCATAAATAATTTAAAAAAAAATGTGTATACGTCGCAGCTACCTGATAGTATCGTTGGACATTTTCCCTTATGAAAGATGCGTTGAGAACCCGTTCGTCGAATGTCTTGACCACCACGAGTTCGCCCCGTTCTGGAGGGCCGTTCCTCAGACAGTCATGACTCTGGAACAGAGAAATCAAACAGATGATGGATCAAACAGACAGTTGTAGCTCTAAAATCTGATTAGATGAGCCGAAGTAATGGGCCAACCATAATAACCTAGAGGTAGATTTAGCCAATCTAGACTTTGACCAATCAGCATCCAGGACCAGACCTACGCATTTTTGACCACAATAAGCCACAAGATGCCAGACATTATTACAGTTACTTATTTATTTCCATTTTTTATTTTCTATTAAGTGGTGGAAATGGGCTTCAAGGCCAAAGCCAATTGGCAACCATGATCACCATAATAATGAGAAAACATTCTCACCAGCAGGTTCTCTGGGAAGACATTATCACAGTAGGAGCCGTCATCGAAATTGACCTCGTAGTAGTTCTGCGTGCCGATGCCGGTGATGGTGCAGCGATAAAACCAACCATTGCTGCTTCTGCCGATGACCTCCTGACCTAAAGACAGCTCGCGGGTGCGGTTTTTGACCTGCAATGGAGGCAACGCGTCAGTTTGAGGATCACCATGTGCATTGAGATCCCTTCTATAGCAGCTACGCACCTTCTGATTGGTCTGTTTGTGTTTGTGGCAGGTGACGGACACCACGTACGGCCAATCGGCTGGCTTCATGACGACTCCGGCGAGGAGGGCGCAGGTGACGTGGAAGGACGTGGAGCAGTTGTCCAACGAGCACTGGATACACGCACCCAAGATCTGCTTGGTCGTCTTGTGGCAGTAGACGCACTTCTGCAAATAGTTATGAGGAAACATGAAACTTGAGTTGCAACCTTTGTAACATGACGAGCTTCCATCATGACGAAAAGTGGTTTTATCCATCAGGCTGAATGGGAGTTCAGTGCTATAAAGCTTTTAGACTAATGGTAAAGAGCTATAAAAAACAAACATTATAAATACAAACATTTATTAATGTGTGGACTACAATAAAACATTCAAAAGGTTCACAAAAGATAGTCAATTTTAGAAAAGTATAAAACCTCACAAAGAAACTAATAAAAAAAAAAATAGAAAAATTGATTAAACATTCAGAAATGGAGAACAAAGCAAGAAATTAGTTAAAAAAATAATATAAAACACCAGCCAGAACAAAACAAAAGGAAACAAATAGTGTAAGAAACAAGAAAGGAAAGAAAAGACACAAATGGAAGAATAAAAGAACAAACTAAAGAAATAGAAACAAACATATGAGCGAAAACGTATAGAGAAAAAAACAAACTAAAATAAATTAAACCAAAAATAGAGAAATGAATGAAGGAAAAACAAAACAAGCAATGAATGCATAAAGAAAACAGAAAATAAACAGCAAAAGAAAGAGTCACTGAAAGAAAAAACTCAAGCAAAAGGAGGAATAAAAAAATAAACAATTAAAAAAAGATATGAACTAACGGAAACAAAAGTAGAAGGAATGAGCTAAAAGAAACTAAAAAATAAAGAAAAGAAAGAAGGAAAACAGATGTAGATAAGAAAAAACTAAACGAAACAGAATAAACGGAAAAAGAATAAAAGGAAAAACGATGGAGCAAAGCTAAACAAAACAAACCAAAATAAATGAAAAAGCACAAACAAATAGAGCTAAAAGAACCAAAACAAACAAAAAATATAAAACATGAAAGACAGAACAGAAACAAATTCAGAAACAGAAATAAAGAAAAGACATAAGAGAAAAGAAACCAAGCTAATGAAGGAAACAAACCAAAAAGCAGACGTTCGCTAATAAACCAGATATTAAATGAAGAAAGTGAGATCATCATACCAGAACGGCGCCTGAGCCAAATGCCAATGCTAAACAGCTATTTGGCTCTTAGCTAACATTATTTCCATGTGTCAGCTAAAAATGAAAGTAATTTCAAGAGTGCAGCAGCAGCTCCGATGAAAGATTAAAAAAGATGAACATTTGCTATTAAAGCGAACAGCAGAAATGTTCACAAACACAGTCCATTTTGATTCAACGTTGACTTAAGATGCAGAAATTAGGCTCGAATTTGTGGTATTTAAAATCTATGCACTTGACACCGCAGCATATTTTGCAAATATCCTCTCAAATGGAAACATGTTGTGTCCGTTCATCCCCGTCTCTCTCCTCTTCTCCTCCATTTCCGCCTCCAAACGCGTGCGCACACACACACACAGAGGAATATCGACGGGGATAAAAATTCTTTATTAAATTGTCAATACTTCATTTCAACTCCCTGTGGCCAAGCGGCCGTAATGTACGACGGCCTTTCGATGCGGCGCCAGCTCGGAAATATTTCATCGGCCGGTGAAAGCCTCTGATTTATCTTTCGCCAGGGATTGATTGCAAGACAGGCCAATGGACAAGAGAAGGGGAAAAAAAATGTGTGATTTACGAGCATCCAGCTCGCAGTTATTTATTCATACATCAAGAGCTGGCATCCATTTTGTGTCGTGGCGAGCGAGAAGATAAAGCAACCTCCTTTTAATCTACAACACAACGCGGTTTCTTGTTCTAGAGTGAAACTGTGCAAATAATGAGACTGAATGCTTGATGTTCTTTCGTTTCTGGCACTGATTTGCAGTAAACCTTTGTGTTTCTGCTTGCTAATGGCGACTGGAGGCTGAAGTCAGATGCATGAACAGTACGAGAGGTTTATAGCATGTTTTTCATGTCTGAAGTTGATTTGGGTTGTGTGTTTGTGCCGACACATTGAGCAGCATTCAGACGTGCGGCAGAGGAGGAGAAACCTGCCTATACAATCAATGCAGTTCATTTAGCACAGTGAGGAATGACACCTGATTATTCAAGCATTGCACATCATTAATAATGCATCATATCCTCTCAGGGAAAGAGAGAACGATGGCGAAACAACAAAAGAAGACATGGAAGATGTGAACGAAAGAGCAAATAAGACGAAAGAAATAAACTAATTGAAAAAAAAAACACAAATGAACAAATGAAAACAGAAGGCAAATTGATAAACGAACGAAAAATTTGGGAATGAGTGAACAATGTACAAAAAAGAACAACAAAAAAATTTTAACAATAGAAAATTATACTTAAATCTGAGCAAAACAGAACAAAGTAAATAAAAACAGAAAGAAACAAATTAAAAATGTATATATTAAATTGAAACAAATTGGAAAAAACTAATATAAGCAAAAAAGAAAAACAAATGAGGAATTAACAAAAAAAGCATAAATGAAACAGAATAACGAGCAAAAAATGTAAAAGTAAAAAAAAACACGGCAAAAATAAGAGAAAAACAACTTAGGAATGAGCAAAAAAACGAAAATTTACAAACTAGCTAAAGTAAAAAAACAAAAACAAAAAAACATTGAAAAGAAAAAAAAAATTAAAAAGGCCAATAAATGAAAATAAAAACAAAAACAGACAAAACATAGTAAGACAAAATAGGCCTCAACTAAATAATAAACAAAAAATAAATAAAAACGCACACTAACAAATGAATAAAAATAAAACAAATTAATAAAAACAATCAAAAGCTGAAGCCCAACAGAAAAAATAAATAAATAAGAAGAATAAAAGAAAACAACAACAACAAAAAAAACACAAATAAATTGAAAAACAAATATAAGGCCAGTAAGGAACAGAAGAACAAACAACTGAAAACAGCTGTAGAAAATGAATGAAGCTACAACATGAACAAAAAGAAGGAACGAAAGAAATAAACAAAAACACAAACAGAAAAATGAATAAGGACATCATACACAATGTAGCAAATAAATGGAGGCGCCAATGAGTGAGTGACGAAACCAAAGTATAAAACGAAACAAAAGCACAAAAAGGACATCGTGTCATCTTCTGTGTGTCTTAACTCACCAGACTCTTCCTGGTGTCAGGGACGGCCGTCACGTCCACAGGCTCTCGCTCCACCGCGTTAACAAAGCGAGCCTCGGCCACAGCGACGGCACAGATCACATGAACCCACCTATGGACGGGACACCAAACGCACGGTTTAGCAGAGTTCAGAGCATGGACAGATGCTGCGTAGCTTCTCGTAATTGACATGCGATATGAGAGAAACAGAGTTTGAGATATTAGACCTGTCATCTGTGGTTTTCTTCAAAGCTCCTCCTCTTAAACTGCACAGACAGCAGGCCTGCGATGAGAAACAACACCAATGAACACAATAACGAACAAAACGCTTCAGCGCAACAAGAAATGTGCCATGTAGAGGTTTATAAAACGGAGAGTTCCGGTCCTTGAATCTGATTGGCTGAGCCAACATCTTTGTTTACTTCTGTGTGTTGCTTGGCAACCACTTCGTTAGAACCATAACTGATTCTGAGGAACTATATTGTTTCATTGTTTGGTGGAAGAATTCTGTTTTTATTTATATATATATATATATATATATATATATATATATGAAAGGTGTTTGAAATACTTACGGCTGTCCATTCGGCAGCATTACACCGAGAACACGTCCAGCCCTCCTGTTTCGTGTCTGGATTAACGCCGTAACAACCTGGGAGGAACGAGAACACAAACTTAGCCATCTAAGAACGGAAAAATTAAAAAATTTAATAAAATATATATATAAAAAATAAAGAAAATAAGCACAAACGTACGTACGTAACAATGAAAAAAAGGTTTTGTAATTTTCCATTAAAAAATACTTTATTCACCTACATTTAATACAATAAGAATACAAGACGAATGAAACAAAATAAGAGAGCAAAAACGTATTAAAACAAAAATCAAAAGTCAAACCAAAAAGAAACATTTGGAAGAACAAAACCAAAGAGAAAAAGAATGAGGTGGCAAAAAAGCACAAAAGAAAGTATAAAACTAAGTAAAAACAAACGAAGCGAAAATAAATTAAACGTAGTATGTACGATGCACTAGCGTATGTTACTTTAAAAATTATGTCGCAATTAAACAAGCTTAGAAAGAGGAAAAGAAAGAGGAAACGGCTATCATTTAAGGAATCGGCTAATCGTCAACGTGTTTTACACTAAACAATACTTTTGGATAAAACAAATTTTAGAGTGTACCACAAAAAAAACGCAGTTTCATTCCTATGGGATCTGTAAACTGTAATTGAGTGTCACACAACACAACTCGACATAAGAAAAATAAAAAATAAAAAAACGTCAGCTGTGGTTAAATGTGATTAAACGAGCAGAAAATCAAAAAAAGATTTTGTATCGTATAAATGATTCTGGTTTTGTCCATTAAAGTGAACCTTTTACAAATAACAATCGTAGTCCCGGATAGTGCGTGACTTAACAAATGCAGGTAAAATCGGATTTCCTCCAACAAACAAACTTCACAGCTAAGCGTTAGTGAAGCGGTCAGGTGAATCTTTCTGCCTACACCCACAGAAAAATGTCACAATGTTTACTAACAGAAAAAGGGTTTATGCACCTTTATTTTAATTTACAAAAGCACACGCCTATTTTACAAGAAGAAAAAGGTGAATAGTAAGTAATACAGACCATCTTCATCTCTCTATAGCAAGACCATCTCTGGTAATTACCACAGACTTCCTGTAAACGCGCACAACAGGAAAATTAACCTTGATATCGCGCGCACCGGAGGTGAAAGCTCACGCGAACGGAAAGCTGCAGTTGACATGCTGTCATTTACTGCTCTTCCCGCCTTATCGAAATCAGCAGCTTTCTGCAGGTAAACACAAGCAGCGGGACATCGCAGCCGAGCCCAGCCGGAGCCGTAATGGAGGACGGGATACACACATGGCCTCCGGGCATTAGTTTAATATGCGACACGCGCACATGTTCTGGAGAGCCATTTTCATAAGCTCTGTGAGTGAGTTCAAGCGTACGAGCGCTTAGCAGAAACCCAAAATAGCTTGGAGAAGCGAGGAGGCAAAGACAGCATCGACTAACAAGCTGTCTTTCACTTCACAGCCCTTTCTTCAAGCCTTCGAAAAGCAAACAAGCTGGAGATGCTGCTGTTGTTTTGTTCATTCGGGTCGGTGGTTCGCTGTTGCCGCTGTAAGAGGAAGTCGAGGGAATCTGAGCGTTTAAAACACCTCTGGGGAGCCGCGGGGAGCTCATGGCATGGAGACAGTAAATGAAAGCACTAAGCCACTTGAGGTCAAAATTTAGTGATTTTACTATGGTAAAGGGATTTTTACTATAGGAAAGGGGCTTTGATGCAGTAAAATCCCTATTCCATACAGCCTTAAGTGGCTTAATAATTATATTAAACCAAGTTCAGAGTAAAATGATTAAAGACGTGATTTTATTTTTCCTTTAAAATATTTGGGGGAAATGATTCGATTAAAATTATACAAAAAACAAAGCATAAATAAATGAAATAAAGGCAGATGAATAAAAATAAAATATGAGAATAACAAAGAATAATGACAGTTTAATTTACAAAAAAGCTGAAACAAAGGAATAAAAAAGACAAACAACACAAACTAATTACATAATGCATATATAAATAAAAATTATAATAGTAATATATATTTATTAGTATTAAAAAACAAATGAAAGACTAACTTTAAAGACAAAAAAAGAAACTAAATAAAAAATAAATAAACAATAGACACAAATTAAGGAAAATTTGTGTCTAAAAACAGAATAAAAGGGGGAAAAATTTACTAAAAATGTTTTATGAAAAATCTATGGCAATACCAAAAAGAGGAAAAGAAGTAAAGAAAAAGAATGGCAGAAAAATAGACAAATTAATTAAGCAGAAACAAAGAAACAAAAGAAATAACATCTACATAAAATAATCATACTTTATTATTATTGCTATTATTAAAGAAAAAAAAGATAAAAAAGCACCAAAATAACCACAAAATTGGAAGAAACGAGTAACACACAAACAAAATAATTCAAAATACACAAATGAAGGAGAAAAGGGGGAAAAGAAATTGTGAAAACAAAATATGAGAATCACAAAAAGAAAGAAAGAAAGAAAGAATAGAAAAGGACAAAAAACGAATTAAGCAGAAACAAAATAAACAAAAGAAAAAATAAACAAAAGAAAAAAAAATAGAATGGAAGAAACGAGTGACAAAAATAGAATTTAAAAAAATATACAAAAAGAACCAAATTAAGAATAAACAAAAACAAAAACAAACAACACAAAATTAATTAATAAATGATCAAAAACAAAAAATGAACAAAAAAGTGTTAAATGTACAAAAATCTAAAAATAATACTTATAATTATGATTATTGTAGTAGTTTTAATTAGAGTTGCATAAAAAAATGATTCCACTAGTTAATACAGTAACTGTAGGCTGTCTTCCATATCCTGTGCAAAAATATATAACTGAAGGGACATATGAACACAGGTGCACATTAAATATCAGCTATTTCTATCGAACGCGGGTCATCGGGTGATAATCAAGCTAGAAATATCTGTTTCATAAGCTGTGCTTCTTTCAGAAAGCTTGAGTGGAGCTGACAGCAGCGCAGGTAAGATATGAGCAAGTACTCTTCTGGCACACAGTGACGACTTGAATTAGTTTGACAGAGTGAAAACAGAGCGACGGTAAACTGATTAGTGCTGCTAAAAGCAGACAAACGCGCGACGGCTCATGCGAGAGCAATCGCACTTCATAAATCTGAACAACTCGCCATGATGAACTTACAAACAGTCATCGAAAGGTATCTGAGCGAAACAGAGCGTTTTTTTTAGCACGCTGACGTTCATCCGTCGTTCTTTCGCGAGTAAATCTAATCATACCGTCAGTCGATGGCAAATACCACGGCCGGATGCTTCTGGAAAACACAAAAACATCAAGAAAACTGAAATAAGTTTAGTCTAAACTGTCATTTTCGTTTAAAGCACAAACGGGCCAATCAGAGCGCGGCGTCACCTCGGTGAACTCGCGGCTAATTGGCTACGCGGCTTAGACTCGCGCCGTGGAGAGAAACCGGCAAAACGAGCCACTTTCCCCTCTCTGTTTTCCTCTTCGGGAGGTTTATTTTCTGTGCTCGTCTAAATAAATAACTGGAGTTCAGCCTGACTGACGGTAAATTGGCTGGAGTGACAGTCGGGCCGCCGTGAGACGCTCTCGCGGCCAGATAAAGACAGAATCAAGGGCGTTTATTAGCAAACACAGACACAGGAAATATGCAGATTGGTGTGAAGGAGGCAAACACACAGCTGGAGAGATACAGGTGCAGACGTGAAAAGATGGGAGAGTTTTTGACTTCTTTTATTATTAGGAGGAAGGCCAAGAGACTGACACAATACTAACATTATATATATTAGTTATTATATTGTACAATAGTCTATTAAGGAAAAACAGTGGCAACACACCAATAAATAAACAAAAATAAAGAACAAATAACCAAAAATGATTAAATGCCAGTGCACTGTAATTCCAAACCATGTTCTGTGTGAGGCTTTAGTTCAACACAGTAACGCTGTATCAAGAGAAGCACATGTGGGGTGTTGTGTGACTCACTAGCGTGGACCTGAAGACTGCAGCTCCCGCAGGACAGCAGGACGCTGGTGCCGTCGTCACCGATGTGGGAGTTCGACGGCAGTGGCTCGGTGTTCTCCGCACCCGCGCTGAAGCACATCTCAGGAACCAGCGGACGCGTGCGACAGCCGACCCGTGACACCAGACCGGACGTGTCCGAGAGGTGGAAGGGGTCCTTCATAGGCTAAACACGCACAAAAACACAAGAGAGGGGACAGCATGCTAAACCAAAGAGAAATAAACAAGGATTCAAAACAACTTCCTGTTCAGTCAGGCAGTTTTTGATTAAAAAAAAGCATTGAAGTGGACCGGACTTTGTGATGATAGTCTGATGTGTTATGATGTACACAGTATTTCAGCTACTATAGTTGCGCTCAGTGCATTACCTGTGTGTACGGACAGAAGAGCATGCAGACGGCGCAGTGCGGCTCAATGGTCGCCATCGCAACGTTGAACTGTTTCTCGTTCAGGAAGTTTGGCACGCGGTTCTGCCACAAGGCGCTCTCCTCGGACTTCTTAGCCTCCGGCTGCACACCGCCACCTACAGGCAGCCCAGAGTACAGCTCTACAGAAACACACAGCGAGAGAGAGAGAGAGAGAGAGAGAGAGAGAGAGAGAGAGTCACTGTACTATCTCACTATACATCACCTTACAATCAATAAAGAATAAAAGAACAAAACTGATGGATGGAGGGAATGAACTAACAATAGATGGATGGATGGATGGATGGATGGATGGAATGAACAAACAATAGATGGATGGATGGATGGATGGAATGAACAAACAATAGATGGATGGATGGATGGAATGAACAAACAATAGATGGATGGATGGATGGATGGATGGAATGAACAAACAATAGATGGATGGATGGATGGATGGAATGAACAAACAATAGATGGATGGATGGATGGATAGACAAAATGAACAAACAATAGATTGATGGATGGATGGATGGATGGATGGATGGATGGAGAAAATGTACAAATGAACGACAGACAGACAGACAGAGATGGATGAATGATGGATAGAATGAACAACAAATGGATGGAAAGAATGAACAAACAATAGATGGATGGATGATGGATGGATGGATAGATTGAACAAACAATAGATGGATGGATGGAAAGAATGAACAAACAATAGATGGATGGATGATGGATGGATGGATAGATTGAAAAAACAATAGATGGATGGATGGAATGTACAAACAATAGATGGATGGATGGATGGATGATGGATGGAATGAACAAACAATATAATGAAGGATGGATGATGGATAGAATAAACAAACAATAGATGGATGGATGGTTGGATGGATGGAATGTACAAATGAATGAGCGACAGACATTCAGAGATGGATGGATGGATAGATAGACAAAATGAACAAACAATAGATGGATGGATAGATGGAGAAAATTTACAAATGAACGACAGACAGACACAGACAGAGATGGATGGATGGATGGATGGATGGATGGATGGATGGATGGATGGATGGATGGATGGGTGGATGGATGGATGGATGGATGATGGATAGAATGAACAAACAATAGATGGAAGGATGGAAAGAATGAACAAACAATAGATGGATGGATGATGGATGGATGTATAGAATGAACAAACAATAGATGGATGGATGGAATGTACAAATGAATGAGCGACAGATATACAGAGATGGATGGATGGATGGATGGATAGATAAACAAAATGAATAAACAATAGATGGATGGATGGATGGATAGATGGAGAAAATGTACAAATGAATGACAGACAGACAGACAGACAGAGATGGATGGATGGATGGATGATGGATAGAATGAACAAACAATAGATGGATGGATGGAAAGAATGAACAAACAATATATGGATGGATGGATAGAATGAACAAACAATGGATGGATGGATGGATGGATAGAATGAACAAACAATAGATGGCTGGATGAATGAAAGACAGACAGACGGCTGGATAGAATGTACAAATGAATGAATGACAGACAGACAGAGATAGATAGATAATTTATTTCGAAGTGAATTAATCAGATAGAAGTGGAACACGGCTCAGTATGAGCGTTGTTCTCTTCCTCTGAGCGGTGACTCTACAGACAGCAGGTAAGGATGTATTTTTGGAGAGTTTTGATGCTCCTCTGTCCTGTATTTTGCCCCCTACAGTGACAGTGGGTGTTGCGGGTTTACAGCTGTCTGTCTCTTCATAACTCACAGCACAGACAAATCAATAACCGTCTTTCACCCGCCCCGTCTTATAAAGCGCTGATTGTTTGTGGCTGCTTTCTTTCATACTTTATTGCTTTTTCTCTTTGTGCTCGCAAGTGCACACTTTTGCAACAAACAAACAAACATAAAACAACATCTCGCCATCAAACCAGAACACTCCGAAATGAAACGCCGGCCTGAAATGTTCTAGAAACATTCATATTGTAAAAACATATATAACTTTTAACATATTTTTCTTCAGTGGAAAATAAGCCATCAGACATTTAACCAGGATGCAAAGTTTCTTTTGTTCTCCTGAACTCCATTTGATAACAAATGCTGAATATTGTAATTTAATAACCTGCATTGTTGTAAATTAGGCCTCATTCAAGAAGCTAGTAAAACAAATTTACCAATCATTTCTAAAACCTTTCTTCCATAAATTATTAACCAATAGTCTTCTTTACTTTTTTTTATAATACTTTTTTTATCTTTTAAGAACATTATTATGAAGTACATTCATGAAACAATGAAATGTCACTGATTTAAATTTACATAGAATTCTGCAAAGTCATTCGATTTAACAACTTTATGATTTCATGACTAAAAATAGTATGGTTATTTATGAAACTAGCGAGACAATTTTGCATCATTCAATTGAATGTCATTCAATACTTTTAATGGACATTATTTGAATATATGGAAAAAACATTTAATTTAAGAGCAGCTTTATGAACAATTTAAAAATTGTCTAATTAAAATTTAAACAATTTTTTATACATTATTTCAAATGTAATTTTGGAAGCATATGCAAAAACAAGCAATTTAACAATAGCTTTATGAACAAATAAAAAAACTTTTTCAGGAAAAACTTTTATTAAAAATATTTTTAAATTGCTGCATTAAATTTATGCACATTTTATATAAAGTTGTAAGAACATCCTTAGACTTTTCGAATGTTATTTCAAATGTAATTGAGAGATTAGAAAAACTATTTTCTGTGCATGAATGGGTTTATAAACATTTACATACAACAGTTGATTTAAAAAAAATTAATTACGAACTTAACTTGAAAAATTAGCAAAATTAACTCATCATCATTTTTCGTAATACTATTCTAATGCAAATTTCTACATTAAATTCAATGAACTATGCAAGAACACTTTACAAACATTCAATTTTACGGACATTGCTACGACCTACATTTAAAAACATGTAGCTCTACTAACATTTTGAAAAATATAATTACGAATAACTTTTAAATCAAAATATTTTGCAAGAATATAATTTTTGCATGCAAGAATGGCTTTATGGATATAATTTTAAGGATGTCATTATGAAATTCATTCGAAACATGAGCAAAACAATTTCGAGAAAATATTTTAATTCATTCTTACATAAAATGTTAAAAAGAAATTTGAAGTGATAGTAATTTGTTGGAAAAACATTATTATAAATCTGCTTACATTTCATGAATGAGGATTCAATTTCTAACTTATTTAAATTTCACAGTTAAAGATAAAGATAGTCAAAATAAAACATTTTTATGTTATCTATAAGCTAGAGTGCTCAAAAACAGTGACAGAAATTGTAATTTAGAATTTTTTTTGGCGTCACAAAATACTTCATCTTCTCATCAAATCTTCTGACCATTCAAATGCTCTCTAGAATCCTGCACTATAAATACAGACGCTGAATTTCCAGCTAAGGTCAGTCACTTGTTCACAGTGTAGTATTTCCTGTACAGTAAATTGTTCGTAGTGCACAATGTAGGTGATAGGGAACGATTCAGACAGTGTAAATATGCTTTCTGTTGGTGCAAACGAGGTCTGCTTTCACATTGTTTCACACAAACCACTGCAGCACACAGAGTCCAGAGACATGAGCATTTATAAAAAAATAGAGTTTCATATTTAATTTAGGAGTAATCTATTAGACTGTGGCTGACAAATGTGACTTTTCCAATCTCAGCTGTTATGGCTGGCCTGAACGGATATAATTAAAACACTTTTGATTATTTTAAAAAAGAGACGATATGTCGCGTCCTTTCTTCCTGTTTCAATTGAAATGATGTCACCACATAGAATGACACACATTTTGATATTACTAGAACTGCTCTGTCAATATCTATCTGGACGCAGTCAGCACATTCAATTAAAAGGTTTTAGTTCAAGAATATCTACAGTCACCACTGGTGTTCCCCAGGGTTCTGTTTTGGGTCCACAGGCTTTTCATTATATATATGTCCCTCTTGGTTATATTTTAAAGAAATATGGTACTAATTTTCACTGTTATGCGAATGACACCCAACTTTACCTGTCTGCCAAACTCACCTGTTCTTTTCCACCACCATCTTTGTCAAGCTGTTTAGCTGAAATTAAGGATTGGCTTTCAGCGAACTTCATGAAGGTAAGTGGCAACAAAACTGAGGCTCTGCTTGTTGGCACTAGATCTGTTGTGTCTAAATCTAACTGTTTCTCTCTATACATTGTCTATCCTGCAATCTGTCCTACCTCTCACTTCATAATCTTGCAACAAAATACCTTACTCAACTTCTCCATGTTTACACGCCTTCACGTGCACTTAGATATTCATCTTCAATTTCTCTTGTGGTACCTCGGATTTGCCTTACTACCATGAGTGCCAGATCTTTTAGTTATGCTGCCCCCCTGCCTATGGAACTCTCTTCCCCTCGATGTTCACGATAGCGAGTGCTTGTTGACTTTTAAAATGCGTCTTAAGACATATCTTTTAAACATGTTTTATTGAGACTTAAATGCACTTTATATGTATATGCAGTTTGTTTGTTGTGTGTCTTGTCTTATGCAGTGACCTGTATATTGCTTGTAAGGTGACCTTGGGTGTTCTGAAAGGCGCCATGAAATAAAATGCACTATTATTATTATTATTATTATTAGAGAAACATTGCTTGTTTTAAGGCACTTCGGGGGGGCTTTAAAGTGCATTGCACTTAATGTTTATTGTTAATGATGTACTCACCTTCGTCGCTGGAGGCTTCCTGTTTGACTATGGAGTGAGGAGAGCGCATGGGCGGCTTGCTGATTGGATGTCTACGACTCTTCTTCACTTCAACTTTCTTCTTCAGCTTCGGGAAGGGACTCAGCTGGGAACAAAAACATTTAACGATAAATTTCCTCATTGTTTAAAATCCCCTAAAAACCCTTGGGATCAGAGAAAGCACTGACCTGTAGGTCGGGAGTGGCTCCATTACTGTCAACATCACTGGAAGCGAACTGCTCAAACACCTCCTGGAAGGAGAGCTCGCCGGGATGCTTTGGCTTCTTCTTTTTCTTCTTCTTCTTCTTCTTCTCCTCCTCCTCCTCCTCTCTGTTTTCCGGCGGAGGATCCTGGGAATCCATTTTTCCGTCTTCACAGAATAAGGAGGAATGGGAAGAACAATTTTTACCATCACACATTCAGTAATAAAAAGGTGTCTTACTCTGTGGTTACTAGGGTGGTTTCTATATGTTAAACGTTCATTCCTGTCACCTTCTTCCCGAAGCGCTGCTTCCGCCTGCTCCTGCTCCTCCCTCTCCAGCGCCTCCAATGTGAGGAGCGCCTCCCGCGCCATGCGCTCATCCCTTTTCTGCCGTCGCTGCTCCTCGCGCTCCTCCACCTTGTGTAGATACTCATTCATATCCAGCTTCACTCCCTCCTCGTCCAGGACCTTCACCTCCTCCAGCTTCAGACGCCGAAACTGTTTCACCCTCGCCTGAGCTCTACAAAAAAAAAAACAACAAAAAAAAACAACGAAAACGGTTAGCAAAATTCAACTTGCACATTTCCCACTTCATAGTTCTTATTTATTATGATTTGAACTGTAAAGGTCAATGGCAATTTCCTGTTTGATATTTTTATCTATTACAATTCAAGCTAATTTTACAATTCAGGTAACAGGTCAATAAAAACTTTGCATAAGCGTTCCAACAACAACGCAAACACAAATTTTTATTTCAAATAAAACCTTTTCCCACTTCACAGATTTACGTATTACGATTAGAAAATTAAAGGTTAAATGTCACTAAATACCTTGCAGAAGTCTACAAAAAACATCGCAAATTGATAACGAACTTTTATTTAAAACCAAATATTTTTCCCAATTGAATAATACAAATGTTGCCTAAGCTCTATTTAACCCTCCCAACACCCCCTCCCCCAAAAATCAAAAAAATAAAAAACTAAGCAAAGATAAACTTGTATTTCAATCCAAACGTTTACTGCTTTGTAGTTTTATTGTTACAATACTAACAGTAAAGGTCTAAGGTAAATAAAAACTTCACCTGAGCTCTGCAAAAATATCAACACTTATTTCAACGCAAAAAGATTTCACTTGATCGTTTATTATAATTCTAACAGTAAAGGTCAATAAAAACCTTACCTAAGCACTTAAAAAACAATGCAATGCATGATCAACATTTATTTCAAAAACCTTTCGCTTGATAGTTTTTATATATTACAATTGGAACAGTAAAGGTCGATAAAAAATTTACCTAAGCACTTAAAAATAAAATCCTATGGATAATGACCTTTAATTTCAACCCAAACATTTCCCGCTTGTTTGTACTGATTACGATTCAAATTGATTTGAAATGAAGCAATTAAAACCATTAAAATGAAACAATGATTTTTTTTTTTCCCCAGCAGGAAAAACCTCAAGTTTTCTGACTTGATAAAATTACAGTATATTTATTAAAATTCTAACAATAAAAGTAATTTCACTTCTATGTCACAGAGACATTGTTAAAACAAAACAATGCATGTGCACACGTTTTCGACCAGTGACAAAAACTGTTTAAATTATATTTTTCTGTATTACAATAGCTGTTACTATAACTGACCATAAATGTCATCTTAACGTGTCATTCCTACGTCACACTATCTAAACTTTTATCTTTCCATAAGATACTATGAGCGAGCAATTTAACGATGTTTTGTGTTTTGCATTAAAAGCACATACTATAGTCACTGCTTCCGAAACTTTTCATGGTGACATGTTTTTGAACTAAACAAGTTTCCATTTAGCATTATTCCATTTATTTTTAGTAATAGTATTAGTGATTTAGTTTCTAAAAGCAACGAAAAAGGCCATCCAGCAGATTTTTGCCAAAACCAAATAAACACAGAAAATTGGCCGGCACCTGCGCAGGAGCTTCTCTCTGTACGTGACTCTGGTTTTCCTCCAGTGCTCCAGCTCGGGGCTGGTGAGGCTCGTGGGCTTCAGGTGGTCCAGGACCATGTTGTCTTTCCCCTGTTTCCACAGCTCGTATCGGTCAGGCTGCAGACAGCGAACGAAGACGTCCATGGAGATCTTCACCATGTCCTTACGGCACGAGCACTGCAGAAGACAAACGACAACCAACGACATTAGAACAGTTATGTCTCGAAGTTTTGATTGCATGATATACATGATGTGACACAATGACGGCTAATCAGAATGAAGGTTTATTACACAAATATGAGGAGTGATATTGGAGACTAATGAAATTGCATGGTGGGCGGGGCTAATCAGCACAATTTTTGTTTTTTCAATAATAATATAATTGGTAAAAAATTTTATTAATGTACATTTATATTGCATTATATTATTTTTAAATTCAGTTTTAAAGTACACTTTTGCATGCATGCATTTTTTTTATTTATTTTGAGATCTAGAGTAATATGAATAAAATGCTAATTAATTTAAAATGTCTTAAATATGTATAAATTTTATAAATTAAAAATATTGATGTAATAATAATGATGAATAAATAGCATAATTAAATATTAAAACACATTCATTGTTATAAAATAAAGTTAAAAATGAATACTATGCACATTCAAAATAAATATATCTAACAAAAACTTTAATTTTAATTTAACTAAATTAATATTTACATTAAAAGAATAATACAAGGTTATCTAAATTAAAATAAAAATAATTATACTGAACATTAATACAAATATTTAAATAAAAAAATTAAATGTAGATGATTTAAATGCATTTGAATGAGAACAAAATATTAAGTTTTTCTAATATATATGCAAATTAACAAAAAAGGACCTTAAAAACTACAAAGTATTGGGGTTCAATAAGATAAAAACTATATGACAGATGAGAATCAAATAAACTGCATCATTGGAGTCGTGTCTGAAACAACGATTGAACAGAAAATGAAGGAGATAGAAAGGAGATGTGATGATTAGATGAAACAAGTCTTCACGCAAGATTATTAAACGATCAGCGCCGACGACTGGAAGGAGAAAAAAACAAAACAAGCTTTTAATCGCAGAGTTTGCGCGGCGTGGACCAAAGTGAAAAACGCACAAATCAACATCTCTCAATCAACAGCGAGAGAGAGAGAGAGAGAGAGAGAGACGGATGGAAATAAAAGTCATTTTCCTGCGAGCTGCAGTTGGCTGTATTACATCGAGCCGTTATTTCCTGCGCCGCGCCAGAGCTGCTGTTCAATTACCAGAAACATTCTGCAGCTGAAGTGAAGACAAACACAGCAAACCCTGTGTGTGTGTGTGTGTGTGTGTGTGTGTGTGGGCATAATAATGGCAACAAGCGCTATTCTTCACTCCGAAATGTCAATGTCTCGCAGCGTATCTCCGGGGCTTGCCATATTATGCTCTGAAATGCAATTCCAACCCGACTGGAAGGATCCGAGTCCACCTGGAAAACAAGCAGCGCTGAGGAGAGGAACCAACCAAAACTAAGAGTACAATCACACTGTGAACATTTTTCAGGAAGGAACTGAGACTCTGCTGTTTCCAAAACACTTCTACATTTCTTCAGCAAAGATCGTGACAATAGGGAGATACATCTGTGTGTGTGTGTGTGTGTGTGTGTGTGTGTGTGTGTGTGTGTGTGTGTGTGTGTGTGTGCGTGTTTAAGAATATGTTTAAACAGATAAAAAGTATGTATTATGATTATTTTAGACCACAACAATGAAAAATTAAACCAGAAAAAGAGTAATTTAAAGAGTAATACAAAATAA
Source organism: Carassius auratus (assembly GCF_003368295.1). NCBI lineage: Eukaryota > Metazoa > Chordata > Actinopteri > Cypriniformes > Cyprinidae > Carassius > Carassius auratus. The sequence continues at coordinate 520,150 of NC_039264.1, read as the reverse complement.
TGTATAATAATTTAAAGTAATAGGTTAAAATAAAATGTATAAATATAAAGTTAATAGTATAAATTAATAAAATGTAAAATATAAAAATAAAAAAACGTTTAACGTTAATTCTGTAGTGGAATACTTCCATAATTGGAGAAAAAGGAGAAAAAAAATGCAAAATGGCAAAATCGTCCCTAAAACTACAAATTACTGGTAAAAATTGTAAAAAAAATCTTTTAGATAAACTATGGATTATTATTATTATTTTTTTTTTTAAGAAGTCTCTTCTGGTCACCAAAGCTGCATTAATATAAAATATATATATATATATATATATATATATATATATATATATATATATATCATATCATATATCATTAATATTTAAAATACCAGTTTCTATTTGAATATATTTTAAAATGTAAATTATTTTAGTGATGCAAACCTTACTTTTTCAGGATTCTTTGCTAAACAGAAAGCTCAAAAGAACAGAATTTATTGGAAATAGATATCTGTTGTAAGATTGTAAATGTCTTAACTTTAGCTTTTGATCAATTTAATGTGTAAACTGTAGTGAATATATAAATTTAAAATGAAACGAACAAGCAAAAAAAAAAAAAAAAGAATTAAAGATATGTATAAAAGTGAATAATAAGTGAGTTCAAAAGCTTTACACCATAAAATAAAGTTGAAAAAAATTAAAAAAACGATTATTTTGACACTGAACTCTCTGAGATGAATCTTTTTTACTGCTGCATTTCTCACTTCTCAACCAGGAAATGGAAAGAGAGAAACAATCACAGGCCTCTGAAGACACCAGAGCAATGAAGCTGCGTCTCATTTCTGAGATGAACATGTTAATAACGCTGTAAACTCATCGTGTCTCTAGCTCTAGACCAGGTCTGGCCATTACACGAGCCACTGAAGGTCCATCATTACCTGTTTCTCTGAGATCTCACACATGATGGACGATTCATTCACAATGATAAACAAAATCAAGTAATACTGTGAATATCAATTATTTTTTTCATGCATAAAAATGTATATATAACAAATATGCACAGCATCAGCAACACTGTTTCTGCACATAACAGATTCTCTAAGAGGCCAGAAGTCAGTATTTTGTCATGAATGTGCAGGTTTCAAGATCTCTGACTAATGAGGCCCTCCATCAGACGCTTGTAGAGGAGGAAGGGAAATAATGAGAGCGATGCGAGAGAGATACAAACACTAGATCCGCTCATGCGCTTTAATTAGCCGCGTGTCTGTGATCCCACATTCAGCACATCGCTAATCATTACAATACATCCAGATCATCACGTGTGACGAGTCTCTAAATGCCAGAGTGCAACACAGGCAGGAAAAACCACTCGCACATGTGTAACATTAGAGAGAGAGAGAGAGAGACAAACGAGAAGGCAAGCAAGAAAGGAAGAACAGGAAAAGAACAAAAAAAACAAAACAAAAGGAAATAAAAAGAACAATCAAAATGAAAAAACTAAGAAAAAAGACAAACTGAAAACGTAATGAAAAGGACACACACAAAAAACAAACAAGGACAAACACAAGGAGAGAAAAAGAAGCAATAAATAGAAAGAACAAACAAAAAGAAAAAAAAACGATTGAAAAGAAGACGAACAAAAGTAAAGAACAAACAAAAATGACAAGTAAAATTAATAAACGAAAGAACAAATGAAAAGAAAAACAAATAACAAAAAAGAAGCAATAAATAGAAAGAACAAAAAAGTACATGAAAACAAGACAAACAAAAAGAAAAAAAGAATGAAAAAGAAAAAGGACAGACAAAAAGAAATGAAAGAAAGGACAATCAAAATGAAAGAAATAAAAAAAGAAAAGAAAAAATAAATGAAAAGGACAAACAGAAAGAATGAACACGGACAAACGAAAAAGAAAGAAAATGAACAATCAAAAAGAAAGATCAAGTGAAAAGGACAAACAAAAAAACTAATGAAAAGAAAAGACAAACAAAAGTAAAGAACAAACTAAAATGACAAGCAAAATTAATAAACGAAAGAACAAATGAAAAGAAAAAACAAAAAACAAAAAGGACAAACAAAAAGAAGCAATAAATAGAAAGAACAAAAAACGAACATGTAAAGAAAAACAAAAAGGACAAACAAAAACAAAAAACTAATAAAAAGGACAAACAAAAAGAGAAAAAGAACAATAAAAAAACAATAAAAAGAAAGAACATGAAAAGGACAAAAGAAAAACAAACAACAAAAAGGACAATCAAAAAACAGTGAGAAGGACAAACAGAAAAGAAAGAACAAATGAAAGGAAATAAACACAAAGAAGAAAAAAAGAACAAAAGGACAAATGAAAAGAAATGAAAAAGAAAAAGGACAGACAAAAAGAAAATGAAAAGAAAGGACAATCTAAATGAAACTACAAATGAACGACAAAAAGAAAAGAAAAACGAAATGAAAAGGACAAACAATGAATGAACACGGACAAAAAGAAAGAAAATGAACAATCCAAAAGAAAGATCAAGTGAAAAGGACAAACAAAAAGATATTCAAAAGAAAGGTAAAAAAAAATAAAGACCAAACAAACAGGACAAACAAAACGAATAACAAACAAAAAGGAAACATCAAATGAAAAACAAACAAAATTGTACAAAACCCAAGAGAAAGAAAAAAAGGGTGAAGGGATGTGACAAAAACAAACAAAAGCATCAAATGAAAGGACGAATAAATCAGGAGCGAAGCAGCAAGAATGAATGAAAGTACGTGAAATAACTAACGAAAGCAGAAAAGAGCGAGTGAAAGAGTCGTGTGTGGAGTTAAAGTCGCGCTCACCAGCGTGGCCATCTTGCCGTAGTCGACCCAGCGCAGGGTTGCGAAGTTCGTGGACTCGGCGCAGTTGAAGCCGTGGTTGAATCCGGCGTGATATCCGTACGGGAACGTGATCATGAACTCGCCCTCCTCCTGCGTGATCTACAAGAGACAGACAACAGCAGCTAAATCATCACAAAATCTATGTCAATGTTTTACGCCATCTGTGCTGATTATAATGTCGCACAAAATTAATACAATACAATACGTAAGTAAGAGAATTCGATTCTTACGCCAACGTCGGAGAACTGTAGAAAGTACAGCATTTTATAGCAAAAAAACCTATTACTATAATGGTATACGATAAAAAGCTGTGAAAAAACAAGGAATTTATTTATTTATTCAGTTTTTAGCGCCATGCTAGCATCAATGGTGATCTCTGAAAAACGTATACAAGGTATACGAATGAATGAACTATGAAAAATTTAAGAAATCATGTGAACAAATTGATTAAAAAAAAATAAACAAAGGGAACAAACAACTTGCTACATTTATTAGCTATATATTGGATGAATACTAACAAATAAAAGTCAAATTACATACAAATTAATACTTTTAAATTAAATTGACTTATAAAGGGGATAAACTACTTTTATTATTATTATTATTGAAATAATAAATTAATAATTAAACAACTAAAATGTCAACTTAATGCAATTAATTTAAATTTAATTTCATTAAAAAGTGAGGTATTGTAAAATACCTAAAAAACAAAAAAGATTGAAATTAAAATTAGATAAATAATAGTAAAGTAAAATAAAATTTATTTTGTTAATTTTATTGTTTGAATTTTTAACTAATAGATGAACACTTTAAAATAAATTTAAATAAACATTATTTATTCAATTAAAGTAAAAAAAATTCCAAAGAATTATGAATTTGAAAGAAAACACAATAAAATTTAAGAAAAATGACAAATGAAAAAAAAATACTTGTGTAATTCAAAAATGAATGCATGGATAATTAAAAAAAAAACAAGAAATAAAAAATAAAAGACAAAAGCAAGACATAATTATGAATGTGAAAGAACAAAATGAAGGAATTAATGAAAAATTATAAACAAATTAAGGAACAAATGCATAAAAATACAATACATAGAAATGATAGAATGAAATGAAATATATACATACACACACACACATACACACACACACATATAAATAAATAAAAGCACAAGTGTCCTTGCAAATAACTGGAGTTTGAATGTCAATATGCGCAGCACTTTCTTGTGAGTTCTGCATGTGTAATAATCATGAAGCTCTCGGCTGATCCTCGCGGGACGCATGTGTCTCTGAAGATGGAAGCGCTAGATGTTACATTTTTTCCCGGCTATTGCTCCGCTTCCCTACATATTATTAATTTCATCCGGCTGCACAGTGATCTGGGCGATGGCAACATTTAAAGGACTCAGTGAACTGTACTTTGATGAAAGAGCCAATAACTGCTGAATTAAGCTGCAAACGACACTTCAGAGGGAGAAAAAGCTGTCGCGGGAAAATCAGCCGGGACTGAGAAACACGCCGGCTTCCAGCGCTAATATCTGCAGCCATTAGCGGCTGATGGGAAAAGAAATTTGCTGTGAGAAATCCTTAGCCTCCTCTCCATTTATCGTCTCCTTCAGACCTCGGGCCCCTCAGCCGCAGGCCAAACGAAACGCTGGAAAGACATTTCCAGACGCTACGAGCGCAATTAAGGTGGAGGCGTGGAGCATGGCCGAGAGTTAGCCAGCCTTAGCTAATGAATATTTTCATTTCACCCCGTTTTCTTGCTTTGTGATCAGCAGAGTCGCTCTTCAGCTTCACACTGGCGTCCATTAGAAAGAAAGTAAAATTCATTAATGCTGTTTGGAGTTATATTTCTATGCTACGTGTCTGGTTTTTCGTACAATTAAGTCCTCAGGCGTTTCTACTGTTAACGAAATTAGATTAATTCCACACTTGTAGAGAACGCGATACTGTGTTAGTGACGATTACAGCTCAAACTAACATAAATAAATATTTAAAAATAAAATAAAAATATATATTTATAATAAATACATTTAAAATGCAATATAAAAATAAAGTAAAAAATATTTAAAATAATTACAATGAACAAACAAAAGAAAAAATGTCAACATGTGAATAAGCACCAAAAATAACATGAAAAAGTATAATAAAAATAATATGACAAAACTAATTTTTATTGGAACTGAATCAAAGGGAAAAAGTCAAGTAATAAAATTAACTCAAAATAAAATTTTATTTTAATTTAAAAAATAAAGTCTGGTATTATGGTGTACATTTGCATTACAAAAAAAATCTAATTGCAAAAAATATAATTTTAATAAAAAACATTCAGTGAAATTCACTGTCAATTTTGTACATTTGTATTAAAATAAATAAATCTGTTATTTAAATATCATATATATTTGAATAAAAATATTCAAAAATAATTAAATTTACAAAATATTTAATAAAAATGAAAATGACTAATTAGAATTTTGCATTAATGCACTGTTAATAAATTAAAAATGTAATACATTTAGAAATAAATAATAAAAAGTATTCATTTTAAATAATTATTAAACCTAATAGCATATTAATGTGTGTATAAGTTTTGAAACATTTTCCCACCAAATATTAATACAAGTTTACAGAAGATGAGAACCAAAAACAAGACTCAAAAGTCTCAAAAATCTGACGCAAAAAAAAAAAAATCACTTAAAATCAACATTAAATTAATTTACAACCTACTTCCATAATGAGTGTATTTTAGAGTGTAACAGGTTGTTCAACAAGAATCGAAGTACATTTTGATTTCATGTTGACATTACATTAAGGTACTTAAAAGAATACCAAGGTATAGCATCCGAGAAACTTCCTATATACTGGTATTAAGTGTTGTGGTATGTTTCGTACAGTCTTAACTGTCACCATAATGGCGGAGCGGATGAGATTTAATGCATGATTCCTGGGTTTCTCCTCACACTCTCACTGACTGTTCACTAGCAGGAGTTTGAGCTGAAGCTCTAATAACGTCCCCAGACACACGGAGAGAGACAGACAGACAGGAAACCTGCTGAAATCAACACTTCAGCTTCTCCCTCTCTGTTTCATCTCACTCCGGCTCCACCGAGTGTCACATCGACTCAAAAGTGACAATAACATCCGTCGCATGGAGGAGCAGTGGAAGCCAAAATCAGGATTGTAAGGGTTGAGCATAATGTATAGCTGTGCTGAACTTTATCTAGCCTCATTACAGAGATTTATTCCTGGTTTAATCTCACCGTGAGGGTCTCCGGCTCATAACAATGGGAATTATCTGTGGAAATGACTAATTTGCATGGACGGAAATGGGCGGCGGAGTAAATTGAAATGTAATCCGTGGCGCGGACGCTAGCAGGGGTCCGTGGTCGGCATATAAAGAGCGTTTGTTGTGCAAATATACTTAAAGTTGTGTGTGAAGTTTAGCACCCTTGTCATCTTTGAATGCAAAGCTAAGCACTATAACACTACAATTTCTACATGCAGGCGGCCTGCGACATAAGCATTACATAAGCCTACATTAGAATTGGCATGAAAAAAACGTATCTTCAGAGACTCCCACAACTGGGTGAAATAGATAAGTGACTAAGAGTAGCTATCTCAGATGCATTTTCTTTAAGAAAAACTATGTTCACGAAAAAGCGTGCACTGGTAGCAATGTCAATTTTGACCGTTTGATGAAAGACAAGCTTATGTGGATTCTAGACATTTAAACAATTCAGATAAGTTATCTAGAAATATTTTTGGAGTAAATAAAATGTGTTATCATTATTTAATCAATTTTCATTTGGACTTAACCCTTTTCTTTATTTAAAGTCTGGAATGTGAGGTTTACCTTTTTATTAAACGTTTTCAAAGCTTTATTTGAACATTTCAAAGTTAGTCATGTAGTCATTTAAAATCCGGACAGCATTTGGTTATGTTATTGTTTTGGTGATAATGCAAACAAAAAGTCATTTTATTTGTTGTTTGTTTATTTAAAATATAACACTTGCAGAAGGGATTTATGTGTCAGTACTTTTTGAACATTTCCAGCAAGTTTTAACAATACCGTGATAATATAAATAATGGTAACTTAACCGATAATCGTTAATCATTAACCGATAACTACACTTTAGTTCATTAATTTTGGACACTCTAATCATGTTTAGAAATGTTCATAACGTTACATGCCTTATCATTAATTTTTTTATAACTGAAATGTATTATGCAAATTATCAGCATGATCACATACATTTTTTATAATCAAAATGTATAATTTATTATTATTAATGATTGCATAATGAGTCTGAAATGTGGGTTTACCTTTTTATTAAATGTTTTCAAAGCTTTATTTGAAAATTTCGAACATGTTATAAGACAAACTTTTGTTAGTCATGTTTTCATTTAAAATCTAGACATCTTTGGTAATGTTGTTTCAGTGATAATGCAAATAAAAAGTCATTTTATTTGTTGTTTGTTTATTTTAAATATAAGCTTGCAGAAGGGATTTGTGTGTCAGTACTTTTTGGGACATTTAATCAGCTTCATTTAATCTTATCACTTTTTAACGATACTGTGATATCAATAACTGCAAATTAACCGATAATTGTTACCCGATAACCGATAATTGTACTTTTGTTCATTAATTTTGGACACTATAATCATGTTTAGAAATTTTCATATCGTTCCATCCCTTATCATTACATTTTTTAAATAATTAAAATGTATTATGCAAATTATCATGTAACAGCAAGATCACATAACAAATTACAATACATTCGTTTTAATTGCTTCTGTATTTGGCAAATTAATGAAACTTTAATAAAAAAATAAAAATAAAAAAAACAGTTGATCATACAAGTTGTTCTTGAACGGAAAATAGTCGCATTAATTTTGATGAATTTGCATTAGTGCTTCAGCAGTAACAAATGTAGCAGATTCAGATACAAACTGGGAAAAATCTTTGTTCAGAGAAGTCTGATACTTTACATAGAAAAAAAAATTGTTAAACGTGAACATGAAAAACCGTAAAGCTACATGTCTTATTGATAACAAATGAATAGATTGATAATTCATCAGCTCACAAATCCGACACACGTGTAAATGATATCTGATCCTCTTATATAGCCCACCTGATCTTATGCTGATCTTTTATGGCTTTTATAGATTTGCTCTTTGCGTCTCAGTCAATATAAATTGCACAGTTGGGTTGCTATGGATGCGCTGATCTCTATAAGTCCCATCAAATACCATTTCTATGGCAACATCGAGAAACACAGACCGACTGGACTATATTTAGATCATTACTGAATCAAACTCTAAGACATGAAGATCGCATGAGGTTTCTGAATGAGAAAAATTATATATTAACTGGAATAAAAAAAAAAGATATATATATTTTATATTATTATTTCAGAGTTGGTAAAATTTTATAAATTTACAGTTCATTTTATTTAAATTTAAAATGTTTTTTAATGAAATTTCAATCTGTTTAATTTATTTCATTTGATGTGATAATCCGAATAATATATAAGAATTAAATTAATATACCAACAAATTGTAAATGAAATCTTATATCAGTGATATTTAAGAATAATAATAAATACATAAATTATTAAAAGCAACGTTTTTTAACTGGCATACCTATTTACTTTTTATTAATTTTATATTATTACTACTGTATTTATAATTTATTATTATTAATAATGATTCCATAATGAAATATGGAATATAAAACTAGAAATACTTGGACAATCTGCATAATAAAATTATAATTATATTAACAGAACATTTTAAAATAGTTAATAAATTAAATGGATATTTTTGTTGTTTTTATTATTATCATTTCAGTAATACTTTATTTACTAACAATATTAACAATAATAATGCGAAATAAATAATTAGAATAAAAAATGTGCTGTACTGATAAGTTTTTGATTTATAGTTAATTATTATATAATGTATTGCATAATATTACAAAAACACAAAAAGCATTGTTTGATTTTGTGAACCACTATGATTATCGTTTGCATTGATAAAATCATATTCAATTTATTCCAGTTATCAACAGCCGTATTATCTGATTGAACATTTGTGCTGTCCGAGTGACAGGAAGTGATACAACAATGTAGGAATAACTCACCCTATCAAAGGGGATGCTGTATTTCTTCAGGATGGATGGCGAAAGGAGGGTCATCTTGTGACGGAGAAATGCATCGCAGCCCTGAGAACTTCCTGGGAAAAAACCTGCAGAAAGTCACAAACAGCAAAAAGGGCAAATGTAAGACGATGCCAACGGATGAAGCCCTGAAATAAATAGACTGAAGATCTTTAAAGGGAATTACAGAAAGACATTATTAGAGGATTTTTTCTAATTCATTGTTATTAACTTCTATTATGATAAAACATTAACAATAACAATTCATTCTAATTCACAAAAACAGAATACATTAGAAATAAATTATATATATATATATATATATATATATATATATATATATATATATATATATATATATATATATATATAATTTGATTTATAATTTGTATACTAATACATGTAAAAACAATTAAATATATTACTCTACATATTCATTAATTAACATCATTATCATGGTATTATTATTATTATATCATCATTATTATATTCAAAATCTTTTTAAAAAGTGGAGAGTTCCGTTCCTTGATTCTGATTGGTTGAGCCGCATTCCAAGCTGTTTCAAATTACTCTACAAACACACACTATGTTTGTTTACATTTGTCTGTTGCTCAGCAACCACTCTGTTGGAACCACAACTGTTTCTGAGGAACTACATTGTTTGGTGGAAGAATACTGTTTTAATTTAGACCATTACACTTTATTTGCTCTGTTTTATTCTGTGAAAACCTTACTATGTAGATGGTTTCCAGTGAATTTATAACAACTAAGGGGGTTTAAGGCACAATGCAATGCGTTATATTATATATTCACTGTAAACTACGGCTTCATGGGGCACATTGCTTTAATATAGCCCCCCAAAAAAGGCGGTTAGCATACTGTCTAATGTAGACGGTACAGAGCAGGGTTTCAGCACAGAACCGATGTAAAACCATTACAGTGAAATCATTTGTGGAGATTCAGTGGAGAGTGCTTATTACGCGCAAAACATATAATCACCGGTTTTGAGGTTACGGGTAAAAGCTGTGCCGGTGCGCTGTGGGTCGAACACATCAGCCGCGCGCTGAATCATGCTGAAAGCCTTTAATTATTATAATCGTCTCCACATTCCTTCCCAAAGATAACAATAAAGGTCACAACGACACAACCAAAACGTCTGATAAATGGCACAACAGCACAAACACACAATTTTAGGGTGTGTGATTCATACGCAGCCTTCTATCATTAGCCACAATACACTTAAGTGGCTTAAATACGGCAGATTTTGAGTAATTTTCACTTAGTGGGAAGAACTTTTGCCACAGTAACTTGACGGTACGATAATTCAGCAGCCATTTCTCTTTGCTATTGTTGAAACACTCGTGCTAAAACAAGTGAAGTTTTGCTTCTTTACGATCAAAGCAGCGGTTTTCCTGCGCAAACGGTGCAAACGCGTGTATTTGTGCGCAAAACCTGTTGTAACGATAAATATAAACAAATATTTTTTAAAAATCATCTTGTGTTTATAATAATATAGATGCACAGATATTAACAAAAACTTAAAACATAAACAAAAACATAGAATTGTATTACTATAAAAACATTATTACAATGATTTACATAAATAACAATACAGATAAATACAATAACAATTTAAAAATACAAACTTTTGCATCTGTTAGTCCATGTTTGTAAAGTTTAAGCTCATCGATATAAACTACATAACCTCTTTAGCGCTGAACATAAAACATTTACAGCTAAAAACACTGGAAATCATGCGAGTTACAGGAGATTTTCCTCCTGTAAATGCATTGCTACAACGTACAATATATTTCTTCCACTTCCTGTTATTCGTACAGCAAAAAACAGAGCAGAAACTCTGTTAAAACAATGTATGTGGCATAAAAAGAGGCCTCACATTGTCAAAACAGCATTAAACACCTTCAGAAGCTGAAGAGGGGATCGTCCAACTGAGACTCTGTGTCTCTGCGAAGCGCCGTTACTCACTGCGACCGATGATAAAATATCGTCAGGCATTCAGTCATTTGTTGAGAGCATTAGAAGAGCAGGAGAATGGAGCGGATTGACTCTAAGGTGTGAAGAGTGATGCTGAGGTACAATACTGTCATTTAGAGCCGCGACTGCCTTTGTTTCGTCTTTCAATGCAGATTTAACAGATGAAAAGGACGTGGTGATGGAGTGTGAATTCATATTTTTATGCACAGATAAGAGTTTTGCATAAACCATTAGTAATGTGCGTGTGAAGAGTTTCACACAGAAATCATGATTCATCGTTGTGTTAGCACTTCAAGTGTTCACCCATAAAATAATAAAATTAGGGATATTTATAAAATGTTAAAATGTTTTATATACATAGTTAGAATACATATATAAACATAAAAATTAGAAAGTATAAATTTGTATGAAATGGTGCTAAAATTGTATCTAGATGACAACAAAACAATATAGTTGTTAACATATTTAATATAAATACAATAAAATGCATATTTAAAAATACAGATCTGAATATTTCAAAAATCATCTTGAATCTATATCTATGAAGAATAAATGAAACAATTTATTCAAAAGAGAGATAAAATGTACTTTATATAAATATACATTATGAAAGCACTTATTTTTATTTTCAGTTTTTTTTAATAGAATTTTAACTTTTGAATATAATTGTAAAATATTAAAATACATATTAAAATTAAACATGAATATGAATCTTAAAAAAATAACCATAACTGAATAAACAATATTGTTCAATAATAATATATGATATAATTTTTCTAATATAATAACATCGTGATTCATCAGTAACTTTAATTTAAATGTATATATAAGTATTTAAATAAAAACAAAATAATACTACTTAAAAGATTTACATTTATTTTATTATTTTAATAATATAAAATATTCATCACGCAGACTGCTAAAGAGACAAATTGCGGTGTGAAAATGCTGTAGGTGTTTGTATATTCGTCTGTTCTCTGTGTGACGTCTCAGCGCTGATCACTGAAAGCCCGGCATCATGTCGAGTGTTCGTTCGTTCGTTTAAAGCAGGGTGTTTGTTTAAGTGGGACAGGAGTTTGTGTATGTGGTTTATGGTAGCGTTTTGAAGTACACCAGCCTCAGATCTCAGAGACGCACAAACATCTTCACATCTCATGATCCACACAACCACAGGCAGACGCCAGGGCTTTCCTAGACAGCTCCGCAAACTTTCGGGAGGTGCGGAGAGGATTTTCTGTCAGCACCGTCTCGCACCTCATTCAGGATTACGGCGATGTTTTGTCTGTGTAATTTGGGGCAGGAAAAGACCCGCAGAACAGGATTTTCCCTCTCAGGCCGGAATCGTTCATCCGATAGTGAACTTCTGCCATTATTTATACTCAAACCTGTATGATTTTCTTCCTTCAGTAAAACAAACATTTTATATATTGCTCACACAAATTTATTGTGCGATGGTGCTTATATATATATTGTGCTAATGGTGCTTATATATATATATATATATATATATATATATATATATATATATATATATATATATATTTGTTGCACCAAAGAAGAATAAAGAATAAAAAATAAAACTTTTTCCAATTTTCAACATTTCCTTTTCACTCCTTTTTTTCTTTTAATATGCAAATGACCTCTGTTTTGATCGGCTAACCCACCATGCTCCATTTCTGCATTGAGACACGCTAACGAATGGAGGTCTTACCTTGCGCCAGCCGCTCCAACCTCTTGCCGTGCTCGGGAGGAATGGCATACCTGTGGAGAAGAGGAAAAAAACCGAGATCAATTAGCAGGATCAATGGAAAAAAGACGAGAGGGAAAGACACTTGAGGGACGCGCAGCGAGACGTCTCTGTGAGATTCGCTGTCTGATCATCACACAGCCCTCGAAATCATAAAACACACAGAGAACATTTCACCCCTATTTCACATTCACACTCACACGCTACTTTAAAGACAAAGTACTCAAACGTCACCGAGACAAAGCCTGGAAAATTACTGCGAGAGAGCCAATTTATTTTGGCTAATCGGCTCAAACACGCGCAGTGCTAATACTGATTGTGCTGTGCTGCTTAATTTTAAATGATTTTGCTGGAGAAGGAAACAGCACAATATCTTCTAAAGGTTCAATTCGCTTGACGTTGTTATTGACGTTGTCTGTATTAGCCTAATTATTTCCTCAAGTTTCCAGAGAGCCGAAACCCTCCCGAGGCCTCGAACGCAAATGTAAATCCGGTGCATCACCCTCCCTTGGGCTCCAGCTACAAATCACACATTCACAATGAGGGGAACATGGCTTCAGGAGGGTTTTGAGAGGCGTCACACTGCCCTCTACTGGCAGCAGGAGGCAAAACGGGCGATTTTATGGGCGAGTGGCACTTTCTAGTTAAACACAGGCCAATTTCACAGCAGTGGTTTTCTCTACACAAGCGCAGGATCGTCTGAAAGTCAACTGAATACCAAGTGGATGGATTAAAGGTTTGTTTTTGTATGCAGCTAATGGAATGTAGAAGAAGAGATTTGTTTTATTTTACAATGTGATGTTGGTTTTACTGAAAAGTTAAAGGAGAAAAACTACAAGTATTATGGAGGGAAAACAAAGAGGGATGGAAACTGGCTATGCACTAACCAAACAGGAACAAGTACAGGATGGAAATCAGATCTACGGAGATGGAAACTTGCAAGCTAAGAAAGCTGCTAGTTAGCAGCCTGTGTTTCCCCATATTCATATAATTATGGAATTGGCAGTAGCACAATCTCATAATTAACTGAACTGTCTGAAACAAACTATACCTCCTGAATTTGATGATCCTGGACTTGGCACATATTTTAGAAACAGTGCCATTTTATTGGCAGCTCCATGTAGAAATTATTACTCTACTAGAATTGCATTCAAAAATATTTAAGACCAAGCACAATTTAAGTGCACGCAGGGATCCGGACACTACTTAAACCTTCATACAGCGTCTTAAAACAATGCAGGACACTAAAAAACAGAAAGATGCCACTAATTGGCCTTGACCCGCAACAAACATGAATGCTAATCAATTGCCATGATGACATGCATTTGTTGCATCTATTGCTTTGAAATACCAAAGATGGAGCCAATGAATGGCTGGCCATAAGCATCCCAACTCTAAGGACATTGGTTGTAGTAGATTTAGTTTGGTCTTTGAGGTGCCTCCACAAATCAATAATAATTGCTTTTTCTCTCCTTTTCTTGCACATAGAAAGCTGGATCTGATGGGCGGCTGTAATTAAGGTATGAATGCTTCCTGCCAGCAAGAGTATCCTTACACCCCACTAACCCCACCAGATCAAGCTGACAGTAACTCTATCTGGCAACCAAAAGTTGCTTTATTCGATCTGGAACTGTCTGGGGAAGAAAGCAAATATTGATGAAAATCACAACAGGGGCACCGTAAATCAAGGTAAATCCAAGGTGCTTGACTTGGTGTGACTGTAAACGCCCACTTGGAGGAAAGCCTCCAGTTTCTGTAGGTTCCTCTAGTACCACCGGAATGACGAAATGAACACAAAGCGCCTACTAAACACCGTTTGAGATTTTAATACAAGGGTACTTAGGTGCTTGGGCGTATGTAAGGGATGCATCCCATTTACCTTGTTTACGGCCCATGAAACAATTCCGTACTTCACTTCCCAGAAACAATCTCTCTCCAATCCCACGCCGGCCACCCAAAACCCCTACCTGCCAAACGGCATCGACACCACCGGCAGCTTTAAGGTTTTATTTGTCATCGTCTTGAAGAGGACAAGAACAAGAAAACAAGCAATAAGAATCAAGCAATCCTCTCAGCTGCAGCATTCCCCTCGCTCAGCGATTATTTCCGGCAGCGTGCACACCACTTCGGGCCACTCCGCAATCTTTAAGAATCTGACACTAGATCTCAGGAGGCGGCGAGAATTATGACTTTGATGGGAGGAGAGTTGGAGGCGAATGAAGTTAATTTCACAGTGGCTGAACAGAGGGTTAGGCAAACAGCTACCACACACACTTTAACATACTGTAATTACCAGAAAAGTAAAACGGATTCAATTTCAAAAGCAGAAGGGGGTGTTTGGGTGGGGAGGATGAGCGCACGCATAGTTGCATTAAGCGGAGTTGAAGGGTGAGTAAATTTTCCACTCTTTCCTTTTTTCTGAGCACGAGCCTAGCCGTTCTCCGCTGTGCGGAAAGTTAACTTGAGATAAGGCCTCCAGAGAGCGGGAGAAAGAGAGAATACTTAGCTAGAGACATCAAGAGCTAACACTTCAGAGATATATGAGGACACAGAAGAAATGGAGACGGAATAATACTCAAGAGAGCGAGCCAAGACTTACACAAGACCTCTTAAAGAATCACAGTTTTGCACCCTTATCCATTTGGACACCTGTGCCTACCGGAGCCAAAAACATGCTACGACCCTTTCAACATGATTCATGTCTATGCATTAAACTCTACAGAGACAAGCATCAAGCACTATCTTTAAATATAGCCTTAATGCAACTTTTAAATAAGGGTTTTTGATGCTAACTCTTGCATTTACCATTCACGGTTTCATTTGGGAACCAACTTTGGATCAGGGAACTAAAACATTTTCATTATAAAAACATTATTTTTACATGTAGACTCTTGATGTTATGAGGTTTCTTTTGCAAATGATACCTACACACAACTTTGAAGTTAAATAAAGAATAGAACAATGTTTCTTAAAGAAATAGATGCAGTTTTAACTTTTGCATTTGTGTAACATTTACATTGGTGTATTTTTGTACTTCTGAGTAAATTGTGTGGATAAAAATGACGTTTGTTTGACAAAAACACACCTTACCGGAGCCTTTTTGGTACGAAAAGCACTAGTCGTTGCCTGTGCACTTTTATAAAAGGATCTGACAAAAGAAAGTTTATTATAAAAAAAGTTTACAATCTTGAACAACTGCAAGAAGATTGGTTTGCATTTTCTATTAGACTACGTAATGAACAGAATTTAATTTCTGAAGTATTTTAAATACCTTCTTGTGGCTAATGCATTTCAACGACTTTCCCATTTATTTGTGATTATTGGTTAAGTGCACTTTGTATAGATTGCTCCCACAATAAATATTGTATTATTAACAATCAGCATCATTAAAAATATGAATTACAATTAATTCACTTAATAAACTTGGCTTTTCAGTCCTGGATAATACTCTACCATTTTGTGGAAACCCTGCTGTTTACTGCAAACACTTCCTACTTTCCAAATCACAAAACCTTTCTTCCTTCCAACCTATTACACTTTCATCTCATGCACGTTTTGAAGCCCCGATGTTGTTCATTTTACATTTTCACTAGTTTTAAATACATTTTTCCAAGGCAGAAAACACCCCTGATTGACTACTGCTTGATTAAAAGACACACAGATGGATGAAATATCCCTCTGTTCGACAGACTGAGAAACTGACAGAACAGCTGCGTCTAATGTTCAGGGTTTCTTTAAGACAACACAAGCCAAGGGCATCAAGGACTTGTGTGCAAGTGTGCAAAACACACTTGCATCTTTCTCTTAGGAGGGAAGAAATGAGGGGATACACCAGGGAGGAGACGCAACATGAGAGCGAGGGGGATGTGATAAAAGAAAAAAGTCTCACATGTGGAAAAAAAGGACACTGAAAGCATGTTTATTTGAACTCTTTCAGCACCAGAAAGACGCCCAGCTGGAAAATTGTGTATTCTGAACCTCAAAATACAGTATTAAAGCCTTTATCCACAAGAACGGAGAGGAAAAGTCAAGCTGAACTTCAGGAAAACAAACCAACAGAATACCAAGCCATTTCAACAGCATTTCGATCAAGGGATGTTATGCTTGGTTTTCACATAATTTCGTCAACTATTATCAGCTGTTCTCATTAAAACCTTGATTTCAACATACGTTTATTCTTCTATCTATTGAATTAAATCATGACACATATACTTCAGCATGATCTCATTCACGTACATCATCCCTAACGATTCTCCGGAGGATTTACTTCACAACCAAGTGCTTCTGAAAAGCTCTGCTCCATTATAAAGAGCCTGTTGTGTGTTTAAATGCGGCAACAGGGAGATACAGTGAGACAAAGCACAAGGCACGTAATTCATCTCTCTCGATGACATCATCCTGAATGTCTACAGCTGATGTGAATGACAACAGCGCCACCAAGAGGTCCAAAGCAGATCTATATTTAAGTTCCTTCATACTGCACCCATGGCAGGTTTGTACTGTAAAACCAAGCATAAATCTAGTTTTCCAGACACTCATTGGGCCTAAATGTCAATCAAACTGATGGATCACAATTATATCTTCACAAATGTTGTATATGGCAAGCGTCAAGCTATATATTGGTAAAATTCTGCCAAAATGACCATGTGTTAAAATATAAACAATAAACTGCTTTGAATCTTCTGAGTTCAACTAAATGCATATATCAAGCCTGTGCAAAACAAAATAAAAAATAACTTCTTAAACTTACTTTAACAAAATATTATAATACAGCATTTGTGGGATTGGGATAATATAGTGTACCAAAAAGAAATTGATGCGTAAAATATATCATATACATAATTACACACATATATTGAATGCACGTGAAAAGAAGACTAATATAATTTTAACTGCTATGCCTTTGCCTGTAAGTAATGCCAAATAACTTCCAAATATCAAAATAGTTTAACAAAATATTGTTAAATGTTTTCATCAGCATTTGTCACATAATACTGTTTATCACATTAAATTATTCCTAAAACATTATATAAAAAAACTATAGCAATACACAAGTTTATTGAATGCACATGAAAATAAAACAATTGTAACTGTGTTCAATTTTTAAGTGTTGCTGTAATGTTTATTTTTTATTTTAAGAGTATATTTATTAGTGGTGGGCCGTTATCAGCGTTAACGTGCTGCGTTAACGCGAGACTCTTATCGGGCGATAAAAAAAATATTGCCGTTAATCTATTCTCAAAGATGGGTTGGGAGCTGGGTCTATACTACGCGAGCAATGATGACTTTCACCTATGTCGAGAGTGCATTATTGTAGCACGAAAGTACATTAATATAATGTGAGAGATTCGCGCTCCACACATTATATTCCGCGCTCAAGGAGAGAGATTCGCGCTCGCGCATTATATTAATGTACTTTCGCGCTACAATAATCCACTCTCGACATTTGACAGGGAATTAACGCCATAAAATAACGCCATATCACTGGTCTAATGCACCACATGTCTTGAGAAACCCATTCTAGTTACTTTTAGTCATTATTTTATTTGGGTAACACACATATTCTGAATGTCTTCGGCAGAATTCAAATGAGCCATTTACAGTGAGATTAATCTGATTAAAAAAAAAATAATGTATGCCCACCACTAATATTTATATATAAAACAGAAGATTAATTGCTTTAATATAACAAAAAAAAAAACAGAAAACGAAAAAAAAAGTCATTTATTTGGTAAAATACTGCAAAAATCACCAAATCTGATCATACTTGATCACTTTGATCTATTTCATCTGTTAAAAAACTATGAAAAAACAAACTCCTAAAAATTTTTGAACTCAACCAAACGCACAAATAAGGTGAACGTAGGATACTCACCAGGACTTTGGTTGGCCGAAATGCAGGTAGTTGATGCTGTAGAGGTCCATGTCCTCCGTGTGCCAGGCGAAGGTGGTTTTCCACATGCCGAAGTACAGGTATGGCGTGTTGACGCCCTCGATGACGATCCCACACTCCTGCTCCACCATGTCCAGAAGAGTGTTCAGATGGCCGATGTTCCACTCCGTGATGTCCTTATGAAGAAAAACATCATGAACACATGCATGTGTCTAATAATCAGAGTTATTATAGTAACTCAAATCATATGTGTTAGTTAAAATAAAATCCACTTTAACTGAAATGAAAAAAAAAAAACTTTTATAACAACTAGTCGCCAATGTCAAACACTAATCACAGTAAAGGTGACTTACCGGGTCATAAAGGGACCCGCTTATGTCGGCGCCGTAAATGGGCGACATAAACGTCAAGTTTTTCCAGTACTTTCTTTCCAGGTCGTCAAAGTCCTTGTGTTGAGGGGTACAGTACCTGGGATCAGTCAAGAAAATACAAAGTTTAAGTATAAATTAAGCTTGAAGGACAGAAGAAAAAAATGGCTGTAGTAAAACGGCACACTTTTCAAACTTAGTCTTACATCTACATGCAAACATTCACTATTCTGTCAATATTTTTGAAAAAACACCCCCCAAAAAACAGTGACGTTAATTGTAAATTTTTTTCAACTTACTGACACGAAGGTTTAGATAAGCAAGGACAAACTTTACAAAGAAACCACATTGCATGTTATAAAAGAATTGGCTTCGATCAAACAAAGCATACTTTTTACTATTGGCCAGTTTGCGATATTCTCCAACCGTCATGGACTTCTTCTGGATGTTGTATTGAGTGAAGAGTCCTGATTGGCCGGTCACCACTTGCATGATGGGAGCGGGAATGACCATCTCTTCAATGGTTTCATAGGAACGCCGCGGCTTCCACTCCTTCGGCGGAATAACCTTAATAACAACGCATGAACTTTACGAACTGTGACCAACAACTGTACAATTAGACAACTGATTCAAGCATTTCATTGTGTTTGTTCCTAGTCCTTAAACTTGGAAAAAAATATATCAATAAATGCATTTACAGGTCCTTCAATTCAATGTTAATTTATAAATGTATAATTGTTAATTATTGCATTTTGCATTAATTAATACAACTTGAAATGTAAAAAAAAAAAAAGTTTCATAAGGACATTTAGAAATTAGCCTTAACCAAGATGGTTAAATGGCCTTACAGTATTATGTATTGTAATTTTATGTGCATTCTTTAATTTTAATGATGAGCAAATAGTTTGAGAATGTTTATAAAAAGACTTTGAAAAGTAAATATTATTATTATTTACTGATATACATCCGAACACTCACAATGAAAAGACATAAGAAAATTGCTACATTTTATTAAAATAAAAAATAATTTTTTTTTTACTTTTTTTTAAAAAAAGAAATCTTAATAATAATAATAGTTTTTTAATTAGCCAGTGATAATTCAGATATCTACAGTACTGAAATAAAGCTAATATATGTACACACAATTTAATGAAAGCATCAAAGAAAAGTGCTAATTTTGTGATAAATAAATGCTGTAAATGTATTATGTACTGTACTATTATGTATTTAAACTGAATTTAATGATAAGTAAAGAGTTTGGAGAAAATAATTTAGATAAAAATGTACTTTAAAAATAAAATATTGTTCAATAAACATTTTGTTTTTCAAATGGCCAAAAGGATACTGAAATTTACAATACTGATACAAAACTAATATATGCACACACCTAATTTAAGAAAACTGCTAAATTTTGTGATTTTAATTTTATATTGACTTATTATTTTAACTAAATTGAGCTTTAAATTAAATGAAAATTGTATTTTACAATTAATGCATTGTATTATTAACATTAAAAACAAAACACTAGTTTACAATGTTGATGTCATTGTTTCATAAAAAATAACAATCCACTTGGGCAAAACTTTTAATTATAAAACGGACATTTCCGGTCCTTTATTCTGATTAGTTAAGCCACGTTCGACTTTATTAATATGTTTTATTGTGTGAAACCTTACTTCATATATGGAAAAAACATTTTTAATAAACAATAAGCCCCGTGAAGCCGTGGTTTACAGTAAATTTATAACAACTAAGAGGTTTTAGGCACCATCCAATGCACCTTAGCCGTTAAACAACGGCTTCTTGGGCTTATTGCTTTAGTAAATTACATATGTTAACATTAGATAATACACTGAAATTAGCAATTACAATAAATAACACTTTTACATCATTTATTAATCAAATTTTAGGTCATTATATTAGTATAACATTCCAAGTTGTACATATTAATTTTAATGAATTATGAATGTGCGTTAATTAACAATAGCTATGTTTATAAATTATTATTTACATAGATTTATATACTGTCAAAAAGTGTTGTTTATTGTTATTAATGACACTAACAAATGAGTAATACAATTTTACATTTAAATTCAAATGTATTTTTTCCCATTTAGATTTAAATTTAAATAAAAAATTTAACTACCGTATTTTCTGGACTATAAATCGCACTTTTTTTCATAGTTTGGCTGGTCCTGCGACTCATAGTCAGGTGTGACTTATTTATCAAAATTAATTCGACATGGACCAAGAGAAATGAACCAAGAGAAAACACTACCGTCTACAGCCGCGAGATGGTGCTATAAACATAGAGCGCCCTCTCGTGGCTCTAGACGGTAATAATTTCTCTTGGTTCTTGGTTCTAAATAAATACGACTTATAGTCCAGTGCGACTTATGTATGTTTTTTCCTTGTCATGACGTATTTTTGGACTGATGCAACTTATATTTTTCGCGACTTATAGTCCGAAAAATACGGTAAATGTAACTTCCATTCGATACCTTTGCCAGACCAGCACGATGAGCTCCTTGGGTCTCGATGTAAGCGATGTACTTCCCAAAGTCCTTGAACTCCTCCATGGTGGGTCTGAAGGTCATGATCTTGTAGGAGTTGGCTGCTGGGGCCGGTGCCGGTGCCGGGGCCTGTTCTGGGATCGGTAGTTCTGGTGTGAGTTCTGGTGCTGATGGTTCTGGCTTTATTTCTGGGTTCGGGTTCAGTTCTCCAGAGGGTTCCAGGGCCGGTTCTGGAGCTGGTTCCAGGCATGGCTGCTGGTTCAGATCCAAGGTGGGTTGGACTGGAGAATCTTGAACGGCGTCTGAAGTCACGTCTGTAGCCGGTTCAGGCTCAGGATTCGGGTCTGGAGGTAAAACCGGGTCCATGACTCCAAGTCAGCAAATGCTGCGGACGCAAACATAAAAACAACATAAATAAATAACCAATTATCAATTGTTAAACATAAAAATAAATTCACTCAATCATAAATTATTGTTAATAGTCATGGAATAACTTTCCTGTAAAAGTTTAATTTTAAGTTTTAATCTATATTAGTGTCATCAAACAATTAATTGCGATTAATCGCATCCAAAATAAAAGTTTTTCTTTGCATAGTATATGTGTGTATACTGTGCAAATGTATTATGTACATAAAGAATACACACACATATGAAGCATTTATTTCGAAAATATTTACATGTATTCATTTCGAAAATATTTATATGTATTCATATTCATATAATTCATAATATTCATTTATATTTAAAATAAAAACACCATATTTTTATGATATACATATACAGGATACACACAAATACTGTTAACAAAAACAATTACTTTGGATGCGATTAATCGTGATTAATCATTTGACAGCACTAATTTTTATGAGTGTATATTAAAAGTTTATTAATTTGTCCAGAAATACCAAAAAGCCTGAGAGTAACTATTTTTTTCTTAAATTTATAAACTTGAGTATAAAATTAATCTATGAATCAATGTAACTTTATCTTCATTTCAGTCAATATCATCATAACATCAATATCTCAACATGTACATGTAAAGATTTATCAATTTTAGGATAATAAAGACAATAATGCATATCTTTTTAAAGCTTCAATGTATGAACATGACTATAAGAAACCAATTTTTCAAAGGTTAATAAAAACAACCAAATTTATATTTTTCAAATTAAACCATTTAAAACCATTTAGAGAAAAACTGCTGAAATTAACTAAAAGGTTTTCTGAAGCTAAACTTTATTTTTTTTCAATTCACCTAATCATAAATTTAATTACTATAAAAGTTGCATTTCTTTTCATCAATATTAAGCATTCAATTTATGTGAATGAATGAAAAAAGTGTATTTATTTCAAGTTTTTAAAGACAGAAATACAAAGTCTGAGAAGAACTAAAATGTTTCTAAACTAAAACTATGAACTTAAAACTAATACACAGATCAATATAAAAAAATGTTAAATTCAGTCAATCATAAATGATAGTTGGTGTGTGATTTATTTATTTTTTAGCATCAATATTATGTTTTAATTCCTAAGAATGTATATGGAAAAGTTTAATTAAAATGTCAAAAAACTCTATTCATAATTATGTTCAAATTATAACATTTACAACCTACTGTTCAGGGAAACAAAGTCTAGAAATTAACTGAAAAGATGAAAACTATAAACGTATCCATCAATAAAACTAATTAATAAAGGCAGTCAATCATAAATAGGAATAACTCAACTCTCATTAAACTGCAATATATTTATTTTCTAACATCCACTGAATATACAAGTGAAAACACACATTTAAGGTCTTGTACTTAGCTGCCTTTTCACAAATTTTAATCATATTAATATCTTCAGTAGTTAATTTGAAAGGCTCTGCAATGTTACAAATGTATTTTTTAATTACAAATATCTCAAAATGAACAATTAAAATAACTGCATGAATACAAAAGAAAATAGAAAACCATTGCTTTAAGTATTTGTGGATTAGCTCTATAGCATGTACAAATTTCATGTTATTTAGGATTTATTCTAGTGGGAGATGGGTTTTAATTAAAAGGACAAGCCATCAAGAAATGTATATATAAAGAAGCAATGTTTGATAAAAGGAAATTATATTTATTTATTTAAAAAGCATTGAAAAACAATCTGACAGACATTTTTACAGTAACCAAGCTGAAATCCTCGTCTGACCTGTTGCGTTGCACACGCTTTCATCAGAAACAACCACAGGAATCATGCAAACGCTCACCAGTCATGAAAAAAAATAAAACTTGGATATTTGCATGATTTTCCATGAGAAATCCATTACTGTGCACAGCAATAATAAAGAAAATGCCATTCAATTTACTAATGCAAACTGAATGGACAGAATTGGAATGTTCTAGCAATGGAAATATTCTTTAAAAAGCACATTTTCAAACAAAGACACTATTTTGAAGTCATACAAATGTAAAATTTATATTAAAGACCTAAAGAGTAATATATGGGGTATTTTGCACACAATCAAATTGCCAGCAACGTTGCAATAATAAAATGGCTAACTAAATTAATTTAAACTAAACTACAAAAACTGAAATACTGAAATAAGATCCTGGCAGCCGTGACGCTTTGCATTATATTTTCTTATGCATAGGTGGATTTTAATGGGCACGTTGCTCAAGGCATTAATATTTAAATGGCATGGAAATAGGCTACTTTCGTTGTAAATAGGGCTGCACGATTTTGCCAAAAATCATAATTGTTGGTTATTCCCTTGAAATTCTAATTGCGATTATTCATTACAATGATCACAATTTACATTTAAAGATGTTTATACCATTGTTTGATGCAACTGCATACCATATTTTTATATTAAAATAAGCTGGAATCACTCTACTTTTAGTGCTTTTCTATACTATTAAGCATCAAATGTCAACTATACATCGGATGGGTTTCTTCTTTAAATGATAAAGTAAAAATATGAGCAGTATTATAATGTTATAATAAAACTAAAATCAAAATAATGTAAAAAAAACTCTTAAGATAACACATAGAAATAAAAAACGCATCTTAAACATGCAGAATAACATAAGTAGATTTAGAACGATTAATCGCCGCTTTGAACGATTACATAATTGTTGCATCTATAATTGTAATCGCGATTAAGAAATTTAATTAATTGTGCTGCCCTAGCTGTAAATACCGAATTCTTACAACTAGCTACATAAAAAAAATTATATTAATAAATACTGATAGTATCAATAATAGATAGAAACTAAAACGATTCCTCGAGCAACTTGAATACAAAAAAAAATCATTAGTTTAGTCCATTTACTGTAACTACGCAAGAAACACTGTGTTTCCCCATGGACCATTATTCCTGACGCACAAGTATTACATAAATTAATAACATCTTGAAAAGCCAAAAGGTGCGTGCAGATTTCTCTCCTGATTCAGATACAGACAACTTTTTCACTGAGGAAGCGTTATTATGGACCCGCATTTTTATTAAAATCATTTTGATGGATTGGTTTCTTACAAACACACAGCTTTTCTCTTCTTAAGATGTGAACTGATGGACTGAAGAGGTGTGGATTACTGTGATGTTTTTATCAGCTGTTTGAACTGTCATTCTGACGGCACCCATTCACATCCATTAGTGAGCAAATGATGGAATGCTACATTTCTTCGAATCTGATGAAGAAACAAACTCATCTAGATCTCGGATGGCCTGGGGGTGATTATATTTTAGTAAATTACAATTTTTTTGGATGAACTACTTTTCACACACACACACAAAATACAAAGTGCATCGTTTACATTTAATTTAATTATATATTATCTGTTAACAAAAATATAACGCAAGCATGCGATAAATATTCAATTAATGCACGCAAAATTCATCTCAGGCACGTCTTATTAGCTTAGACAGTTTTCTATCACTAGCTTTCGCTTTCTCTAGTTTATTACATATATTAAAAATATGCTTGAAGCTTAACCATAAAGAACATCCACACATGGACGAAAAAGAATTGGCCAATCGATGCAAAATAAACGTTAAAATCCTAGTGTTGAGCTCAGCTCAAGTTCAGTCAGCATGAGACATGGAGGTTTAAATGGCCTTTGTGTATGTGCAGCCTACAGCAGAATGCATCATGGCTACCAAAGCGAAATGCATGGAAAAACCACCCGGGACACAATTCAAATAACACATATGCATCACACACTTTGACATATGTATCAAATGCACGCCTGTATTCAAGTGCAAATGCTTTCGTGTGCTTATATTTTTCCCCAACAGCGTTTATGCTGCCGATTTGACAAGCTTATCAACTCCGCTGCTCTGTAACATCAAACAAATAACAATAAAAACTCGTCCAGTGTCCGCGGACTCGACCCGAAAGCGCTATAGAGATAGTATATATCGCGTTACCTCCAGCTCTGGCTCGTTTTTAGCTCTTTTTGTCGCGGTTTTCTTCTCGATTCTATTCGTTTTCTGGATTCCAAAGGCTCGGTTGTGCTACAATAACGCTGGGCCGCGTCTCCGCCCACTGCAGCTCGACGTGTGTCGTGATTGGCTGGATCGCACCAAAGCGTAAGCTCCCATTGGCTGGCGCGCTCGATTGACGGCTAAACCGGTCTTTCACGTTGTGTTTGTACAACCTACTATCACGGAAATCACGTATTTCACGTAATAATAGTGTGTCTTCCTGTACGACACACTTTACTGTACGTCTGCGTTTGATATGAAATATATGCCTTTTAGACCCCACATTCTTCCGGTTTCAAACACGTTTTGCGAAACCCTAGAAGAAACCCTCGATGTAAACGACGTGGAAACGTGTTCAAAGAATATAAATCATATACGTTACACAACATATCTACCAGTTTATATCCCCATTTTTCTTTTATTTAGGATGAAATTTTAATTTGGGGCTTAACCTACTAATATTTTTAAGTAGTTAAGTGCTAAATAATCTCAAAATATGTCGTTACTGACTATACAAATATCTTGAGTGCATTGTAAGCTTTTTAACCTGTTAACTGTCACTGGCCCATTGTGGGCCCTCTTGCCATTACATGTTTTAAACCGTAATATCCTAGTCTGAACCTAAAACTTAAAGACTGTAGTTTTTATATTATATATATATATATATATATATATATATATATATATATATATATATATATCTTTTACAGAATAACGGTAATTTATTGATATGCAAGAAGAGTACTCATCAGAATCCGAGAGTGCGTTCTGACCTTTACTTTTTAAGTAGAGATGCATAGATGAAATCATGAAAAAAATCAGTCAAAATCATTATTCAATCTCATGGAGTGTTAAAAAGATATCATTGCCTTTTGTGAGAGAGAAAAGGTCTAAAAGTGTTTTGAATGTATAGAAAAAAAAACTATAGATTATCCTTGTTTTGATGCATTGTGAACTATAACGCAAGTCCAAGGTTCTCGTAGCATGTCCTTTGTGTTTTTTGAGGTTGAATTTAAATCCAATACTGCCATACTGACCCTTAATACTTATGAGTGTGATGTCTACTTCATAAATATTGAGAAAAGTATGGAAAAACATGTTTCAGGTCACTAAAGCCATTTATGGAAATGAAGGCACCCTTAAATGGTTACTAATGGGGCTTGATTGACCCATCTCAAAGTGAAATATGAAATTTCAGAAAGCTCATTTTTTTGAGATAGCAACCTCAAATTTGGAACATAACTTGTTCAGAATATGGTTTTTATTTAGGAGTAAAACATGTTTTGTAAAATATACATTTCATATAAAATATAAAAAATTTATATTTTTTGAACTTCCATAACTTTGTTATATAATCTTATAACTTTTTCACTTCTACAAGATTCTGCCAAGTGTCTGCTTTAAAAAGAGACCAACCTTTAATCTGTAGACCAAAGCATTCAAAAGTAATAACAGTTAAAGTTGGAAATTACATTTTCACGTCTATGCTCAAAAAGTGGAAGCGGCAGTTAACAGATATAACACACAATAGCAAGAATGTGCGCGACTTCCGGTATCATTAACTTTTTTCCCTGAACAAAAACAATCCATTATGCTGCATATTGCTGCAAATTGGTATCCATCACTTTCATTTTAACACTAATTTGTATCGCTAGCGGTTTTACCATTTTCTGGACTTAATGTACGTTCACGCTAATGAATCATGTCGTGCACATTAAAATAAAATAGCATTTTTGTTACAAAATATGATACACCGCATTTTAAGAAGAGCACACACACAGGGGTTTTATTTTTATATAAAAGTTCAATACAGTTTATTGAAAAATATAGCACTCATCCCAGTGCAAGAAAATAGCTATGCACCGACCACTACATAAAAATGGCTAAATACAAGTGCTAAAAAATATACAATTTCAAATTTCAGAATATACAGCTCCAGTCTATGCAAATATTAGAAATAGTTGAGGTATAACTAAAGAAAACAAATAAAACAAAAAAAGGTAATTATCTGCAGCCTTAGGCATTTTATTTAGCAAATACTATAACAACTCTTACAACAAGCAAAGAACGTCAACTGGCGAAAAAGACGATACAATTAAATACTTCCTGAATGAGAATCTGTGTGTGTTTGTGCGGAAAACGGTTAAAGGATTTCTCTCGAAAACCTTCGAAGAGTCAAGGCAGACCAGGAGCGCTTAAAACCATCGACTGAAATGCAGATCGCGGACTGGTTTTACACGCATGACCACTGTTTGCATAACGGCAGAAGTTAGTGGAAAAATGACGATCCATTTCTAAAGCACACACAGCAGTTAAACAGTAAAGCAAATAAACAAAAAAGAGGGATAATATCTATTCATTTCAGAGCGTATTAAAATTTATTTGCTTATCAAAATTGATAAGAAACAGGATAAGTTTAACAAATGTCTTTTTTTTTTTTTTTTACGTAAATAGGTTAAAATGATTTTTTTTTTTGGATTAAATTTTATTAGTTACCAATAACGGCAGTACGATAAAAGATTTAATAAAGCCAAAACGTAAAAACGTTTGTGCACTAGTAAAGCTACGGCACCTTAAACTCACAGATCTTAACATATGTATGAAGGCTTGTATGAAAAACTGCTGGCAAAAAAAGCTGAGATAACGTCGCAAACATCCTCATAGTGCATAGCTAGTTTATTTGAAATTTAGTTAGCGCTAACCATCGTACAGTAAAAACCATTACGGCTACAGCACCATAAACTCTCGGACGTTAACATTCGTACAAAGGCTTGTTAACGTATTAAGTGGAAAAACCAGTTGGGATATTAGCGTTCCAAACATTATATATAGCATTTTTATTTTTTATTTAGTTAACGATAATAATGGTACAGTAAAAGCGCAACGCGCTGGTTCGTTTTAACAAGACTCTAGAGCCAGCACTTTCGCACAAATCAATGCAATGTCAAATTACTGCTTGCAAAAAAAAAAAAAAACATTAGCTAAAATCGCAACGCAATGGGATCGTTTGAATGGAATTCTTGAGCCAGTGCTTTTAGACAAATCATCGTAAGGAAAAATTACGGTTTGTGAAAAAATGAAGAAACACCATAATAGTGCATAGATAGTTCTTAGTTAACGTTAACAATGGTAAAAACGCTACTACTTAAGCACCTTATACAACGATTCTAAATAGCATTTGTACGAAAGCTTGTTTACATCAAATGGCAAAAAAAAAAAAAAAAAAAAAGTTGATGCGATATTAGCATTCATTAAATTCAGTTAGCACTAACGATGGTACAGTAAAAATGTCAAACACACTTATGAAGCAACGAGATGTTAAACAGGATTCTAAAGCCAATGTTTTCGTACAAATCATCGTAATGACAAATTGCTGAGAAAAATTAACGAACATGGTAATTGTGCATAGCTATGGTTCATTGTGCTGGTGTAGGGTACAAGGAGGCAATGATACGTCACTTGAAGCAGCTATAGCTAAAACACAACTAGAATCACTTTACTCGTAAATACGGAGATCGCAATTCGGAAGAAATAACTACAACAAAGTCAAGTGGCTAGATAGAGGCAGATCACAAAACAGGGCCAAATCAAGTAGCGGTGTTCAATCAAGGCGGAGGCGTTTCCATCAATCCTACAACCTGATGCATTGTTAAATATATAAAAAAAACGAAATCCATGTTTCGTTTGTGAAATTCTGTCGCGCCGCATCACTGTGCCGAAAACATCAGCGTCAACACCTGCCGCTGCTGTATCCAGGGAAGAGCTGAGTAAGGATGGCTTGGAGAGGTTTGTTCACCGTCATTTGGTAGTTTTTGCCCAGGTCATGTCGGCAGGCTGGACAGGTGTAGACCTCGGCTTTGAAAGACCGCTGAAGGCATTCCTGCGAAGAGAACAAGACTGTGTTTATCTTATTCATAAATGTACAAACTATTGCATGTGCAATGATGAAATGAGACCCTCAAGTTGTCAAAAACCCTAAAATCAGACATCACATAAATTGATAAAATAATAAAATAAAAAAAAATTCAAAAAGTAATTATCAATTTAACAAAAATAATTATATTAAATGAAATGCTGTACTTCAGCAGGAGGGATAAAAAAGACAATTAAAAACTAATCAATTATTAAATTAAAATAATTAAAATATAATTTGGTAAAATGAAAACTTAAAATAACTGGTGTATATAAAAAATGAAACAAAATTAGGTGAAATTAAAATACATTTTCAAAACATGTATTGTGTACATTTTAAAATACATAATATAATTTTACTAAAGCACAATTTAAAAAAGTATAATCAAAAACGAATCGTAAAAATTAAAATGAATAAAGTACAATATTTTTTTATTTTTTTTTTAAGTATAATACAGCAATCAGCATTTGAAGTGGATCAAAAAAAAAAAAAAGTTATTCCAAGACAATACCACATGTCGGTTTTAGGACAAATGAAAGAATAAAAAAAAAAAAAATAAAATCATGTTTTTTAAAATAATTTTTCTAAAGCAAAACTTACAAAATTGATTGAAACAAATGTAAAAATTCTAAAAGTACAGTTATAAAAAAAAATACAAATTTTACGAATATAATTACAATCAATAACCAAACAAGAACTAGAAAAAAAAACTTGTAAAAAAAACTTGTGAATGTGAGTAAAATACTTAAGTAAATGTAATCGCATTCTATTGTCCACTCTAAAGTCCGCTGTTGCATTATAATGCAAGTTTGTCTGTGGTTTTATCTCTTACCCTGCAGACGTTGTGTTGGCATTCTGTGGTGATGGGCTGATAGACGACTTCTTGGCAGCAGATGCACAGGAAAACCTCCTCCACTTTGTTGATGAAGCGCTACAAGTGTGTCACAAACACATTAAACCAACAATCAGAGCAGCTTAATTACAAGACAAGTGACAATATCGAAGGCTCTGTGGTCTGAACGTACAGGTCCCAGGTTGAGAGACGCCATGGCTTCGTCCCACAGCTTCTTGTTGAGCTCGTCGTCCTTGATCAAGGCCTTCTGCTCTTTGCTCAGTTTGTACGCCTCCACTTTCATCTTCTTAGGCGTGTTTTTAGCCGGAGAGCTCTTCTCGTCCACTGCGATAGAGAGAAGCGAAGACATTACGGAGAGATTCGTAGATTCGGTCTTTATTAAATCAGGATGATGTTACTTACCGGTCTGGGATTTCCTCTTCCTCTTGCCCTTGGTGGGTGTTTCTTCAACCTCGTCTTCGTCGTTCTTGTTCTCTTTCTCCTTTTCTTTCGCAGCTACGGCTTCCAGATAACCTTCAGGATACTGAAGCGCCAGAGAATGAGGATTCATGAGGGATTCTCAAACCAAATCTGTGAAACTTGAGTGAAATGTGGCAGAAGACGTTACCTGCATGGTGAGCCCCAGTTTCTTCATGCGCTCTTTCCCGTCGCGAGTCCACGGCGCAGGTTCATCATCGTTACGTTTCAGCAAGTATCTCCAAACGAGGAAGCCAGACTTGCCCTTCTCTGGCCAATACTTCACCACCTAATTAACACTCCGATTAATTACTTCCCACATACAACTGCATTAACGATAGTATTTAAATAATTTATCAAAAAAAAAGTTCTCAAAGTATTAACTGAAAAATATAAATACAAGCCTGAGAAGGAAAGAATGGGAATAATAAATAAAATAAATGAATTATAATTATTGAAGTAAATGAATACATGTTCCTGGGAATGAATAAATAAAATAATAAAATAACTAAAGTGTGCATAAGTACAATACAAAAAGATGCATATAAAATACACTTAAACATGTAAAACAAAAAAGAAAAAAAATCAGTCAACTGAAATGCAGTACAACTAAATTTTAAACTATATATAATAATCAAAATAACTTCACTAAAGCATGATTAAAGTATAATAGAGACAAAAAACACGTAAAGTATAATTAAAATATGAACTGTGCTTGAAATTGTATTCTTTTCCAAATTCTTTTTAATTAAAACAAGTTACGAATTTAAAAAAGGATAGTCTTAAATTTGTTTTAATTACAAAAAAAAGACTAGAATTATAATCAATATAAAAACCAAGTAGTTAAAACAAACAGTGTTGTTTAAACTGCACAATTAAAAAAAATATATAGTTGATTTAAATTAAAACAAGTTATGAATAAAAAAAAAAAAGGATGGTCTTAAATTTGTATTAATAAATTACTGAACAACAAATGCATAAAAAAATAATTTAATAAAAATAAAAAAAATATTGAAAAGTATAATTAAAACAGTATGTGTTACAATTTCAAGGTCCATCATGTGCAATCTCCAGAAAATGTATGAATAAATAAGATATTATAAATATCTAAAACAAATAATCATGTTGAAACAGGGATAAAACGCTCACCTTGTAAATGCCGTCGTAGCGGTTGCCGTCTTCGGGACTGAACTTGCTGTGTTTGCGTCCCTTGGAGCTGCGCACGACTCTCACGGGTTTCCCAGCTTTCCAGTCTTTGGCCTCGGCACCTTCCTTATCGTTCACCGCCGCGTTGCAGTTCAGAGCAAGAGCCCTAACAAATCACAAACCAACAATCAAAACAAAACTCGTACAAAATCTTGCATTTCTTCCACGTTTGATGCAATCTCACTGAGATCTTCCATATTGCATAAAGCGCAAGACAAAAAACACAACTCCAAACAGCTAAGCCAGGGAATGTTTAATAACGCGACGGTTCTCGGACCTGTTCATGTTGGTGAGCTTCTGATCGCAGGACTGCTCGGCCGTCCTCTTGTTTCCCGAGAGGTCGCGACCCCCGGATCCCGTGTAGGTGAACTCGTTACCGTCGTCCTGAGTAAAGACAGGCTCACAGGTGAAAGGAGGAAGAGAAAGAGGTCTCGAAAGACAGTTTTGGACGAGAGTCACAAACGTACCACGTCATCTTCGTAGCCCCCGGCGAGAACCAGAGAATAAGCGCCGTCGTTACTTCTGCCGTGAATCCCAGCGACGTGAGGCCTGTGAACGCCCGATTCACTCACCTGAGCGTCAGAAACA
This sequence comes from Carassius auratus, assembly GCF_003368295.1. Taxonomy (NCBI): domain Eukaryota; kingdom Metazoa; phylum Chordata; class Actinopteri; order Cypriniformes; family Cyprinidae; genus Carassius; species Carassius auratus. Next base: position 487,157 of record NC_039264.1, on the reverse strand, counting down.
TGAAAACATGAGCCCCAAGACAATACCATGATTACTGGACTTCTTCATTTTAGAAAGATTTTCAACTAATGAATCATTTTGAAAAATATCAATTAGTAACACCTTTTATTGGTTTAAACATATGCAAATAATGCAAATACGCATAAATGTAATAAAATTAGGTTTCGCATATAAACACTAACTGCATTAAAAATGTAATCAGCTTGTTCATTATACAATTTTATATAATTGTTCTAAACATCCTTATAAACCACATTAATTATATTATAAAAGCTAAAAATTATAAAGTTTGTACAAAAATTCAGCTTTTTTTGAAAAATAGCATTATTTACTAGTTTTATTACATTAAACTAATAAATGGACTCCATTAAAAAAAAAAAATCTATATATATATATAATTTTCAAAATAAGACAAATACTAAAACTATTAACATTTAAAAAAAAAACATTTTTAGGGTTTCCATGATTACAAAAGACCTATAAAAAAATACTAATATAACTTAAAAATTTGCACTCAAGCTAATAATTAACAAATTTTTTTTAAAGGTTAAGGTTAATAGGCTGTGACCAATTAAGAGGCATACTAAAAAAACAAAACCCAAACCTGCACTCTGAACTTCCACAGTGTTCCCACAGGGACTCCAGGAACAGGGCCGTAATGGTTGGAGGGAACGATGGTGCACTGTTTAGTGCGGCCGACACACGCCATTCCCTGCCAAACGAGACACCAGGCTCATAAATACTTCATCTGAACCAATCCCACATGGGTGTTTGTGATTTGAAAACTCGGTCTGAAACGCACCTTCCCCCAGTCTCTCTGACTGGACGAGCTCGCAGACGCCATCTTGGCCTTCTTCTTGCTTTCCTTCAGTTTCTCTCCGGCCAGAACCACCTCGCTGGCGTCGTTACGGCATTCAGGACAATACCTGCGAAAAACACATTTAGAGTGAAATCGACGATTGTTGTACACTTAGGTTTTAGGAGTAATTAAATGTGTTTCACATTTTACATATTCGTTCTTGCCAAAGGTTGTTGGTTCAAATCCCTTAAGAGTTCTTTATTGTAGTCTTGGATGAAGGTATAAAATAAATTAGTAATTGACAATTCGTCACATGTATGGTTCTACAAACAGTTTGTGAATGATTTACACATTCAATTTACAAATTATTTTAGATCTTACTGTAAAAAAAAAACTAAGAATCTTTACCATTAAAATATTTCATGTACAAAACTATGATACTGAAGCTTAAACTTTCGTTCAAAATACAATAAGTATTTAGGTTTGTAGATCAATTTAAACTACAAATTGCGAGGAAAAAAAACAGCTAAAGCTAACAAGTTTATTTGCCGTTGTCAGAAGGTTGTTGGTTCAAATCCCTCAAGAATCAATTTGTTGCTTTGGATGAACGTATTAAAATGATTACGAGAACAATTTTAGCAGTGTGTCGCAAGAATGGTTTAACGAACAGCTGACGAGCAATTTACGCAAATTCAACAATTTACAAATTGTATTTTCTATAATGTTATCTGATGTATAGATACGTCAAGGGTTCAACTGTAAATTTACGAAGCTACGAGAATACTTTGTGTAAAAAAAAAAAAAAAAAAAAAAAAAAAAGTTTATTCAACATTTCGTCTCCCCCACATTACCCTATAGCGGCTTTTTTCACGCACAAAAAGTATTATCGTAGCTTATTAAAATTAGTTGAACCCCTGAAGTCACATGGATTACTTTAACGATCTCCTTGCTACGTTTCTGGACCTTGATCTCTGTGGGAGGGTAAGAGAGCTCTCGAAATGCATCAAAAATATCTCTATTTGCGTTCATAAGATAGACGAAGGTCTTATGGGTTTGGAACAACATGAGGGTGATTACTTAATAACAGAATTTTCGTTTAAGAAACATACATTGTGAACATAAAAATACAGCGAGAGTTATCAAGTTTTTTGATGTAGCTAGAAGGTTGTTGGCTCAAATCCCTCGAGAGTTGATTCATTGTTGCTTTGGATGGAAGTATTAGATAAACTGGTTTACCAGTCCTCGTCCTCAGGGATGGTGGTGAGCGGCGGGTTCAGGCAGTACATGTGAAACGCCATGTCGCATTCGTCGCACAGCAGCTGTTTGTCGGGATCCTGCTTCACGCCGCAAACGTGACAGTTGCACACGCGGCAGTTCTTCTTCGGGTCGTCTTTGCAGACCTTACACTCAGGTCCATTCGACCCTGATTCGACAGAAACGGGAAACTTATAGTCTACGCTTAATATTGAAAAAAAAAAAACAGTAAATACAAGTAAGCACAAAATGTAGGTTTGATTTGATACCAAGTCAGACTTACTCTTGAGAGGGCTGTCTGAAGAGGCTCCTGGACCCTCCGAACTTCCTGGCTCTTCGATCTTGTAGATTTCGGTTACAAACATGATGCGACAGTCATTGAGAGAATCGCCAGCGTCTCTGTAGAAAGTGTGGACAAACATTTTGAGCGAAACAAGGGAAATTACCAGCAGAACCAATGCAATTTTAAATATCTAATTTGCTTGATAAGTTGCACACTGGTTTTTACAAGGAATAAGAGCTAATTTTTCCTGCTGAAGGTAACAACTTTCATAAAAAGGGGCTTTACAAACATTTTGCATATTCGTTTGCTTAATTATTTTACATGTTTACACATGATTGTTGAGCTTTAAATGTATTAAATTTGTAATACACTTAAATATTCTATTTTAATATCCATTTTAATTCTTTAGAAAACTTACGTTCTTAGGCACAATTTAATCAAACCTCAAAATTGACCACTTTAATAGAATTTGGTCACTGAACGTGATAAGTTTGCTAAAAAAAATGGTTTTGAAACCATTAAGTCTGCAGATAAAAAAAAAAAAAGAAATTGTATTAAGTTTTCATTAGAAATTAACGCAAACTTGCTCTGCTAACTGGAAGCAACACCTTACGTAGAAAGTAGTTTCGTAAACATTCCTTTGTGTTGCCACTTTACAACATAAAAAAAAAAAAAACATGCTATGTAACGGTTTTAAATCTTTTTAAACATTTTAATTGCATATTAAAGCTTTATTATTAAGTTCATAATTTACCATGCCATTAAAATCCTTAAGTTCATAAATCAAAATGAGAAACTCATTTAAACTTAATTTATTTAGACCAATAACTGAAAATGGTCAGCAAGTGGAATAGACCATTTTTAAGCAGATTTGAAGGAGCAATTAAACGCAAATACATTATGCCAACCCAACGCAGCTACTATGTAAAATGTTGGCCAAAACACTTTATGCATTTTTTTCTTGCGCAACAACTTTTTCTACATTGTTCGGCTAAAAGCTTGGCCTAAGGAAGTGCAAAATATTGCACTGAAGAATGTTGGTAACCAAAGAGTTGATGGTAGCCTTTGACTTTTATTGTATTTTTTTTCCACCATATTATGGAAGTCGATGGCTACCGTTAACAACTGGGTTACCAACTTTCTTCAAAATATCTTTTGTGTTCAACAGAAGCACGAAACACATTTGGAACAAGTGAAATGATGGGTAAATGATTGTCTTCAAGTGGTTGAATGAATTCATTTGTTTTCTTTGCACACAAAGTATTCTAGTAGCATCGTTCACACCAAGAACGATAACTATAAAGATAACGAGATTAGCCTTTACACCAGCGAACGATATCTTCTAAGTGCACATTCGTCTGTCGCTTTAAATTATCGAGCTCGATGGATGGATTCTGATTGGACGTCAATGTTTGTATCGTTCATAAGCTGAAAAAAAAAATCATTTTGAAAGTTATTCCAACGATTTCTTTTTTCTGTGCTTTTATCATTTTAGTTGTGGAGTGGACTCTGCTATTCTTTAATATTTAATAACTATATCTACTTGTTATCCATCTAAAAATTATCGTCCTTTGTGTGAACGGGCCTTTACAGGTTCTGAACGACATGAGGGTGAGTAATTAATGAGAATTTCCATTTTTAGGTGAACTAGCCCTATAAAGACTAAAACATGGTCCTACCCGAGCAGGATCTTGCCATAAACCTCCCGCTGGGTGCGTGTTTCCCTCTTCCTCTGGATCTCGGCATCGTACCAGTAGCCGCGCTCCTTGGGCTCGTCCGGGTTGTAGTTCACCATCACGATCATGCCCTTCTCCAGCTGGTGCCACTGGTAGACGGTGCGCGCCCTCGGACGGACGTCTTTCCCGCGCAGCTGCACCACGCCGTTCTCAGGGTAACTGCACGGAGCACACACACTCCCGCCATTAGCATTCAACAGCACGGGACGTTTAAACAGACCGCCTTTGATAAACAGCTTAAGACAAAGATGAAAGGAAGACTGAAACTGGGAGATGTTAACAGGTGCACGAGGCACTCGCGAAGAACACAGGTGTTCATACTGAAAACCGGTTTGAATTTGGAGAAGAAGAAAAAAACTATTTTGTAGATAATTTCAGCCTGTTTGGAAAATATTGCATATTACAGGTTTACAAAGTCAGTCTTCAAAGTCAATTCAGCCTTATATCTGGGTCATAAGACCTGACTGAAAATGATTGAATTTAAATTTATTTTATATTGTTCATGATTTATTGATGTCAAACTGTATTCGTTGTTAAGCACACATGACCGTGAAGGCATGAGGAGTATCGTTAAAGACATCTGCATTTGATTTAGCTCACAAGCGAACCATTTTTTTCTGATTTCACTATTAATTTGGGCATATTTCAGTTATGAAGTCCATTTTGCTTACAGGAAGGTATACTCTCAATGCTGATGCTGTAAATTCAACATGGATTCAAGCCAATAACTCCACTTTAAACAATCCAATTACATTCGATTACATTGTATATTTATTTTTGTGTTCAGCTCGCAAGGATGAAATATAAAAGAAGTTTCTTACCATTATTTTGTCGTAAAAAAAATATTGGTGTCATTCAATTCTGACGGCAAACTCACATTCACAACTCAAGTTAAATATGACTGTTTACATTGGAGCAGGATCAGTGTGAGTATTTACTTACTCTTCATATTTGACATGGTAAATGATCTCCTCTTCCCCGTCGGATCCTCCGTCTTCACTCAAAGACTTAGTCACGTTGACGATCTGCGCCTCAAACCAGGCACCCATGTTCAAGTCTCGAGCGTCCACAAACTCATTGATCTAGGTTAAAGGAAATACATTTACCATCAAATCAGGGAAAAACAAAAACGGCAAGACGTTGGTAGGAGAATTGATGAGATGCAAATGAAACGTCACTATTTACAAAAAATTGACAATTTCGAAATCATTTTAGAGTCTAGCGCTCTTTAAATACTGAAAAATTGCTTTTGGAAATCGCTTTGGATAAAAGCGTCTGCTAGATGTGCTACATATTGGTAAATATAACAAGACAACTTATTAACTGTATAATAAATGCAATATAAAAACATGAAATATAAAATGTCAATATTGAATTTTGTTCATTATGCAAAGTGTTTGTTACATTGAGATTGTTAAACTCATTTTTTTCTTGTATGGATATTTAAAACGTTTATTGAACACAATGTTTTTACTATTAAAATTATTAAGTTTGTAGGTTATGTAAAAAAATACGACAAACTTAGCCAGCAAAACGTCAAAGAACACATCCAATAACATGGTCAACAATTTAATAGTTTCATAACCATTTATCGTAAATTTGCGATTAACTGAATTGCGACAACTTGCACACAAAGGGATTTTCCAAACATTGCATATTAGTTCTTACAAAAGTAAAAAGTTTTATGAATGCTTTAGAAACAATTTATGCAAATTTGACAATTTAGAGATTTAAGAGATTAGTGTAATAAAACTTTTTTTTTTTTTTAAGTATTTGAATAACTGTGTTTAAAGATAATGATGTCAATATACAAGCGACAAACTTGAGGCATTTATAGTGTAATTGACAATTTACGCAAGAACGATTTCCTGAGCGTCCAAGAAGGTTTAATCTCAGTTTCTCACCTTGTAGAAGCCAAAGCCAGGGTCGATGAGATCCGGCGTGTCCGTCTGGCCCGATGTCCCGGCGCTTTGGCCGTCGCTCTCGCCGTGCGTGGAGCTCTTATCGGACTCGCTCTGGGCCGATCCGCAGCCGGAGTCAGAGTCAGACAGCTCGGCCTCTTTGTCTTTCGGCAGCGGAGCCGACGGGAGCTTCTGACGCACCAGAAGTTGCACGATGTCGTTTAACCCAACATTATAGTCAAAGATTGTGTGGCCATCTTCCATCTACGATGCCCAAACAAGACGTTAAACGTTAAAGGGCAAGTTCACTTTCAGAATAAAACTTTCCTTAATTTACTCTCCATTTAGTGGACTTCAGTGGTGCTCAATGGACTGAAGGTTAAAAATGCATTTTCAATGATGACAGATGATTTTTAAAGCTGGAGAATTAGGGAGTTTTTAACCGAAGAACTAAGCATGCGTGATCTTTCCAACAGGATTACATTGTGTGAAAAGCAGAGAATACAGCATTATTTATCCAGGAAATGACAGATCGTTTCGCTAGACAAGATCCTTATTCCTGGTCTGGGATTGTGACGAGCCCTTTGAAGCTGCCCTGAATCGTTGGTCACCATTGAAGTCCACTATACAGACAAAAACCATGAAATGTTTTCCTAAAATAAACTTCAGTTCTTGGCGACTGAAAGACACGAACAACTTGGATGACGTGGTGGAGATTTAATTATCAGGAAAACAACAATACACAAAATAATGCTTCATATTTTTAACTACCCAATTAATTACTAACAGATAAAACTAGGGATGCACAGAATATTCGGCAACCAAAATTATTTGGCCAAAGATAGTAAAAAATAAAAAAATAAAATTACTTATCTTTCGGTGATTGGCCGAATAAGCGATAAGGCTGAATGATATGTACTGAACAATAACTAACGCGATCAAATAGAGGCACGAACTAATGCAGCAAACATGTCGGCTACTGTATGATTATTCAAATCACAAGATTACCTCAAACGATTAGTAAATGGAGTGCAGAATGCTATATTTTCTAATGCATGCACGAATTGCCAGGGTGCAAAGTGCACACAGCGCGAGGATAATCTGCGTTGAACTTGATACTCGTCAGTTGCTCGGTAACACTTTTGCGATTTATTTATTTTTAAAAGGCATGTGACAATGTGATTCGTGCGACAAACATCTTCCCGAAATTCGTGATAAGAATTATTAATAAATCTGCATACTGTTGTCAAAAAATTTAAAAAAAGCACTGCGATCACCCTGTGGGCTTCTTTCAAAATAAAAGCCGAGAAAAAGCATCAACTCCATCGGCCAAACATTTTAATTTTGGTGCATCCCTAGATAAAACCAATCCCTGTCCACTTTATGGAGATGAAACCGCTTCTGAAGTCCACATCACCTGTTTGCCCCTGTAAAAGAGTCGCTGCCTCTCAGCTTCGACGTTGAAGAGCTCGGCGATCTTCACGCGCAGCTCGTCCACCTTGGTGAGCTTGGACAGGGAGTCGACCCGATGGGTCTCCTTGCCATCCATAGTGCGCACCTGGATCCACATGGCGGCAAACCTGCAACGAGCGACGTCAGTGAGTCAGACCGTTTCCCCGTCTTGCTTTTTATAGCTCGGTCCGTGGCTCTGAGCCAAGAGCTTCAAACGAGCAGGAAAAAGGTGTTCGTTTCACAGTGACGTGAAACGACACGGGCAGCTTTTTCCTCATTCGTCTCCTACGGCGCTTTTAGGGTTGATACTCTGAGAAGCTGCTTCAAAGCGATCAGTTTTTTTTTTTTTTTTACAACAACTTTATATAGAGTTATGTTACCTTCACAAAAAAAGCATGATATAGTGATAGCACCGAATGACAAACCCAAGGTACTTTATTTTCCAAGCACTTCCACATCATTTGACTAATTTTAGTTCCTTAGTTTTCCAATTTATGATTAGTGCATGGTGTAGATTTATCATTGACAAATGCTTACAATATTTATATAACATGAGATTACAAAAGGCACACCAAACAATACCAAAGTAAAACATGGTTTTTACCAATGTACTTGCCTGAAAAATGCAGTTTTACCATGGTATATGCCCCCAAAAAAATGGATTTACGAAAGTACATGATCAAGAAATGCAGTTTTACCATGGTATATGCCCAAGAAAAATGGTTTTACCAAAGTACAGGCCAAAAAAGATTGCATTACCATGATGGATGCACAAAAACATGGCTTTATTAATGGTGCATGCCCAAAAAAACAAGGTGTTACCGAGATACGTGCCCCCCCCCCCCCCCCCAAAAATCTCTCATAAAAGGTACGTGCCTAAAAAAACATGGTTTACAACAATGGTACGTGCCTAAAAACCAAGGTATTCCCATGCTACCCATCTAGATCCAATTTCAAAGTGTTGTGAGAGCTTAGTTTCCATTCCTACGGGTAAGATAGTATATAATAGAGTAATAAAAGGCCTTGTTGACAACCAAACCACGCCTGTTATTGGCGGAAATAGACGGAAACGCCCCCTAACGCCATTCAATGGTAGTGCATTGAATGAAATAACCTTAAGTCTTTATGTTGTCGAGTTTAAACCAAAAACAGGATGCTGAAATGGGACTTGAATTTAATTAATGAGTCTATTTGGAGTTTATTCGTAGAAAACAATCAGTTTAGACCAGAATTAACGCAAATCGCGTTCATTTAATTAAGGGGTTGTACGCTGGTCATGATGTGGGTGGTCTCGAATCAAAAACAGACACTTAAATGACAAATATAAACCAGGAGCAACTGAAAATGAAAACTAAATGAGTCAAATAGCTAAACATGAATCATTTTAATGACATAAAATCATTGTAAATAACGCTAACCCATTCTGAACTCCTGCATTACTACATTACTACACCTTCACAAACACTTTCCTGTCTCTCATGGGCTTGTTTTGAACTCTATTTGCACAGATACGCGGAATTATTTCAGCCCTCAAGACACTGCTAACACAAATCTTAACTGATCTAATAGCAAAAATCGTATTAACCTCACAAGAAGACTTTATTTAAGGGCACGTTGCTGATATAAAATAAATACCAAAGAGACAAAGACAGAAAGTGAAAGAAAGAAGTGTCTGAAAAGCGCTAAATATGACGTAACCGTTAATGTGCGCAAGATAAACATGCAAATTTCTTCATATTTACACAGTTAAATAAGGCGCGTAAGCGTGGTTTTAAAGACAATACCATTAAAGGTCAACCGAAACTGATTTTAAAAACGGCTCTTTACCTGTAATCTTCCTCTTGAGAACTGAAGACGTGGTTTTAATTCAATAAAAGCGCTAAAAGTTTATAAATGTGGCACTTTTGTTACAGTTCAATCTTGCCGCGAAACGCACTGGGACTCGAATCAATAAAAGTGTTCAACAACGTGTTTCCCCTCCTGCCGCGGGCACGGCGCGTCGCTGATTGGCCGAGCGGAGTTCTGAGCCGCTTGCTGATTGGTCGAGCCGCGCGTCACTCACGAGCGTCGCCGGAGCTTATGCTCAGCGCGCGAAACCCTGCTCTCGTTATCGCACATGCTTGGCTCCTTCTGTAATCTCGCGACATTTGGCGGTTTATTACATAATAAAAGTACACATTTTTAATTTCTATTTTTTTTCTTTTTTTTTATTAAATTTACAAACAAAATTAAATATTCCAATATAGATTCAATGTCGATTGATATACGAACAGTATTTTTTTATTAATTATATAAACTTCTTAGTGTTAAATCGTAATGTTATATAGTTTGAGAACAAAGAAAAACGTATTGTTTCAAATATAAATAATAAAATCACTTTTATTTTCTCATGTTAATATATTTTTTTATTTAGCAAAATGTAGCCTTAACTAATTGCAGTAGAACGTGGAGTGTATATGCAGTATGAAAGCCCACAATAATTCAAATAAAAAATAAAATTAAAAACGGACAAGTAAACAACAACGAGTCTATAAAATGTATGCTAAACAACGTAAAGGAAAATTCACAAGATCAACAGGTAGTTCTATTCAAAACTTTTCCTAGTCAGTTTTACTGCCATCCTCTGGTCATCTGTCCTACAGAAGTCCTTTTTTTTCTTCTTCTTTTTTTACCTTCTTCCGCATTGCAAGAGAGAGCAAAAAAAGACAAACATTCAGTCTTTAAAACACCCATGTGTCACTAAATGTTTTAGATATAAAACAGCGAAACCTCTTTATGTTTGATAATCAGTCCACTAGTAATAATGAACGCCACTAGTAATAATGTTCTCAAAACGTTAGTACAAACATTTTATGGATGCATTGTACACGGAATGATGTTGACAGAAAGGTTTCTCAAACATCTCAGTTGATTTTTTAAATGTCTGATAATTTTAAATGTTACTACTCGTTTCAGAACGTTCAGAAAACATTCCGAAATAATGTTTTAAAAACGTGTTTGCAAAATGTAAAAAAATTTTTTAGCAAAACGTTTATAGAATAGGCTATATTCTGTTAGTTTGGCAAATATCACAATTAATGTTAAAATAGACTTCACTTTGTATTTCAGCATTCAGAAGCTCACACTCAGTTCATATTGAATGGAATGGCTTGAGCATGTCACACGAGAGCACATATTCACATATGAACGCCTGTGTTTTTGTGTAATCAATGGCAGATGGTGGAGCAGAGCATGTGGATCAAGGATTCGCAAATCTTTCCAAGGCATCTGAGATCATTTCACAGGCTGGTCATGATTGATGGGTCAGTCTGACATTCAAAATGGTCACGGGCCGAAGAAATGCTAAATACCATGTGCTTAATTCTCCTTAAACGGATTAGAGATGTGCACGCTAAGCTAATGGCTAACAGCGACAGCCACATTGGAAAATACTTAGCCTAAATGGTCAAAATGCATGGAGAATGTATGAACAGTTGCAACATTGGCTGTTTAAAGTCAACAGACGCCAATACATTATTGGATATCGCAAGAATTTTTGCAGTTTTGGTGCAAGAGAGATTGTGCGACAAGCCGCTACAAGATCAAGCATACCACAAAGCTCTAAAATCGAGCAGAATGGTTGGTTTGCTATCTTTAGACGTCGAGGAAGAAGTAAAGCAAGTTCGTGGGCCATACTTTATCAATGAATCCAACATCATACTTCCTACCGAAACATACAATTTGACGTCGCTAGGTCGAAACAATGGTCCTCCATCATCTCAGCAATTAAGCTTGCATTACAGTATCAAAATTAACTTGCCAGCTGCTACAGAATCCAATATGGAAGAATCAAAGTCGATGAATCTACGAACACCAACAGATGGTGAAAATACAACCAATCAAGATCAACTACGACATATTTGCACAAAGAACCAGCTACTGACAAAGGAAGTCAATGGCGCGACAGTCGAAGCAGTGTCTAGACCGCAGTGGAAGCTCTCAACTTGTGACATCCAAAAACATGAATCTCAATTTTTCGTCCGCCCCGGATGAATGCGACGAACTTCGAGCTCAACCACTAAACACTAACAATCACAAACCGACAAATCAGCGACGATTCAGCCATTGTGTATTCGTTGGAAAACCACCACAAAATGAACTCCATAATTCTGCTGCTATCTCGGTAAAACTCTTTGTTGCGCAAAAGTATTCCATTGATGCTTCAGACGAAGGTCCCTCTCAATTAAAGCAGCACAATATTCAAACTCAACGCCCAAAAGGCCATTGCACAGGTAAAAGTAGCAACTCAAAAGAAGATTTGGATGATCAAACAACATCTTAAGAAACTATTTGAGGAACAGAAGAGACCAAAGGAGAAGAACGCCATAAATGAGGAGATTCGACGAGAGATGGAAAAATTAGTGTGACTGAGACTAAAAAATGCAACAAAATAACATGTTTTATCCTCCATCTATACCAATGCATCCATCTCCGCCACATGGAGCAATGCATCCGCAACACGGCGCATGGAGGCAGCAACAACCATCGTGAAAATCAAAATGAATTCAGAAATAACTCAACGATGAATATTGACCAATAACCACGCTAAAAACTCAGCCGATGAGTTTGATTTTTAACCCTAGGGGTGTTTCATAAAAGATGCTAAGCGGAGCTTAAAGTCAAAACCTTACTTGAAATATCCTAAGAAATCTATTGGGACTACATCGGATTCATAAACAACGATTTAAGTTCACACGATCTCACTAATTCTATCCAGATTCAATGAGTCAGGATAATTTTATGTGCATGCTTATTCTTAAGCAGCCCTTAATGTCGATTATGGATCAAATAAATCCACCATGACAAACAGCAAATGTTTGTGCTGTTTAATGCATTTGAGACATTGTAGTTTCCTCAATGCATAACCTGAGCATTTAAAAAGATTGACTGTCAAAGATACCCCTGACAGTAAAATTGATATATTTGCATGACTTTCTAATATTTACAGATGAAATATATACCTGTGACGTGTTATGGGTTAGTTGACATCTGGTTGGCTGTTGTGTTTTAGTTTAGTTTTAGTTTTTAGCAACATAGTTTTGGCCCAGATCAATGTGAAATTCATGTGGGCCAGATGTGGGTCGGGTAGTGCTTCATATCATTGATTGATTCAACATTAGGACTGTCTGCATGTTTTATGGTGATTTATTGTTCTCTATTATTATTGTTTTTATATATTTTTGTGATACTTTTAGTCTAAGCTTAATATCCATGTTAAACATAATTAATATGTTCCTTATAATTATGTTTTGCTTTAAAAATTGTAAAGTTGACACAGAAATGAAAAACATCAACTCAAAGCAAAATGTCTATTGTGTTACTGTAAGGAACATTTTTTTACAAAATAAAATCTTCGGCATATGTCAGCAAGGAATATGTTTACACTTTTTTGTATTTTAAATATGTATATGTGTGTGTGTGTGTGTGTGGATAGATAGATAGATAGATAGATAGATAGATAGATAGATAGATAGATAGATAGATAGATAGATAGATAGATAGATAGATTCCATACAATATATAAAAGACATACCAAGCGACACGTCAGAGAACACGAGTCTATTCATTGGCTGCCCAGAGACGTCGCTCCTCCCCCGGAATTGCGTCACAAGGTCACCAGCCAAACGGGTCACTCGCAGCGGTTCCAAGATGGCGGCCTCCTTGTGTCAGTGTTACCAGGTGAGTTTCTCATTTAAACCGATTATTAAGCGCTCTTTAACAACGCGATCGACATTGGTATGATAAACGCGACGCCCGCGATTAAAGCAGCACGAGCGTGCGATTGGTTCAACAGAACCGCGCGTTTATAACGCTGCAATGTGAATAGATGGATCAGTCATGCTTATGAAACATGATTCTGGCCTTGATGTAACATTACATATTGTAATAACATAACAAACGAAGCTCTTAAATCAGATTACGTATGTACAAATCACAAAAAAGACAGGAATTGATTGTGTTTAGACCTCTTAACCATAAAGTACCATGGTTTTACCATGCTTTATGGACGTGCACCATGGGAATACCATGGTATATTTTGGAAAAGCATCAAAGTTTTATGATATATAAGTAATTTATGTATAAAGTCTTGTTTGACAGTGACATAAATTCCTGAGCATGTTTATCTATGGCAAAACTGTCACTAGATGGTGTTTTTTCATTCATAATTCTGTAAAAACTGTATTATGATGCATGTTTTTCTCCTCAGCTGTGTGTCAGGAGAAGTTCTGCACTTTTAGTTGCTCGTCAGTATGCGTCTTTATACGACAGAGCTCATGTGTACAGGATATGTGGCCCGGCGGCTGCCACGGCGCAGGTGAGGGTCACACATTATTTGTTTTGGGGGGGAAATAGTGGATTTAAAGCATTATTTTCACACGTAAGTCATCCGCAGGCGAGGTTTATGTCCTCCGGTGGCGGTCGCAGAGGCTTTCTCGGAGAGTTTATGGACAATCTCAAGCAGGAACTGAGCAAGAACAAGGAGATGAAGGAGAACATCAAGAAGTTTCGCGAGGAGGCCAAAAAACTAGAGGAGTCGGAAGCCCTCAAGCAAGCCCGGAGGAAATATGTACGATTTCGTGATTCTAAACTAGCCAGACATGGCGTCTCTCTAATTTAAAATGGTGTTTTTTGTGGGTGTCTTCCAGAAAACCATCGAGTCCGAAACAGTTAAAACTTCTGACGTGTTGAAGAAAACACTCGGGACGATATCAGAGACGGTGAAGGAGGTGAGTGTAATTAAAGCTGGGTTTTTTTTTTGGCCGTTCCAGCAAATCTTGACATGCAATTTTTCTCATTTCAGAGCACATTTATATTTATGTATTCATTAAATGTGCAGCGATTTGCATAAGTGCTGAACGTTATGTTTTTCCAGAATATTTGCACCGCATTATTGTCATGTTCTGCGAAGGATTATGTTGCACAATAAACTGTTGGATTTAGTTTTGACTTTATGTGGAAAACACATTTAATATTTAAATCAAAACCGTTGTTTTTTTTGTTTTTTTAATTCAGTGGCAAATTGAATTTTTTCGACATTTCGGTGGCACTTACAAGCACCACATTTGACAGTTTTATTCCTATCTATATCCTGAAGATCTTTAATGAGGGTTTCATTATTTATTGTTTGCGTGGATTTATTATTGCACTTTATTCCTCAATTACAATAGAAGTCTTGAAAGGAGACTTCTTCAAAACAAGTTTTTTCTCAACTTCGGCAGCACGTACAAGCCCCAAATTTTACAGTTTTATACCCATCTATATCCTGAAGGTTTTTACTGTGGGGTTTGTTCATATATCATTTGCATGGTTTATTGCTGCACTATTCGTCTCTTTAGATTTCAATTACAATATATTATCTTGAAAGGTGACTTCCACTAAATGAGTTTTTTCTCAACTTCAGCAGCACTTACATGCACCAAGTTTTACAGTTTTATTCCCATTTGTATCCTGAAAATTTTTGCTGTTTTAGTTTTATAAATAAATATCAATCACCTGTTTTTATTTACAAAATTGTGTTCCAAAAAACATGATTTTTTTCCCGTCTATTAACAGTTTTTTTTTTATTTTTGGAGTGAAAAAAATATATATATCCGAAATTCCTTCTGTAAAAACCTTTGACTCTAATATGTCAACAAAGTGACGCAATAATTTCGAGCCTAGCTTTGCATATTTCTGCTCTGGAAATGTTTGCAAATTAGTGTTGTATCTACTTCGATAATCTCTCATTTGTATATCTAAACTAAATATTTTAGAAAAATTGTATTAACAAAATAAAAGTTGCAATTCTTATTAATCTAATCATTCAACTAGGAAGTAATGGTGATATTTTTTGGTTGATTTTTTACCCTATTCATTTGGATTTAACTGAAGTGATTTGCACGACCGCTCAGAGTTGTTTTATTCAATGCATGTTGTGTTATTTAAACATTCTGCAAAGCTTTATATTTGCAATACATTTGTAAAATATTTTAGGAGCTGATTCATGCTAATTCCATGCGTTTCTCCTCAGGGTCTGGAAGAGGTCGGCCGCTCGGACATCGGAAAGAAAATCAAAGAAGGCATGGAACAGTCGGCGGAGACGGTGTCTAAAGGGGGAGAAAAACTGGGAAAGACCGGAGCGTTTCGGGCGATTTCACAGGTCTGTATCATGTTGTTGAGTCTTCACATCACAGAAATGCTCATTACGTTATAGGCTATGAATTACGTGGCTTTTTCTTGCGTGTAAGTGGCGTAAGAATGACCTGAATGGCTTAATCGTTTCAACTCTTGTCGTCTTCAGGGTGTGGAGAGCGTCAAGAAAGAGATCGGTGACTTCGGACAGATGGGCCCGTACCGGCCGCCCACCAGACTGAGGAAGAGGAGCGATTTCTCCTCCAAGGCAGGAGGCGCAGAAGACAAAGTCTTTGAGGCCAACGAGTAGGTCGCATCTCAGGGGCTGATATCATCACCATATATTTATGTTAGGAAGAAAGTGTATTGTTGCATATTCCAGGATTGTTTTAAGGTGTTTTTCTCTCTCAAAGGGAGGCGATGGGTGTGGTGCTGCACAAGGACTCTAAGTGGTATCAGCAGTGGAAGGACTTCAAGGACAACAATGCTGTTTTTAACAGTGAGTGGGACTGAAATGCTGATGTGTGATCAACAGATGGCGCCGTGCTGCAGGGATCTGCTGGATGTTTCAGGAGCGGCTCTGGGTGTTAGTTGTGTTGAGTTCACTGCATCAGTCAGAGGCTCGTTGAGCGCAGTGATAATGAGACGCAGTAACGAGCAGCCGAGACTGTTTTCCCTTCACGATCGAAGGCTTTCTCATGGGAAGGGCTGCGTGTTGCCCGAAGCATGATTTAGTGTCAGACTGTTGTACTGAGAGAAATAGTGAAAGTATGTGTCATGTAATCATCCCGACTCATGTTCATGTGCTGTCCTCCTCCCAGGGTTCTTCGAGATGAAGATGAAGTACGACGAGAGCGACAACGCCTTCATCAGAGCGTCCCGCGCCGTCACTGACAAGATGACTGACATCATCGGTAACAACACCACGGCATCTCTGCTTAACCCTACTGATGGATGGATGGGTGGATGGATGGATGGGTGGGTGGACGGATGGGTGGATGGATGGATGGACGGATGGACGGATGGACGGATGGACGGATGGGTGGATGGATGGATGGATGGATGGGTGGATGGACGGATGGGGGGATGGACGGATGGGTGGAAGTAGGGCTGCACAATTAATCGAATTTTTAATCGCAATTACAATTACAGATGACACAATTATGTAATCGTTTAAAGGCACAATTACACACAAAAATATATGATATTTGAGGCTTAAAAAAAAGTTTTTCAGGAAGAGTGTTTTCCGCTGGTTTATTTTGATATAACAATATGGCATGCAGTGGCTTCAAACAATGGCATAAAGCTATTAAAAAAATTATTAAATCTAAATTGTGCTAATCGTAATATATAATCGCAATTACAATTTCAAGGGAATAATCGACAATTATGATTTTTGTCATAATCGTGCAGCCCTAGGTGGAAGGATGGATGGGTGGAAGGATGGGTGGAAGGATGGATGGGTGGAAGGATGGATGGATGGATGGATGGATGGATGATAGATGGACGGGTGGATGGATGGATGATAGATGGACGGATGGATGGATGATAGATGGACGGATGGATGGATGGATAGATGATAGATGGACGGATGGATGGATGGATAGATGGATAGTAGATGGATAGATAAATAGATAATAGATTGATGGACAGATAGATAAATGGATGGATGTATAGATAGATAGTAAATGGATGGATAGATGGATGAATGGATGGATAGATGGATGAATGGATAGATAGATAGATAGTAAATTGATGGATGGTTAGATGGATAGATAGATAGATAGATAGATAGATAGATAGATAGATAGATAGATAGATAGTAGATAGATGGATGGATGGACGGATGTATAGTAAATGGATAGATAGATAGATAGATAGATAATATATAGATGGATGATGGATAGATAGATAAATGGATGGATGTATAGATGGATGGATGGATAGTAAATGGATGGATGGATGAATGGATAGATGATAGATGGATGGATAGATAAATAAATAGATAGATTGATAGATAGATAATACATGGACGGATGGATAGTAAATGGATAGATAGTCAATGGATGGATGGATAGACAGATAGATAGATAGATAGATAGATAGATAGATAGATAGATAGATCGATCGATCAATGGATAGACAAATAGATAGATTGATAGATAATACATGGATGGATGGATAGTAAATGTATAGATGGATGGATGGATAGTAAATGGATAGATAGTAAATGGATGGATGGATGGATGGCTAGATAGATAGATGGATAGACAAATAGATAGATTGATAGATAATAAATGGATGATGGATAGTAAATGGATAGATAGATGGATGGATGGATAGTAAATGGGTAGATAAATAGATAGTAGATAGATAGATGGATGGATGGATAGACAGACAGATAGATAGATGGATGGATGGATAGTAAATGGATAGATAGTGGATGGATGGATGGATGGATGGATAGATAGATAGACAAATAGATAGATTGATAGATAATACATGGATGGATGGATAGTAAATGTATAGATGGATGGATAGTAAATGGATGGATGGATAGATGGCTAGATAGATAGATGGATAGACAAATAGATAGATTGATAGATAATATATGGATGGATAGTAAATGGATAGATAGATATATAGATGGATGGATAGTAGATGGATAGATAGATAGTAGATGGATGGATGGATAGATGGATAGATAGATAGATGGTAGATGGATAGATGGATGGATTGTAAATAGATAGATACATAGATAATAGATAGATAGATGATGGATAGATAGATAAATGGATGGATAGATATATAGTAAATAGATGAATGATGGATGGATGGATGGATGGATAGATGATAGATAGATGGATGATAGATAGATAGATAATACATGGATGGATAGTAAATGTATAGGTCAGATGAATCCTCGTAAGTGTTTTCTGCTCTTCTCAGGCGGCTTGTTCTCTAAAACCGAGATGTCTGAGGTTCTGACCGAGATCCTGAAGGTGGATCCGAACTTCGACAAGGACTCGTTCCTGAAGCAGTGCGAGCGGGACATCATTCCCAACATCCTGGAGGTGAGACGCCCAACTCCCAGCATGCCTTGCTCTTGAACCCCCAAAAGCTGAACATGCGCTTTGTTTGCAGGCCATGATCCAGGGAGAGCTGGACGTCCTGAAGGACTGGTGCTACGAGGCGGTGAGTGTCCCACAATCCACCTCTGCTGTCACAGATTCTGGTGTAAAGTTGACGGTCTAACGCTGGTTTTCACTGGTTCTGCTTGCAGACGTACAGTCAGCTGGCTCACCCCATCCAGCAGGCCAAAGCCATGGGTCTCCAGTTCCACTCCAAGATCCTGGACATCGATAACATTGACGTAAGAACCATCAGAAAGAGGCGTAACATCCATTTGCTGCGCGCTAATGGCCCAGTAACTCCATCAGAGCGTCCTGATGCACGTATAATGCAGAATAATGGGATATCAGAGTAACTCGTTTCGGTTGTGTTTTTTCGCTGTAGTTGGCGATGGGGAAAATGATGGAGCAAGGTCCCGTCCTCATCATCACCTTCCAGGCTCAGCTGGTGATGGTCATCCGTAACATGAAGGGTGAAGTGGTGGAGGGCGACCCGGTGAGTGAGCGCTGGCATTAGCGATGACGTTAGCCGTTAGCGCTAGTGAATCAGTGGCGTGATTCACCTCTGGAGCCGCCGTGGCTGGGCAGTTTGCGGAAATCACCAAATATAAATCTGCTCAAAGGCCAACTGTAACGACACATCAGGGATATTTCTGCGTGAGGAGTTTGTTGTTAATTTCCGCCGCCCAGTGCCCTCGAGTCGCTGAGTTCAGACGGTCGTGGATGTTAGAAACGCTGTTTTATTTCACACGGCTGAAGTAGCTGTCATGTGTTTGAATAAATCTCAACATTTAAAAGTTCATTTCTAGTTTCTATATAAAGATTCTCCTGCAAAATGTCTGATTCTCATTAGCTGTTGGCTGAATCTATCTTATCTATATAATCTATCTATTAAATATTCAATTAAACATGTCTATATATTAAATGTGAATTTAATCTTAATTGATATTGTTTTTAAATTTAAATATTTAAAAAATATTTAAAAAAATAACTTGAAAACATAGAAAAATATTGAAATATTTTAAATAAAAAGAAATAAATAATTGTATTTACTTTACATGGTAATATTATTATTATTATGGAAATAATAATATTATTAACATCTCATAATTCACCCCCACAAAAATTTAAAGAAAAAAATATTTTACCTAGAAAAAACTATAGAACCATTAAGAATTATATAATTTATTTATATAATTTTTATTATGGATAAATATGTTTAAAAAACGTCCACAATTACTATATGAATATATGAATTATTTCTTTAATATGAATTGTATTTTTGAAAATTATATTAAATTTATTATATTATTAATATTTACCGACTAATTTGAAAAAAAAAAAATATTAATGTTAATCAAATAATTAAATGTAACAATAAGTGATTGTACTACAGTGATTAAATATCTATATTGAGAGTAATCTAAATTATGATTTTTATTTATTTTTTTAATTCTAATGCGATTTTTCTTTTTATTAAAATATAATACGAATAATTGTGTAAAAATCTATGTTTTCATGAAATTCTCACATATTTGCATTTGTGCATTCCACAGGAAAAGGTTATTAGGATGATGTACGTTTGGGCATTGTGTCGAGATCAGGACGAGTTGAACCCTTACGCCGCCTGGAGACTCTTAGACATCTCCGCTTCCAGCACTGAACAGATCCTGTAAACAATGGCTTCCTCAATGGGGACACGAGGGGAGGGATCGGGGGTGTGGCTCAGCTAGGGGCGGAGCCACAAACATCGGCTTGTTTTACATAACTCCTCCCCTAGCGGTCTCTTCCAGAGCTCTACCACGAACCCCAGGGTTGTTCACGGTGAGCCAAAATGGCCGACGGTTGGACTCAACGCCATTGGACCAAATCCCCATCCGTCTGAAAGACTAAGAGACTCTTAGTTTATGTTTGTGCGTATTGTCTGTTGGAAAGGAATGTGTAAAATCGATTGGTTATCAAGTGCCATTCTTCCAACCTGTCAATAACAATGTGGAATAATAATAATTATTATTATAATAAAAGTACGTAATTTTCTATTGGATTGAATCTGAACATAACTTAACCTCCCCAGGTGTCTTAAACTGAGAAACAGTTTGGAATTGTTGCCACAATGGTTGATGTGTCTATTTATTAAAGATTTGGTCCAGGTTATGTAGTTTTATCAATTTCAGATTGTATCTTTAAGATCGGCCTTAATGTTTTCTTCTTTCGGAGTGTTTCAACAGATTGTTTATTAAGCCATCAGTTGTTTTTTTTTTATACATTTACGCCTCATTAATGTGGGGCTAAAATTGCGAGTCGTCTTCAAAATGACAATAAGATGATAGAATATAATTCAATTTTCCTGCTGTATAAAAACGAATTGCTGTTTGATGTAGAACGTGTAATCTATATTAAAAATATCCCACCCTTCACCATAAATGATGATTTAATGAGTTTCACTCAATTCACAATGTTCCCAAAAGGTAAGATGACCTAAAATACCCAGTATTTGAAATGCTAATCCATATAGTTTTAAAATATTAATTTTACAATATACAGTATGTAAGCTTGAATTCTATTCTGAGCAAGTTAGCTCATTGCCTAACCTTTTAACTCTTTTGAAGTTCTTCGTAGTTTTCTTAGTAGTATTTTGTGTAATTTATTTGAATTTGGCACATAAGGCTATAGTGCTCTGATTTAATATGAAATACAAGCTACTCTACTTAAATACATTTAAATATTAGCTGGTTAAGCTAACCTTTAAAAAGAGTAGTTAAATATACAAGCTACTGCCATGAAGTAGCTACTCAATTTAAAGTAGTTTAACGTTAAGCTAACTTTTTGCTTGTAGTGTAGCTAACTGCTTTTGAAAAGATCAACTATTTGAAAAGACAAAGAGTCAATTCAAAGTCATTTTAAGTTAAGCTACGCTTACAAAAAGCACTTCGTTATGCCACAAACCACTAGCAAAAACTAGCTAAGTGCAGTGAAGATAAGCCACTCAATTTAGTTGTGCCACTCATTTTAAAGTAGCTAGCTACACTACAAGCTATTAGAAGAACTAGCTAACTGCAAGGACGTTATAGCTACTACATTAAGTTTTAAATTGTTGCTATTTAAGCTACCCTTTTGTTTAAAGCAGTTGACCAGACTACAAGCTACTAGAAAAACTAGCTAACATAGCAACTAATTCAAACTTGCTAACTATAATTGAGTAGTTTTATTTGTTGCATTATTGCAGTTAGCTAGTTGTTTGCACTGTTATTAAATGGTAGCTTGACTGTTAAAACCACTTCAAATCAATTAGCTTGTAATTTAACAGGTTATAATTTTAGTTTTTAAGACTTGTGACAAGAAACGTAATGTTTCTGCTAATGTACGTTTTTGTACATCTGGCTTACCTCCTGTATAGCCTAAACCTAAAAACTGCTGATTCAGTTCAGCCGCCAGTTTTGCAGAACTGCAGGCAGGATTTGGCCATTTACCTACACAGTGAGTGAGAAAATGCTGTTATGCAATGTGTTTCAGACATTTGTTCTCTTCAGGTTTCTGTGGGCAGATGCTCGCCAACGTGCAGCTCTCGTCCATGAACGTGGGCGCGCCGTTTTGACACGGACAGATTTATTGCCTGGGCTCTGGAAATGTGGAGGATGCCTCATAAACAGGCCTTCCTATTTGTTCCTCCATTCATAAGTCCACATGACAAGCGCATATGTTTGGTGATGGATCTCCTCAGCTTGAGGAGACCGCTGAGGTGTGCGCTTTCGCGTTCTGAAGTTTCCCTACATCTGCAGATGGATGGTCTGGTTGCGTGTGGTTATGACCCATCACAGTGAGGAGGCTTGCAGAAAATACAGAAAACCCACCTCAGAACATGAGATGATATTATAAAATATAAGACAATTCTGAGTTTCAATACTGGTTTAGTATACCGTTATGTATACTGTGACTAATACTACATACTGTTCTTGCGGTATGTAGTATGTATAGTATTTATATTGTGACCAACAATGTTTAAACAAATTTTGTTTGAAAATATGTTGTATATTGCCTGTATGATTAAATACTGGATACGTTAACATGTCCGCCATCTTGGAGCAGTTTATATCGTCACAACAATAAATTAGTTTAAAAATGCAACAGCATTGCGCAGCATTTGGTTGTAAAAACCACCTAAAGAAACTAGATAACCTTTCACAGGTAAGAATATGTTGGCTTGTGTTTTAATAAGAATTTAATTAAATATTTAAAAAAATTTAAGTATCTATTAAATACCTTGTTAGGTAACAGCTTCATCGTGTTGTAACTTGTACTGTGTTAGTTTAGATGAAGCATTTTCTGAAGCCTACTCTATTCACACATGTGTATAACCACAATAGCTGTGCAAGGGTCGGCTCATAAGAATCACTTTTTTGGGGACGTGGTTTAATTGTGAATCACAAATGCGCTGTGGGAGAGCTGTTAACAGAAAAGGCCTTACAGAAATTAACCATGGTTTTACTCCAAATAAACCCAAACTGTATAGTAAACCTGAGTAAAACCACTGTAACCCAAATTAACCATGGTTATGCCAAACTAACCATAGTTTAACTTTGGTATTTGTAGTTATACTGTGGTTATACAAATGGTAGTCAACCCCCCCCAAAAAAACCTGTGAATTTTCATATTGCGCCAACAAATTTCTAAACTAAAAAGTCCATTAAATAAGTCTAACATTAAATAAACACAATCAAATTTGAAGGCATTCTAGTATTTGATTTGAGTTTTGGGTGCATTGAAATATTTCAACATGCACGACCAAACAGCACTTCTTATACTCAAAACATCCTCTCTTCATCTTCATAGTGTTCCTCTGCATGTCGATAAACACTTGTTCATCAAGTGCCTCAATGTATCTTGCTTGATTTAATAGAAACTCGAGATTTGTCATAAAAAAAATGAGGTCAATTATTTATTATAAGGCGGGCGATGGCCGAGAAAGACTCTTCTGTAGCTGTTTTCACAACCTCCAGTCGTCTGATTTACGCCCATAGATTAGCTGTCACTTTTACGGAGCAAACAAATGCCTGAGAGGGCGTAAGTAACTGCCCTGGGGGTATGGGAAGATATATATCGGGCCGAAATGAGCGTGCTCACATCTACACCCATTTCCCGCGAGGTTTGCCACCCCATTAGGCTTGTTTTCCAGACACTCAAGCCTAATTTCCTGCTTCCGGTCGTTTTCTTGGATCTGGCTGTTTCTAGAGTCATCTAATCCAATTTTGGGATTGCTGAGGGGCTTTCAGATGTTTTCCAGAATAATCTATATGCAACACAAAAATTCCTATCCATCACCTGTAGCTTCATTGCAGTTATCTATTGTTTAATATTAGCTGCAGTGCTGCTATCTATACATCAATATTGATTTGAATGATAACTCTTTAACTTTATTTTGTACTGCTGTTTTGTGTTCATCTGCTTTTCCCATCTGCTCTTTTCACATCGACTATAACTCTAGACTAATACAATCAGATACAATTTCTCAAATGTTTATTCCACTGATGAATTGAACATTCCCTTCAATGTTTGTTGCTTTCAACTGATTTCCCTTTAACCTTCACAAACTGCAGTTCAAACTATTTCATATATAGTGAATTAAGCGACAAACTCGATCGTAATGCACAATGTTTTCATCTAACGTGTATTCTGATCAGCAGCTTGTCACATAAATAGTTAGCAGCAGGGGCGGATCTACCCTAAGAGAAAGCCTTGCCACCCCCTGTTGCCACCCCAGTTGGTTAAAGGTTATGGCCAATTTGAAAATTTATGAGCGCGAATCTTTCGTGATGCATGATCCCGCTTAGAACTCCCGATCTGATTCAAATGATTCGCGAACCCGCTCCGAACTCCCGAAATGACTCAAATGATTTGCGATCCCCAAACTGACTCAAATGATTCCCGAACCCCCTCCGAACTCCCGAAATGACTCAAATGATTTGCGATCCCCAAACTGACTCAAATTATCCGCGAAGACGCTCCGAACTCCCGAACTGATTCAAATGATTTGCGATCCCCAAACTCACTCAAATGATTCGCGAACCCGCTCCGAACTCCTTAAAGTGACTGAAATGATTCGCGATCCCCGTAACTGACTCAAATGATTCGCGAATCCGCTTCGAACTCTCGAATTGATTCAAATGATCCGCGAAGCCGCTCCGAATTCCCGAACTGATTCAGATGATTTGCGATCCCCAAACTGACTCAAATGATTCGCGATCCCGCTCTGAACTCCCGAACTGACTCAATTTGCCTAGGGCACCAACTCCATGAAGGGGGCACCACCATCCCAGTCGCTCCAAAAAAAAAAAAAAACTTCCTCCATTCTCCCATCCGCGCTCGCGACCGCTCGCACCTCATGTTTGCGGCTGAATGTTCATAATTGACGGATGAATCCAATCCAGCGAAGAGAAAAGAAAACTAAGAGTAAAAAAAAAAAAAAAAAATCGGACATAAAGTTGGCTTGACTGGACAAGTATCAAATTTAGGGACCGTCTCTAAAGTTACATGCGATATTGGTATACACTTTTCTAACGTCAGTAGCATTTGAGGAGAATGACCTATAGTCATAAAAACAACTGTAATTGTTCATGTAGGTCTCAGCTATAATGCACTATTTGAATTAAATGTTTGATATTTATTAAAATAATCATCATATGTAGATTATGCTATTTGCTTAGTAAAATATGCTTAAAAGATATACTAAAACATTATTTTAAAGGAATCACACAAGTTTTCATAGAAGTTTTAATTCAAGCTTGACAAAACAATAACACCATATTTTTCAAAAACAATTTCTAAAAGTACATTTGTATTTGTGCCTAAATATTTATTTATTTATTTATTATTGTCAGCACCACCACACTAATGCATACAGTATGCATCGACATGTAATTAAGAGCATTATAAAAGATTCAGTGTTATCAATATGTCAATTTATTATAAGAAGTCAAGACTACATTTAGCCTTAGATGTTATATGAATATCTGAAGCATAGGTTTTAATATCCCTGAAGCATAGGTTTTATTAGCTGACAATAATAATAAATAAATAAACATCATAGGCACAAATACAAATGTACTTTTAGAAATTGTTTTTGAAAAATATGGTGTTATTGTTTTGTCAAGCTTAAATTAAAACTTCTATGAAAACTTGTGTGATATTCCTTTAAAATAATGTTAATCTTTTTTTAAGTATATTTTTCTAAGCAATTTCTTACATCATTTCTTTGAGTTAGACCAAACTTTTATTTTTGTGAGTTGTAGACAGAGTTTTTGTGTTTTATAATAAACTATTATTATTAGCTATTGAGCATACTTGACGTATAGCATACTCTACTGTGCAATAGTACTAATTTCTTCAAGTTATACCGAAATTTTATTTCGACAGGTTGTTGTAAAGACATTGCCGTTTCTGTCAGTCTGTGTATACGATACGAATGAATGACGATAGTTTTATCAAATGAAATGGTGAAATCCTCTCATAGCGCACTGACGTGCACATGTGTATCATACATCATGTGTTAATATAGTGAAGAGCTGAAAACACCACGCATGCTTCAGTGTGTGTGTGTGTGTGTGTGTCTGTGTGTGTGTGTGTGTGGTAGAGCACACATTCCCATATATGTGTATAACAACACCTTAAGGGTTCCCATAAGCAGGATTTATTGTTGTGCCCCCCTTCCTCAAATATGATGATGGAAAAAACACCTATAGGGGTGAAAAAATAACTTATTTACAAATCACAATTGTAGCTCTCGACATTTACCTGTGGCTATAACTTTATTATGACTCTAATTTATTTTATAGTCTCAAGCATTCAGAAATCATGCAAAAGGAAACTAAGCAGTTTTACTATAATAAAACCATGTTTTTTTTTAGTAAGGGTTGTGCTATTCACACGTTTTTTGTTGAAGAAATTATAAAGCCTGTGTCATCTATAGCAAAAAGGTGTCCAAAAATGAAAGATTAAGTGAATTTTTTAATTAAATGTTTGGTCAGTAGACTAAACAAGGATTTGATTGTCCTGTAAGTGTAACAGCAATAATAACATGGCATTTGTCTCCCTGTGCAGGCATTTGTAATAACATGTACATAAATAGTTTATTTTGTATTTGCCTACATTATGTATTTTAACAGTGTTATTATTAACCAATCGCCTCATTATTTTTTTATACAATGCATTTTAAGCTATTTTAAAGGCTATTGATGGCTTAGGTCTGTTTTTATAGCAACAACAACAACAACAAAAATATTACGGTATATTAATACTTTGTAAATTATTAGAGTTTGGGGATCGCAAATCATTTGAATCAGTTCGGGAGTTCGGAGCGGTTTTGCGAATCATTTGAGTCAGTTTGGGAGTTCAAAGTGGATTCGCGAATCATTTTAGTCAGTTTGGGGACTGCGAATAATTTGAATCACTTCGGGAGTTCATAGCGGGATCGAGAATCATTTGAGTCAGTTATGGGGATCGTGAATCATTTGAGTCAGTTCGGGAGTTAAAAGCGGGTTCGCGAATCATTTGAGTCAGTTTGGGGATCGCGAATCATTTGAATCAGTTCGGGAGTTCGTAGGGATCGCGAATCATTTGAGCCAGTTGCGGGGACCGCAAATCATTTGAGAGTTCGGAGCAGGATTGCGAATCATTTGAGTCAGTTTGGGAGTTCGGAGCGGGTTCGCGAATCATTTGAATCAGTTCGAGAGTTCGGAGCAGGTTCGCGAATCATTTGAGTCTGTTCGGGAGTTCAAAGCGGGTTCGCGAATCATTTGAGTCAGTTTGGGGATCGCAAATCATTTGAATCAGTTCGAGAGTTCGGAGCGGCTTCGCGGATCATTTGAATCAATTCGAGAGTTCGGAGCGGGTTCGCGAATCATTTGAGTCTGTTCGGGAGTTCAAAGCGGGTTCGCGAATCATTTGAGTCAGTTTGGGGTTCGCGAATCATTTGAATCAGTTCGAGAGTTCGGAGCGGGTTCGCGAATCATTTGAGTCTGTTCGGGAGTTCAAAGCGGGTTCGCGAATCATTTGAGTCAGTTTGGGGATCGCAAATCATTTGAATCAATTCGAGAGTTCGGGAGTTCAAAGCGGGTTCGCGAATCATTTAAGTCAGTTTGGGGATCGCAAATCATTTGAATCAGTTCGGGAGTTTGTAGCGGGTGCGCAAATCATTTGAATCAGTTCGGGAGTTCGGAGCGGGATCACTAATCACGAAAGATTCGCGCTCGTAAATTTTCAAATTGCCCATAACCTTTAATTCGTTGCTGCCGGTGGCAAGGCTTTCTTTTAGGGTGGCATTTGCCACCCGGTAGATCCGCCCCTGGCCTGCCATCATCTGATTGAGATCAGGAATACGGAGCGTGAATCATTTGATTTAGATCGGAACCTCAGGGTGAGTTTGCGAATCATTTTGCGAACTAAATGATTTGCGATTTGAGTTCCGAAGTACTAATCTGAAATGATTCTCTAAAAATTATTTATTCAGATCCTTACTATATTTTTTTTTTCCTGACTTATTTTTATTTTTTAATTAAACAGTAGAAAACATCAAACCAAGACAGTTATAAAAAGAAACCAAAAAAGAAAACAAACATAAATACAAATCACTTGAGAAATATTGAATGAATGAATGTTTAACAATTTTCTAACCAATTCTTTTTTGTATTCACAGTTTTACTACAAATACTCTGATTTATCTAGGCATTTGTTGTAAAACAATTTGTAGTTACCATGGTTTAACCATAGTAAAATAGTAATTTAATGTAATATTATTTTCCTCATAAAGGGAGGTGTTGAAAGGTCAAAAACAATAATAAATTGACCCTTAAGCAGACACAGGATTAATATAAGATGCAGTTTTGAATGCTTTTGGATTAGCAGAGCTTTGGATAGTTTCCATATAGACTTGTCTAAACTTTGAATAAAGAAAACAGAGATTTAGAGCCAGATTCTTATGTATGTGAAATTTAGCTTGCAGGAAACACAAATCAATTAAGTTACATTTTCCTATATTCTCTTTTGAGTACTTGAGTAATTCTCAAAATGAGATTGGATGAACATTAAATTCTCTGTGTGGTACACTGCCAAAGAGGTGAATGACATCTTCCTCAGAAGAGTAACAAAAACAGCAACTCACTTCAGTGTCTGACTTATATTATAATCATGTCCAGAACTTTGTGTGTGTGTGTGTGATTGTGAAATTTGGAGTAACTCATTAATCTGATCTCCTCATCTTTAAGGAGAGAACTAGAGTTTGCAAAGTTGGACATCACCAGTAACGCAATGACACATCATTACCGAAATATCCAGCGACTTCCCAGTTTCGACAGCTGTTTGCAATGTTTTAAGGCTGAAGCTGAATTTACACCAGCAGAAATCTCCCCAGTCTCAAGCCCTGACAGAAACAAGTCGGCCTCCGCATTAAAGCCGTGATAAATTGCCATCCTGAAAGCCACTAACAGGAGACCCGTAGGCAGAGGACTTACTGATCAATAGAAACCAGATTTGCCATTGTTTTTGTCCTCCAAAGCACAGCCATAGATCCTCATAAAGAATCTGCCGCTGGGACGGGGCGATGGACGCGTCTGCAGCGATCGTTCATTTCATTTTGGGGCGAGGAGACGCCAACGCAGGCTCATGAGGAGATCGTATGCAGCTTACAGTGGAGAATGGTTAAATAGCCGTTGATTTGCTGCTTAATTGCTGTCGTTGAGTAATCGCACATCTCCTTGATCTTTGACCTAACAGCACATCTCTCGTTGACAAGACACTTGATCATGCCATCGAAAACAATTATATGCTTTCTGCAACATGCTAAGTGACTCACTAAATGGCCTGAAGGTCTAATAAATGAGCACTGGAGGGGGCTCATTAGCAAGCCTCTAAATGAATGCCACTGCTGTGGCTTATTTGCATATGTAAATGAGCATGCCTGTGTGTGTGCGAGCGTATGTTCTTGACAGGTCTGGGAAGAGACTTTGGGTTGGTTTGGAACGTGCAGTGTGCTGTATACAAACAAGCTTGACCTTCCAGATCTAGTATGAGCAAAAGGCAAAAGATCTGGTTATTTAGCCTTTTTAATTCAATTATGTACAAAAATGTAATTTTGGCTGGTCCAATCAAATACTGAGTGAAAAAAGACAGTTAAAATTATATTTAATATTGCTTGCTGTTCATTTGTCTCGTGGGAAATGTCCACTACATACTGAAAGAATAGTATGTAACAACAGTATGTAAGAACAACAAAAAATTGTATGGTAGAATGATATTCTGAAGCATTTTTTAAAGTCAAAAGTCAAGACATTTTCTAACTAAATTTTATAAATATGGCAGGTCATATATATGTACTATAGATTTATACTACATACCAGGGCTGGGTTTTGACACAAATTTCCCAATTTGATTTGGTTTTGATTCACAAGCTTGCAATTCGACTTGATACAATATAGATTATTTTGGATATATGAGGTACAGTACATTCTCAAGAAAAAAACCCCTCTCAACGAATGATATAAAATATACACAAGAGTCAGTTGATACTACATTAGTATAATATTCAAGATTAAAATTAACTGATTTGTACACTTGTAACACTTGGCTAAAGTTTACTTTACAATTACATAATTGTATTTCTACTACAATTAATTTTTTTATATAAACAATTAAAAGGTGGCTGTCATAAAAAAAATTACAGATTTATTAAAACATAAATTAAAAAATTTAAGTACAGTAAAAATGTTTATGGATATTTTATATTGTGCATATATTTTGCAAAATGCTCCTATTTGGAGTTTATTCTGTAAATTTAGGAATATGTAAATGTGATATATGTGACATTGTTTACAAGCCGTTATATTGACGATGCACTACAGCGACCAGTCACTCCACATCAAACAGCACCAAAACACCATTTATAGTATGAATATTGTAATAAAACAGAAATTTGAGACTTATTGCAACTCCAAATACAATCGGCTCTTCCAAAGCTCAGTAATGACAGTGAATGGGTGTTGAGATTTTGAAGCCCCAAAAAGTGCCTCCATTTATCATAAAGTACACCTGGCTCCGGGGGTTAATAAAGGCCTATGTTAAAGAAAAATATCTATATTTAAAACTTTATAAACTGTAATCTCTAGCTTCTGCTAACTGTCATTTGCATGACGTATTTAAAAGACAAGATATTTGTAAAGCCCTTTACATCCTGCGTTTGGTCAGTAGTATTTTAAACCAATAAATTAGCGTTCGTTGCTTTTGACTTGACATGTACTATGTAGTGGTTTGTCTTGTGTCACCCTAATTGAGGTTCACACTTGAGGCATAAATGTCAACAGGACTGGTCTTAATGTTAACTGAGTTTGCTTGTGTCTGTAGATTAGGGTGACGGACTGCGCAATGGCGCGTCTGTTGGGATAAATAGCTGCATTAGAGTTGCTGCAGCCCGAGATGAACGTCGCTTACTGGCCTATGAAATCTGCAAGGTCCTGCTCTACATGATAAATGAAATAATCTGCCATAAAGCATATTTAAATCATATCACATGATAGATAACAAGACAGAGTGGAGAACGGGATAAAAACCCAGACAAAAATATAAAAATCAACCCCCTCTTTTCTCTCTCTGATGAAATGTGTAGATTTTTGAATGCATTATGTCCAGGTTAGTGCTAAATCATAAATTCGCTCTGATCTTTGAATTCGGGAGATCCTGTCGTGCCCTGCAAACCCAAGAGATCACGTGGCCCCATCACTCTCAAGAAAAAAAATCTAGTTTTGTATGTAATTAAATTAGACGTGATCAATAATATCTATAGCGGAGTTCACGCGAAATCCACATGCAACTCATGAGGGACACATTTGTGCATTATTTATAGCCTTGCGCTCTCACAATAGCAGTAATTATGAAGAAAATGTCATTTAATTATTTAACAGGACTGAGTAAAGTTTATGGCAATAAATCACTTTCCCGTGGTTATGATATTTAGGGACGTCGCAACATTTGACGTGTACACATTCTGACGGATATAAACACTCATGGTATGCATTCAGCACGCAACTAATAGTTTTTACCTAATTTACTTTCACACACCTCGTAGCAAGCAAATTATTGTTGGTATGAAATGCTTGCGTCCATTATGCATTCATGCAATATTAATAATCTTATGCATATCCGATGGAGCCGGGCTCAAAACGAGCTCCTTGTTTTTGTGCCGCGGCTCAAGGAAATGCATAAATCCTCCAAACTCAATTCCCAGGGTCAGCGAGAGACATAATGTGTTTATCGCCTGGCTGTTTCGCTAATAATAAAACCATTCCCAATGGAATATTGGATTTGATGGATGTCTATGGGATATTGATCGATACCTGCTGGCCTTCTGGAAAGAGGGAAATGAGTGACCATTAGTCCAACTCAATCCCGCGAACTCCCAGCGCTGATGGCGGGACTTTATTTGACAGCAGGGCGTGACACAACTCAACGACGCCGCAGGACGCTGGTGGAATTGTTTCTGAATCAAGCCCTTTGGCTGGCCGTTATGAAACCCCTGCTTTAGATAAACGGTTGAAGACGTTCAGGGGCTCTGCAGGTGCCCTCAAGTGTGAATGTGTAAAAACAAAGACTGGATTTTCCCTACAACACCTTGGTTGTTTGTTTTCAGTCAAATAAACTGAACTCACTGTAATACTTTATTATATCACCCATGGAAATCTCAAGTATCCACCTTTTTCCTGACGTAAAAATGGGCGCCGCCATTTGTAAATTCTTTGGGACTAGCTTCCGAGGAAAAAGGTGGATAGCAAATGTACGTTATAAAACGGTTGTAGGAACGTTGTTGTTGCAAGTAACTTTATTTTTACCCCAAATATAACAGTATTTGAACATTTAGTTTTTATATTCTAAGAATGTTAAACTGTCCAGTTTTCTTGCTGTAAACGTTTTATATATAAGTGTTACAAAAACTTCTTAGAACGTTCCTCAAAATATAGATCTCAAAATATTGATCTCAGAACATTTTCTCTCAACGTTATGACAACATAAATAAAATATTAATACGATTAAAAGAACGTTCTATAAACATATGTTTTGTCCTAACGTTATAGTAGCCTAAAAGTTGAGAGAACATTATTCCCTGTTAGCTGGGTAGACTGTAAAACCTCTGAAACACTTGTAAATGCATTTTGAAAGGGTGAGGTTGAGTAATCTGAGTAAATTAAAATAACCAAGAAGAAAAATGGCGATCGGGTGGTTTATAGTTCATTATTACTCATAGCTTGTAAGTGAAGTGACTTCCTCTTGTCAGCGTGGTCTGATTAAGCCCTCATTAAATTAACAGTACTGTATAAAAACAGTAAGTCACACACAGTGATATAAATCTTGGTAAATTACAGCGGTCTGACTTGTGATTTTAGATTTTGTCCAGGAAAACGACCAAATATGTGGCTTTACTTTCCAGTTAAGCTTTTAAAATAAAAGTATAACCATTATACCTTCATAAAAACTGTACATAGCCTATGTCTTGAGGAAAAGGAGAGTGCTCTGAGACCTGTAAAGGGTAATGAGGTGTGTTTTGCGCTCGACGGAGACATCGCTCGATCGTCACGGAAGAAGGCACATATACGGCCGGAGGGGTTGACGGTAATGACGCCCCACGGATCTCATTATCAGGGTTATTGATTCGATCTGCCCACCTGCTTTCGCCGCGACACTCCGACCGCTTTCTTTTTTAACGGGCAACACGCTGCGAGAGTTTCAACTGAGGAACCGCCCGGTCCTTCAGCGGCTCTTTCTCGTTCTCTCTCACACACGTACAGATGAGTAGCGAGGCGTTATTTAAAGGGGTCATGTGATGCCATTTAAAATTTCCTTTCTCTTTGGAGTTTTAAAAGCTCTTGATACATAAAGAAGATCTGTAAAGTTGCAAAGACTAAAGTTTCAAATCCAAAGAGATATCTTTATAAAAGTTAGGAGTCAACCACGCTCTCCAAACACAGCTCATTCTAACACGCCCCCAAATGTCTACGTCACCATGTAGGAAGATTTGCATATCCCCACCAAATATTCAGGCAAAGAAACAAGGCGTACCTTTTATTCTCTCTTTTGCTGCCGCTGTCTTGTTGTGGAGATGCTGTGTGTTTCATTGTGAAAGCGGACTACTTTGTTTGGTCTTCCAGAAGAGAACACAACTAGAAATCAGTGATTAAGTTCTATTTACAACACTGCTCCAGAACAGTTCAACCCAAATATTCAGATTTTACGGAGGCGTCTGTGGATAAAGGCTGTTTCTAGAAAGTGGGGTAATTCCAACTTTGGAAAGACAGTCTGACTCAGTATATAAGTACGTTTTTTTATATTTGTATTTTATATTTATTACAAAAGCAGTCTTAAGTCATTGGGGTATATTTTTTGCAATAGGCAAATAATAATAATAATAATACTATGGGTCAAAATTATTTATTTTTCTTTTATGCTAAAAATCATTAAGATATTTTAAAGATCATGTTCCATGAAGATATTTACTAAATTCCCTAATGTAAATTTATCAAAACGTATTTTTTGATTAGTAATATGCATTACTAAGAATTCATTTGGACAAATTCAAAGGCGATTTTTTTCAGTATTTCGATTTTTCTTCACCCTCAGATTCCAGATTTTCAAATAGTTGTATTTCACCTAAATATCATCATATCCTAACAAACCATGGAAAGCTTATTTATTCAGATTTTAGTGGATGTATAAACCTCAATTTAGAAAAATTTACAATTTAAACTTGAGTTTTGAGCAGTGTAGAGTAGTTTTTGTTTGTTTGTCATTTCTCCGATCACAAATGCAAACATAGTTTAATGTTCACGCAGCACGATTAACAATTTAACACGTAAAAAAAAGACAGTATAAATCATTAAAATCAGTAATGATTTCCCCACTGGATGCTACAAATGCCTTGTTTGTAATGAGTCTTTAATTGTTTTTGTCTCGTCGATCTGGTACTCGGCATCACAGTATGTTAAGGAGACTGATGAGCTTTGTAAAAATCTACACGTTTCAGAAGTCGGGGCATGGGGGAGCAATGATAATGTACATTATGTGGAAAATAATGTGTTTTTTTAACCATAAACCGCAGCTGTTATGGTGTGTCCACATCAAAAGTAAAGCAGGTTACTCGCGGGATGTTTTTCGGGCACTGGTGCGAAAAAAAACCAAAGTCCCTTTCAAGGAAAGTCCGTTCACTCCAAGTCCAAGTCCTATCTAAATGAATGGATATTGTCTTTATACGTGTCTGAAAAGTTGTTTTTAGTTGGAATCTGACCCAGCAGAAATTACATTTTGAAAAATTTGCCCAATGAATCAATTCCCAGCTGGCATGTCAGTGTTTTTTGGCCAAAGCGTTCAGTGAAGAACATTTTAATCTCTCCTCAGAAAAACATACATCATATGACAGGACAGGTTTGGAAAATATATTAGAAACCTTTAATTAGCACTTGAGTAATTTGTGTATTTAATGGTATCAGAGAAAAATGAATGACAAGAGAAACTGACAAGGTAATTTCAGGATATTGGTTGCGCGCTTGCCAATACACCTCCTTACAGACTGGGTTCACACAGACAAATCTCGCTGTCTGACCTGCGGGAGAGGCTGGCGTCCACATGCTTGGCACAAGCAAGGATTGGCAGGATTCAGCATAGATGGCAGCAGGTGGTGCAGATGGCCGAGTCGCCACCTTCGGTTGAACGATTCGCTGTGTTGGTATTAAGTTCTGGAGGGTTATGGCTTATAGAGTCAAATTGTAACCTTCTGTCAGACTTGAAACCTCAATGAAATTTGATGATTTATCCA
This sequence comes from Carassius auratus, assembly GCF_003368295.1. Taxonomy (NCBI): domain Eukaryota; kingdom Metazoa; phylum Chordata; class Actinopteri; order Cypriniformes; family Cyprinidae; genus Carassius; species Carassius auratus. The sequence continues at coordinate 451,607 of NC_039264.1, read as the reverse complement.
TAAATACTGCACTTCCATTGTGTGAAACTGATTTAATTATTGGACATTAATGTTCGAGCTAACAATATCTGGTTTCCAGAATATTCTGGGAAAGTTCATTTTTGGTTTTAAAACCTAAAAATAGCCTTTAGGGAACATTCTGTGTAAGTTACCTTTAGTTTGTCACAAACTTTCTAGAAAGATTATATTAAGGTTACAAAAAAGAGAACATTCTCAGAACATTTTATTTGGTTCCAAAGAAAATAAACAAATTGGAACCAAATGGAACGCTCTGTGTTTGCTTCCGAAGATATCAAAGTACCAACTCCAGTGCAAATAAAACATCTTAATCTGTATTTTGATACTGTTTTCCAAAATATATATATTTTAAAGATATAGGCCACCCAAAAATACAAATTCTGTAATTATTATTCACCCTTACATCGTTCCAAACTTGCATGACTTCCTTTCATTTGTGGAAAACAAAAGATGATATTTTTAAGAATTTTGGTAACCAAACAGATTTGGCCCCCATTGACTTCCATTGTGTGTTCTTTTTTACATATAATGCAAGTCAACGTGAACCGAAACCATATGGTTACCAACATTCTTCAAAATATCTTCTATGTTCTGCAGAAATAAAAAACTTGTACAGGTTTGAATGACATGAGGGTGAATAATGATTATTGTTTTTATATATATATATATATATATATATATATATATATATATATATATATATATATATATATATATGTGTGTGTGTCTACAATGATTTTAAGAGTTTTGTTGTCCCTTCTTGTGGTTTGGATTCAAACAGAGATCTGACATTTTCTTTGATCACATCTTGTTTTTTTCTGCATCCTCACTCGTTTAAATTTAGTGTTTTGGGAAAGATCCATGTTACGTAATTGGGTGGATGTGGTTTCTTGTTGGCAACAGATGGCCTGTGCTGTCATGAACAGATGGGGGGCCACATTGATCACAGAGGGATGTGTTGAGTTGTTTATTTCTGAACAGTCAAAACATAATTTTTATGACACTTCACATGCACCCCTGAAGCTGGTGACTCTTTAAATAAATGTATATTTAGTTAATAGATTTTGATTGAAATATGTCAAAATACCAGAAAAGCTCAAGTTGTCTTTAAATGAAACATTAATGAAACATTATATATATATATTAAAACTGTTATAGGCCATATTTCTTAAATTAATATATGTTAATATATATTTTATAAAAATATCATTTTAGATAAGTGAATCATTAAGATTCTTTTATTAATCTTCAATTCTATTTTAGCTGAATTTAATAGCATAAACAAACAACAGCTTAATCCATGCTTTGTTGATTATTATAGATTTGTTCATGACTTATTAATGATTAGGTATTTATTTATGAAGTCCCACTGTATTCACACTGCAAGATCCAAATCAAGCCAACCCCTGTAAGTAAAAAGGAAATTCTATGCTCTGATTGGTTTATGTGGTGCACGCGGGTTCTTTAAGAGCAGGTCGCGCGCTTGTTCGCGCGCTCGCACTCTGTCGGAGCTGCCTCGTGAGCGCGCAGCTGCTGAACGCGCCCAAGTTTCGCGGGCAGACACCGAGGAGGATACTCTCCTCTCACATCACACTCAGCAACGAACAGGTAAGTCAGTACTTTATCAGATATTTCACTGTATTCAGATTTAATGCGTGTGATGGCGATTTAGATGTGTGACGCGTTTTAAACGGCTTCCACGCGAGCTTAGGCGAAATCCGTTATTTTACAGAGAATCAACTAAATAACGTATATGTCATATAGGAAAACTTTAATTTATTCGACATGATTATATACTATAAAAAATATATTTAACCTTAAGGAAATTGAGATTACTGTATGTAGTTGTTTAAATCTTTATGATTATATAATTAGACAGAAAAGTATGAAAAAGTAGGCTACCGCATTTAATTAGTACCGTTGTTTTTTTAAGTTAACGTTACCTCAAGTAACTAACGTTACTAAATCATTCAGTACTTTATGTAAATGTTGTCTTTTTAAAATTTTATTTAGATTGATTTATACATCTGAAAGCTGAATAAATAAGCTTTCCATTGATGTATGGTTTGTATAGAGGCAACTATTTGAAAATCTGGAATCTGCAAAAACATCTAAATACTAAGAAAATCGCCTTTAAAGTTGTCCAAATGAAGTTCTTAGCAATGGAAATTACTAAGCAAAAATTAAGTTCCATCTTCATAGAACATGATCTTTACTTAATATCCTAATGATTTTTTGTATATAATAAAAAGCAATCATTTTGACCCATACTATAATGTATTGTTGGCTATTATTGCTAATAAACCTGTGCTACTTCTGACTGGTTTTGTGTTCCAGGGTCACATATATTACCTTATATTTTACACATTAATATGAATACCATTCAGTACCATGGTAATTTCAAATTGCCATATTCACATTCATATTGCCAACCAACCTTTAAATCATGATGATCACCATACTATGGATATACCATGTTCTTCTGGACATCTACTATAGCAGTACCATAGTATTTTTTTTTCACCTTGGGGTAGTACTTTTTTGTTTCAGTTATGTGATCATATTTTTAATTAATACCAATATTATGTAGAATACTCTGATATTAGGATAATAATTTTGGGGCATTTCATTGTTTTGAAAGCATGTGATGAATATGCAGTTCATTAAATATTAACATCTTTTCTCACACCATACATTTTACGAATATATATTAAAAAGCTTGAGACTCGGCTCAATATTTTATGAAAGTCTGTAGCTTTATATCAAACCTAAAGAATTCAATTCATGGATTATAGTGTGTATGGCTTGAAACCATTTATGAAAGGCTTCTTAAATAATGCAGTAATCTGCTTTTAATAAAATAAGACTATAAAGCATAAGCCATAGCTGATGTAATGCAGATGATATGGCACAGAACAAATACTCTGATCCAGGATCATTTTTCTCATTGGGAAAAATTTTGCTGATCTACTTCTATTCAATTAGATCGGTCTCCCACATCCATAAAGCAATGCTGAAAAGATCAGCGTTATTAATCTCAGTCAGCATGTTCACGACAGAAACCATTCATAAGGTTTTCGGTGCAAAAATAGTACAAGCGTCAGTCAAAATTAATTACAGAGTCAGGCAATTACACTCAAAAATTAGCTTGAAGGGACCAATGGGGCGTAGCTGTATGATAATACGCCTCTTTAGGCCTGATCAGACGAGTGATGTGAATTTAAAAACATGTCCTTCCTAGCCAACAGGAAACATTCTTAGAATGTTCTGGCAAGGTTCTCTCAAAATGATGAACGAACGTTCTTCAAGTAACATGTATTGAAGCTTCCGTTTTATCTTTAATGTTCTCAAAACATTAGCACTGAAACATTATTTATACATGGTTCATGGAGCATTTTCTTCTACACTGTTTTACCTGGATGTTTGTGACATTTTCAGAACGTTCAGAGAATGTTCAGTACTAACATTCTCATAATGTTTGCAGAATTCTAAAACTGAATGTTTCCTGAAAGTTGGATTACCAGGATAAAAAACAAAAACAAAAAACGTTCTTTGTTATTTTGCAAACATTAAAAAACTTAATGTTCGTTTACTGTTCGCAAAAAAAAAAAGTTTTAAAAATGTAACTCTGAATGTTCAAAATCTGTGGCATTTTAAATGTTTTAAAAATGATTTTCACTATAATGAAACATTTAGTTTTAAGCGTTCCGAATACATTTAAAAAAATAACGTTTTCTTAATTTGCAGCACCTTTTAAAAACTGGATGTTTTGAACACTCTGAGAATACTCAGTAGTAATGTTTCCATAACGTTTGCAAAATTATAAAATAGAAAGTTTTTGAACATTCAGAAAATCCAGTTTTGATAACTTTTATTTTTAAAACGTATTTATTATTTAATTTTTATTATATTATTTATTAAATTGGGTGTTTGTTTTGAACGTTCAGTTTTAATGTTCCCATAATGTTTGCAAAATGATAAAATGGAATGTTACAGTAATGTTTGCATTACATTTTGAATGTTGAGAACATTCACTGACTTTTTCAAAACATAAAAAAAAACTGGATGTTATGTTCCCATAATGTTTGCAAAATGATAAAACAATGTTTGCATAACCAATAAAAACATTTTGAAATATTTACAAAAAACATTCTTAGGATGTTTAAAAAATAAAATTTTAGAAGTTGTGTTTTTAAAACCTTTCACAAACTTGATGCTTTAAATGTCGAGAAAATTCAGTAGTAACATTTCTAAAATATTTGGAGAATTCTAAATTAAATAGAAAACTAAGTGTTTACATAACCAAGAAAATAACCGGTTTTTAAAGATTTAAAAAAGTGGATGTTTTGAACATTCTGAAATAGTGTTTTTTTTTAGAACTTAATGGAAACAGCAAAACGTCCCTGGAACACATTATTTGATAGCAGGGTGTCCTTTGCCCTCCAACACTACCTTCTCGTTCTCCAGCCTTTTTTTGACTCTGTGGAAAGATGAATTTGAGCTTTCAGGGCCGGATGTGGGCGCAGGCAAAGCGAATGTTGTGTTTTCCTGGAATCAGCGTTTTTATTTCCATCTGCCGTGATTCAATAATCTGTTCTTAATAGCTGGGCTCGCGTACATCTGCGCTGGGATCTCCCATTGTCAAGATTTGGCTGGAGTCGTTTTATCTCCTCTGGCGTCTCAATCTTGCCCTCCTCCCGGCGGCGAGGCACATTTTTCAACACACATTTGCTGAGGTTTGACATGACACAGCGTCGCTCTCTCTCTCTCTCTCTCTCTCTCTCTTCAGTATTCAGTGGCCGGTGTTAACTCACCTTAGGCAGCGATCGGTGTTGTCCTTTTGAGTCACTGTTGCTCAATGTTTTTAACCCAGTTATGTTAATCTGGTTGTGTCTGGTTTTATTAGTAATATTATTACTTTAAAGTTAAGTTTAAGTATGTAGTCACGTAGTCCAAAAGTTTTGGCAACCCCTCACTTCCCGTCCCGACTGACACCAGGCGGAGGACGTCCCGCTAAGGACCTGTGCTGTCCGTAGCGCTCACTCACTGCCGTCTCCTCTGTCCATCAAACGCTCACGCGGCTCAATAATTCATGCTTTGATTTGGGATGTGAATTAAAGACGTCAGGAGTGCTGACAGATCACTTCCCCTCGGTCTCCACAGGCCAAGTCCAGGTTAACACTGACACGTTCAGACTGATCTGGGCCCAGCCGTCCTTACAAAGTATTCGGGTATTTCACTTCACAATACTCTATAGTAAGGATGCAAATAAATCAATGCATTGCGAATCAAGAAATGATTCAACATCGATTTCCTCGAGTCGATTCGGAGCCTAGTTTTGAACAGCAGATGGCGCTACTTCTGCTCGTTTCCAAATCCTGTACCACACACTTGAACCTAAAATAATTCATAAAAACTAAAGTAGAGTGCCATCTACTGTTAAAAACTAAGCTCAGAACACATTCTGATGATTTATCATCGTAGACTAACTCTGTATGCAGTGTTTTTATTCAAATGCCAATATTTTCAAATTCCAATATTCTAATTCGGTGACTAGTTCAGTTTTTTCCCGTCTTTTTTTTTCTCTAAAAAAGAACCAGAGTTGAGTGAATGATTCAGTGACTCGCATTCATGAAGGAAGCTGCTTGTTTCTGTATGAATCAGTGCTTTCAAACGAATCTGCTGAAATAATGATTCAGCGACTCCCTTTTCCTCAATGATTCTGTGCTTTTAACAAATCCGTTTACTGAATATTCATCAGCTCCATCACAAAGACAGACACTTGTTTCATTTCTAAATGAATCAGTTGACTGTATGGTTCAGTGATTCGGGTATAAATACAGTCACTTGTTTTGTTTCCAAAAGATGCAATGTTTTTGAAGAATCTGAAAATAAATAAATAAATAAATAATCTAAAACGTAAATGTTTTAAAGTGATTTTTTCCTTTAGGGCCAATAACTGGTAAATGGAAGATAATTGGATTAAAAAAAATCTGAAGAATATTTATAAAATATAAAAATATTTCTATTTATACTTTTTGGAGATCTTTAGATCTTAGGTCTTTAGTATCAAATATTGAAACTGACTTTCTGATAAAACTTTTATAGATTTAAAATTATAATTTTTTTATTTAAAATTTTAAAGTGAAAGTTTTCGTATTTAATCGTTTTCATGTGCAAAGCAAGAACACTTGAGGTAATATTATAATAAGAGTACATAATTAAAAATCTTTAAATGTAATCTGTATTTTTAATATTGTTTAAAGTTGTTTAAAATTGTTATCAAATGATCAATTATCAAAATGTAAAAGTACATAATTTAATCGTATTTTTTTAAACGTATGTTCTTTTTATAGCTTTTTTCAATTTTATATTTTCTGTTTTATATGCTTTTTTAGCATTTTTATTGAACTCTTTTATTATTATTTTTATATGAGGTTATAGATTTTATTTAGTTTAATTTGCATTTTTATTGTAATTTATTTTAATACTTTTTTTTATGTGCACTTACATGTTTATTTACATTTTATTGAATTATTTCACCTTATAATATTTTTGCTGCTTCTCCTTATTGAATCTGCCATTTCTCATTGAATCGGAGGTCCAGATTCTCAAATCTCGATATGAGTTCATGAATAACTATGAATAATTTTACATCCCTGTACTCGTATGAAAACCCCCCATGATATTTCACTTTAGTGGCGAGCTCAAGGTGAGCGGGACGTTTCCCGCAGACGTGCCGCCGGTGACAGTGATCCGTTATTGATGAATACACACGAGCACACGAACAGAAACATAAAGCGAAAAATCAAAGACTGTCAGCAGTAACGGTCGAGATGGATGGCGTCATCTCTCCTTTCCTTTCTCTTCCCAGACCCGTTCTATCTTGATAAACATCCAGCTGGCGGGAAAATTGAACCGAATTCGCTGTTAGCCCTCCGTTAGCATTTCTTCAATGCTAACACCATTCGTTTGTCATCATACTGTGTCCTTTAATTAGTTTCGGAGAGGGCTCTCGGACAAATAATGACGAATCCGGCCGTTTGGTCCGTCTCAGTGAATAATGAGCTGGGTTTCAGTCGTTTTCCTCACAAACGTTCCCGCGGGCCGAAAGCGGAGACACCACGCGGACGTTTCCTCCCCGAGGAGCTTGTTAATGAAAAGCCGTTCGTTTTCAGATGAGGAAGAGCTGAGGAGAGTTTCTTCCTCAAACACACACACACACACATTTACTACTGTGATGGAGAATCTGATGCTCATGAGAAACTTTTAGTCCGGTGAGGGCTTTTCTGAAATCAATGAATAGGTTTGTTCTGCAAGGATGCATTAGATTGATCAAAAGCGACAGTGAAGACATTTATAATGTTGGAAAATATTTCTGTTGCAAATAAATGCTGTTCTTATGAGCTTTCTAGTCATCAGCGAATCCTGAAAAAAAAAACTTGTTTTCAACATTGATAATGATCAGAAATGCAGCAAATCGTGATTCCTAATATGAATTTTGAAGGATCGTGTGACACAAGAATGGAGAAATGATGCTGAAAATTCAGATTTGATCACAGGAATAAATTATATTTTAACAGATGATACAACAGAAACGAGTTATTTTATATTTTAATAATATTTAAGAATTTTTACTGTATTTTTGATCAAATAAACACCGCCTTGGTGAGCATGAGAGACTTCTTTCAAAAACAGGAAATAAATAAATTTAAATCTAAATTATATATTTGGTTAAATGCATGAATAAATGTTTATAAACAACAAATATTGTTTATAAAATGTTGTTAGTTCTTGTTATTAAAACATAATCTATCCCTGTGTTCAATTAATGAAAAAAAGCATAAAACATGCCTTTTGAGTTTTGCTTTATTAAACTATTAGCAGCTATAATTGAATATAATAGAAATCATAAACTGCATACATAAATATCTTTCCAACTTTATAATGTATTATATGAAAGTAATGCATTATTTTATAATAAAGGGGAAAAAAAAGCACAAAACATGCCTTGATGATTTTTACTGTTATTTATAATAATAATAATAATAATAATAATTATTATTATTATTTAATACTTTATTATTTTTTTAAACAATATACATACATATAATTTATTATACTAAATAATTTATTTATTATAATATTTAAAAATATAAAGTGTTTTTTTTTTACTGAAGTGGTTATTATTATTTTTATTATTATTTCTATTTTTATTTCATGCATTGTACATTTTACTCAGCCATAGTATAATTTGAGAATAATTAAAAAAAAAACATTTTATAATATAATTTTATAATGCATTATATAAATGTAAATGTATTATTATAAGAAATTAAAAAAGCATAAAACATGCCTAGACTATTTTTAAATGCTAGTTATACTACGTTTGACTTCTTGCATTAAACATTTAACTCCGTAAACAACTTCTATCAAATATAATATTTAACTAATATTTAACATTAGACTATGAAATATAATATACAGTATATAAGAATCACTAACAAAAGAAGGACCAAAAAGGTATTTTTGAACAGTTTCTGAGAGCACATTACCCAGGGTAGGTTTGATGCATCATGAACAGAAAGAAAGATGTATTCCTTGTTAATTGATCCTGTGGATGTCATTGAGGGGGTTTAACAGCCTGAGGATCTGGCAACCGGCCCTGTTATTGCACAAACATGCACTTCTGACCAGGTCGATGTTGTTTAGGGTCCCACACTGCTGAAGAGGGTTTGCTCTGAGACGAGTCCTCTGGCTGTGACCTGTGTTTCTGAAGACCTGCTGGGTTTCCATCTGCTCCAGCCGTTCACCCTCAGCGTCTGAAGGACAGAAAACACAAACCAGATCTCTGATATCTCCGAGCTGAGCACCAGCGAGGTGACGTGGCTCTCATTTGTCATCTAGAGTTACAAACTGGGATCAAATTTGCAGTTAAGTGTCAGTATGAACTTGGACATTTTCATTCGATCCACAGACCGGTTTCATATTTTTTGAGGCCATGGACTGTCAAAATGTCAAATATGTGAATCATTGCAGAATCATATATAAAAAATCGAATCGAAGGACCTCATTTTTTACTGTTAATACTGATGTATTATTATATAGACCACAATATCAACTTTGGTCAATTTTAATATTTATACATATGTATTTTAGTCATTATTATTATTGTAAGCATTATTAGTATTTATTTTTACTATCATTAATTTTTTTTTTTTTTTTTAAATAACATTATTAAAAGAATAAGTAAATAGAATCAAAACTATACTATAATTTAAATAAATATTTAAATATAAAATTTGCATCATGTAAATTCCTGTTCAGTAGTTTTATTATTAGTAGTAGCATTTTTTCTTAAATTAATAAAATATAACAATTAGTATAGAAATAGAAGCATCTTTATCCATTCATTTAATTATGATAATGATGACGACAATTATGGTGATGATAAGTTAATGAATGAATAAAGTGTTGAAAATAAAAATACAGTTTTTAATATAAATGATAATTTTACAAAATTTTACTAGACCTACAATAATTTACAGTATGTGGAAAATAAGGTTTTATTTCTTTCTTTCTTTTTTTACCTTAAACACATTTCATTACACCAAATACACAAAATTATGTGTTTTTTAGCAACATCATATGACCCCTCTAATTGAATAATAACAATAATAATAGTGAATTCATGAATTTATAAATAAAATGTTAAATCTAAATAAAAATAATAAAATTAAGCAAATGTTAAAAAAATAATTGTAATAAATTATTATTTTTTACTGGTTTATTCATATTAATTGAATAATAATAATATAATTTACAAAAATTAATTATAATTTTAAATAAATTATTTTGCTGGTTTATTAATATAATATTAATTCATTTAATATTAGGGAATGAATTAATTAATGAAATGTTGAAAATCTAAATTGTATTAAATTTTTACTGGTTATTTATAATAATGATAGAAATAATAATTACATAAATTTTATTACTAATAATAACACTATAATTTATTGCTTATTTATTAGTAGTATAGTGTTATTTATTGTAAGTTATTAATTTGTTTTTGACAGCAGCAGCATTTATATATATATATATATAGGTTGCACTTTATTTTACAGTATGTGTACTGCCATGTACTTATAGTGTACTTACAGTGTATTTATCTAAGAAAGTTCTGGTAACACAAGGTAACTTCATGGGGTAAGGTTAGGTTTAGGGGTAGGTTCAGAGTTAGTACCTAGTTATTACATGGTTATTGTAATTACTATAATAAGTACATAGTATGTACATGAGGAACAGGACTGTAAAATAAAGTGCTATATATATTTATTTTGCACAGTAAAATTTCCCTCTGCTCTGTAAGACCCTTGGGACTCTTGCTCTCGTGTCTCAGGGAAGAGCTGATTGATTAAGTCCCGTTGATGAAGTGGCCAGAGCGAGCAGCACAGGACGCAGAGATACGGCTCGCGTGAAGAGAGCGTCGTCCCAGATCCTCACATCGTCCCGTCATCCATCATGAGGCTTGGGCCCGTCCATTCAGCACCAGTGATTTCTGCGCCAGTCATCCATCTTTCCCTTGTCTCTGTCTGATCGCTTTAATCACGCTGCCGCTGTTCACAAGTTTAAGATAATCGTCTGCTGACATTTTGCATCCTGTGATCCCAGACCAGCGACACTCGAGAGAGTGAGACTCGTATTATTCACAAATGCTTATTTGGTTTCCTCCAGGAGTCAGCTAATGATTCGTTAAAAAGCCCCGCTGATGGATAAAGACTACATTTACAACAGCCGCTTTTGCTGGTATTGCCGTTTTGTAATCAGCTTCACCATTACGTAGAGTGCCAGGGTAATTATAGAAGTTTTGCTCGGATTAGTAGAAACATTCATTCAGGCGCTCAGATTTGACACATGACTTTATAAGCCTCCACAACATTAACATGATCAACAATCTACTGAAAACATGAGTTATGCCATCTTCTGCCATTTAATATCATCCTAATTTTATTTTATTTTTAATACATTGTGGTAACATCCAGTGTACACTTCTGAAATGCACATAATAGCTTCTTCATTGTGAGCTTTTTTGGGTTTAGGAACAGTTAATGGTCATGCAACTAAACGGATTAAATGCTGAATTCATGTGTGTTGTGTGTTTACAGGGTGAAGTACAACAGACCAGAGGCCAAACGCTCTGCAGCGAAGGCGTCGTTTCTGTGACTCTGTGCTGTCCACCTACATCCCATCCTGGCCCTGAAATCCACACTATCCCAGACATTAGCCAGCCTCCATCAATAGTACCAACCTTACAAGACGCTTCTGTGTGAGAAAACACAAGCACGAAGGAACAGATCATCTCTGACTCATCAACCTAATGCACACCTACTGGAGCCCACTCAATTAAACTCGCTTGAACACACGGCTTTCCCGGCTTCGCATATTTATCTGATCTGATTAGGTGTCTGATGTGCTTTCAGCGGCAGTCAGAAATGGGATGCTTGCCGTGAGGCCATCCATAAACTGGCGCCCAACGTAGGGACAACACCTGCAAACCGTGTCCCATCTGGAACCAATTAGCCCCATCCCTGCAGCCAAAAGAAACGAGCGTGTGACTCGAGTCCTTGCTGTTTTTATGCATTGTGGCAGCCCGTTGTGTCATGTCCCATCGGCTTGCGCTGCTCCACTTGCGTATCAGATACGATTTGACAGGTCTGGAATAAAAAAAGCCTGTCGTTTTGACCCCTCTTGGTCCCAGATTGCTCCACTTGTGTCACTTTGCGTGTCCGTCACGCCGTCGAAGGTGTCCATTTTGGCCTCGTTTGTTCACATCGAGGTCGCCGCATCAATCTGGCCAATCTCTCTGTCCCACCCACTCTTGCGACAGCTTGCAAGTTCTGTCGTCGCCCCCCCTGGAGGATGAGCGATGTGTCCACGTTAGACTATGAGCTGCTCTCGCCGGGGCCGTCATTTGCCGGGGTCCCCAGCAGCCCACCTCTTGGTGGCGATGCTGAGCAAAGGACGGCCTTCGCGTTCGTGGGTCTCCTGATGCTGTTTTTGATTTTCCTGTTGGTGCGTTGCTTCCGGATCTTGCTGGACCCTTACAGCCGAATGCCCGCTTCATCTTGGACCGATCACAAGGAGGGCTTCGAGCGGGGCCAGTTTGATTACGCCCTGGTGTAGTCATGTGACCTTGACACACCACCTGCCTTACCCCAACCTGTGGCATGACTCCAAGCCTGTAGCTAATTGCGCTTAAACCATCATGGGTTTGATTCCCAGGGAATGCACGTGCCATGTATACAGTACCTTGAAATACACTTTGGGCGAAAACTTAACCGAATTAACAGGGTCGTCCATTTCTTCCGCTGTAGCTACTTCCTCAGGACGGTCTACAAGGTCTACAACGAACAAACACATGAAGTCAACGGTTCAAGGTGCCCAACACAATGCTAACTGTGAACCGTTACTACCCTTCAGCTACTGTACATACTTTGTTACTGTAGATGAATCTTAATTGTAAAAGACATGATGAAACCCTTCAATGGACCCATGTAGATGGCATATTTAATTTAATGCAACTGAAAATGAGGCTATGTCGATTGTTGCTGTAAAGTGATTTAAAAGGAAAAGAAAGGAAAGGAAAGGACGTGTTGCCAAGAATGGTGTCCCATACTTTGAATTTGTGCTCTGCATTTAACCCATCCAAGTGCACACAGACATCAGGGAGTAGTGAGAAAAACACGTTAATTGTTTCAGTGAATTCAGCAAATGGTTTTCGCTAAGTTTACACAGATCACTTAAGTGTCATTAAAATGTCAATTTCTGTTAATTGTTGCGTTGAATTCAACAAATGGTTTATATACAATTTACACTGTAAAGATCACTGAAATTTCATTCAATTGTTGCTTTGGATTTAACTTGGTTTCCAAAGCAATTTACACTTTGTTCCTGCTTAGTCATTGTTGCCCTCATTGCCTCGTTTTCATTGGTGTAAAATTAAATAAGCCTTCTACCATGATTATGGCATACTCCATGTGATTTTGTCTATTTAGCATGGTAAATTTGCACAAAATACATCTTTAAGGAAAACTTCAGTATTGGAAAGTCAGAGTATGTCCGACATACCTGCTGCCTTCGACAGACCCGTTCTAAACTTTATACGTTTCTGAGGATGTTCTGGATTTGGAGCAAAAATCCCTTTAAGATTTCTGAACTTCTGTCCTTGTATAATTATTGCTGTTTCTTGTCCTTTTGACTATGTGTATATATATATATAAGCCATATGTTCTCATATATTGAAGGTTGTTCCTGTCATTGGTTGTCTGTTTGCTGATCTACCGAGCTCTCTGAAACCATTGTGATCGAAGAAAGATTTAGAATCGACCGAAAGATATATTTTTATATCCCCGCTCCGATTTGGAGTTCCCTTTTTGCTAATGTGTCGTCTTGAATTTGCAGCTCTCATTTGGACGGATGTGCAAAGAATGGTGATATGCCAAGAAACATTGGAGCTTGCGTTTGCTTTGTGAGTTTTGTAAGTAGTTTGGATATTTTCCTAATTCCCTTTTGTCTGAAATAAAACTGGGTTTATTCACTTAAGCCTTCCAAAATCTTCCAGACGAAGTGGCCACCCTTCTGAGATCAATAAGCCATTTCCACTTGGATACGCTCGCTAGATCTCTTTAGCATGGCTAAAAATAGCCTTTTGCACAAAGAGAACAGAAAGACAAAGGTTTAAAAATATAACCCATGTTGTTTTATTGCCATTTGTTGTTTCGTACAGATGTTCACAAACATTGTGCGGATCACTCCGATCTAACAGATGGATCAAAAATGGTTTAAAAACAATGCATTTGGAATTACTCATTAGCAGTGAACGGGGTGCTCAGGTTTCTCCGTCATGCATGTTTATGGCTCAAAAGAATTCATACAGATGCCCTAATCAATGCACCTCTGGGATTTATGGTATGGGATGACATCCTGAGCGACCCGGTCCACTTTCTTTGGTCTGTAGTTCGTAACCCAACACTAGCTTGATGACTATTTCAAGTTTGCTGCTGATTTTTTGACATACAGTACAGTCACGCACATTCGCTCTTTTACATGTAGTGGCATCAACAAAAACAAAAGATATGAAAGTATACAAAGTTCCCAAGTTAGACAAATGATTATGCATAAATATAGCTCAGGCTGTCGTACAGTGCAGTTACTGTGATGTTCAAGAAACAGTTTTGTCATTCTAGCACCAAAATCACTTTGTTTACAGCCTTTGAAAACAGTCCAATATTGCTGGTTTTTGCAATAAACTACAGTATTATTAATTTAGATGATCAATGGACAAGCTCATGTAAACAGTGATGTACGTCACGTAGTGCTCAGTGACAGTAAATTAAGTACGCCGTGATCATTAATTGTCAGTATTCAGAGGAAAAACAAAGTCAACAGCTCTTAAAGGCTATTTATCTAACGTGTACAAGTTAATATTTGGTTTGGCAGTCTTGATGCTTGAGAATACAAAAGAAGAAGAAATACAAACAAAAACTACATTTCACTTTAAAATATACAATTACAATTTTCAACAAGCTTTGATGGTAATGATTTTTCAGCATTGAGACAGTACAAAAGACAATCACACATGAAATAAAATAAAACACAAAAGACCTTTTGAAAAATGTCACGTTAGCGATCCACAAATCAGTTCGTAGTACAGCGTACGTTGGAATCTTAGCACCTTGTTTGTTTCGCGGTTACTGTGAAACTAAGAAACGAGGGTCACCTAGTAATCGTTACTACACTTGAAAGTTGAAAATGTGTGTTTGCGTGTCCGTATCTGGAGTGTTTAGGAGGACGGCTTGCCAAACAATCCTTATGTACAATTGAGACTGCACATCTCCAGCTGCAATCAAAAATGGCCTCTGGTTGGTTTAGAGAACTGCCAGTTCTCCATTCATATGTGCTCTGTTTGCCAAGCAGGTCTTTGTCAAATACACCAACAAGAGCACACAAGTATGGAGAAGAAAATGGTTCAAATGTGAATGCCAAGTTTGTGCAACATAACATGCATATTCGAAAACCCTTTAGACAGTCGCAGCCATTTTTGGAATGATTTTTCCCTGATTAAATTACGCAGAGGAGGCCCAGTGCAAATTGAGCACCACTCCTGTCCTAACTTCGGTACATATATTTGTGTGTGTTCTCGTGCATGTGTGTAAAATGAGGTAATGCGATGTGGCAGCTCATGCAAACACTCCAGAATGTCCCAGAAATATTGTGTAAAAAGACTCATTTCAGTTTCGAGAACCATAAGCAGTTTGAAACTCATGTTTTGACTCATGTATAAACCTGAAAAATTGCTGCAGTGTGACCTTTTTTTGTGTTTAGTTTTAAAGACAGTACAATACTTGATGAATGACTAAATACTGAATGGAATAAACTTTTTACCCCAGTTTATACTGAGATATCGAGGTGAGTGAACAGTCTTTATATTTTTCTTCATCTATAATGCAACGTTTTTATGTGCACTAAAGACTGAAATGTCATTTCATGATAATTTTGACAGTTTACAACTGTAATAGCCATACTAAAATTAAATTGTCTTTACGACTGATTTTTCTGATTGTCCCTCTGGTAAAAGTGGGTGCTAAAGCTAGTGCTAACGCACTCCTGCTAATTTATGGTGGTATATGTACATATTCCACCGAACCTGGTGGAGTCGGTAGGAGCTGACATGAAAGGATGGCAAAAAAAAAACGAACCCAAAACATGGCGGTAAATTGACACAGTCTTGCAGAGCCTACGCCCTGCAGTGAAGGGCACGTGGTCAAGGGTCAGTCTCAGTGCAGGTGGATGTGCAGCTTGATGCGCAGTGCATCGCCAATCTCGCCCAGCAAGTAGTAGCTGTCATGTTGGTCCTCCATTTGATGAAGTTTGCGCGGACCGAACAGACGCAAGCTGGCAATCTCCAAGCGGTACAAACCTGGAGGGGGTGGCTTTCGACCCAGCCGCAGAACGCTCTTCCCATCGCGACGCTCCAGGATGCGGAAGTGGTCACCTTGGTTTCCATGCGTTATGACATAGCGCACATGGTGCTCAAGCGGCTCCAGGGCTGGAAGCAACTCAAGTAGGGGTTCCTTGTTTTGCAGCTGTGCCAGACTGAGGTTCATGGGGATAGCGGTCTGGACATCCATGCTGGCTAAGCTCACCGTCTCCTGAGGGAAGGACAGAAGAGTTGGAAACCATAGAAGAAGCATCTGAAAGATTTAAGTCTTACACCCTTTCAGTCTTAGCACTTTGGCTATATTGATAACAAGACATCTAAAGAGAGATGGACAGTACTCAAAAGTACCTTGAGCTCATTAGCGTCAGAATTACGCCTATGGCGACCTTTCTTTCCAAGGTCACCATTGATCTTGCATTCATAGCAGGCCTCTGGTGACAATGAGTCTTCGTCATCCACTCCCTCTGAGCCAAACTGACCCTGGAAGCCCGCTCCTGTGATGCAGTGCCTAGAAATGAAAAAGGGTGAAACATTAATGCATTCTTTGCACTTATACAGTTCAGGGAAGTGATTTCCAAATTCTTGTTCTGGAGGCCCAACAACCTATAGAGCAGGGATCTACTCTGCTCCTGGAGAGACCGTCCTTGCAAACTTCAGTTCCAATGCTGCTCCAACACACCTGTCTGTAATTACCAAGCAACCTTAGGTGTGGTTGATACAGGATGTAACTGAACTTTGAAGTATGGTAGTTCTCCAGGTGCAGGGTTGGATGGAGACTCCTGTGGATTCTAGCGCTAATCCTGAAGACCTTTGTAACCTGGGTTTGCGATACTTGGGGCTAAAGCTAAACCCTGCAGGACAGTGGCCTTCCAAGACCAGAGTTGACCTCCCTACTATATAGTGTACAGTATGTTCAAACTATTTGGGTATCCAGTCCTGCTACTGAAGGGCCACCTTCTTAGACTTTATCCCTTGAACTACCTAGTAAAGCTGTTCTGGATTACTAGAAGCATCCAAGTTGGGTGCATTGTAGAAAGGTGGGGCTGAACTCTGAAAGAAAGTTGTCGAGCAGGAATGCACACTTGTGGCATACACAAAAATGAGCAGGCTAGCCTTAATTACTCACCCTTGTCCTGCTCTGAAGAAGCCCCCGGGACATCCGCACAAGTATCCACCATCTGTGTTGGAGCAGCCATAGCTGCAGGGGTTATTGTTCAGGGCGCATTCGTTAACATCCTGGCATCCGCCAGCAGAGAGCTCAAAGTCGAAACCTGATGGGCACATGCACTTATAGCTGCCCAGAGTGTTATAGCAAGATGCAGACCCACAGACTTGGTTCCCGGCACATTCGTTCTCGTCTGGGTGAATGGAAGACGCAGAAATTAGAAAAACTGTGCAACTGAGAATCGCTATTCATCTGCGCAGAAATACTCACCCACACACTGATTCCACTGGTAGTGCTGAACGTAACCCTGCGGACATCCGCAACGAAAGCCTCCCAACATGTTCTGGCAGCCATGTTGGCACCGGTGGTTTCCACCACATTCATCAACGTCTGTCAGAAACCAAAATCAGGTTAGCATGTGATTCTAATCTTGTCCGTCCACCTTCTAAGTGGTGTTGGTTCCTTAAGTACTTTCTTTTCAATCAATTTTCCCATTGGGATTTTGAAAAAATGCTTTGTTAAAGCATTATATGCTATGAACCAAACCAAACAATTCCAAGAAGTATTGCAAATGACAATCTAAAGCTCAAGTGTACTTCGGCCGGTCATGATCAGTGATGGTCCGCACACTGTCCGTGTGATGCAATTTTTATAATCAGAATGGTCCACTGACATCTACGTACAACAGCGCTGGCATGAGGTGAGTGTTGAGACACAACGAGTCCACAAGGTGCTATGTGCTGAATATGCTTTGAAAGCCACCTTGAAATGGCCGTGCGCGAGATGGAGCAGAACGCGTAAAAAGAAGTTTACCCAGAACTTAAAGACAGCAAAATTTGTATAGACGTAAAAACGTTTGTACTAATTAATCACATATTTTTTCTAAATGTAAAGTTGTAGTGTGCATTTGGAAAAGTCTCACGTTTGATGTGGTCGTAAAGAGGTTCTGTGTCTAAATGCAATTGTTTTCAAGAAAAACAAATACGATTAAGGCCCTGCCTTAATTGCATTAAATATTTTAACGTATTAAACAGGAAAAAATTTATCGCTTGGGTTAACACATTTTGACAGCACTACTTTAAGTAATTTGAGAGCGGCTTGATTATGTCCTTTATGGTGCTTTGTGGGAGTGCGCAAGTGATATAGGCACAATTTGAGCACTACAACTCTGATTGGTGGAATTTTCTGTAAAGCATCATGGGTAATGTAGTTTTCCACCAACAATTCTGCTGTTGCACATGATTATGCACTGAATAGATGGTTTCAGCAAAAGCATGTAACAGCTTTTAACAAGTGATGTTTGCATTGGTGCTTAGTGCAAAAATATTTCTAATGGGCCTAAAATTTAAAACCTACCGTCACAGTTGAGTCCGGTGGCATCCAGAGAGAAGCCCTTCTGACATTCGCAGTTGAAGCTTCCGGGGGTGTTAAGGCAGGAGGCGCGGGAGCCACATACGTTCGGCTGATTGCTGCATTCGTTGTTGTCTACGAGATGAAGCATGGAGGCAATTTTAGCTCCAAATGACCTGCTCAATTATTTAGATTCTGGGCTAGGCATGTTAGCGGGTGGTTTGAGTTCATATCCCTCACCTATGCATGCCGTCTGGTGCTGCATGAAGCCCGAGGGGCATTTACAGGTGAAGCCACCGATCGTGTTGACGCACAGGAACTGACAGTTGTGCTGCTTGGTAGAGCACTCATCCAAATCTGGGATGAAATAAGCCGTTTTTCATTTTAGCACACACATTGGGACTGATTATTGCTATGAGCATATTTTATCGCATCAAGGACAAATATATGCTTTGATTATGAGCTAACCTTTGCAGGTCTTCCCATCAGGCTGTAGGATATATCCTCTGGGACATGAGCACAGGTAACTGCCTTCAGTGTTTTTGCACAGGAAATTGCACGGCTTGGGCGACTGAGAGCACTCGTCCATATCTAATTGAAAAGCATCAAGTATTGGATCAAAAACAGGCTTTTTGAACCGTACCACACTTTGTTGTCTTAAATGAGGGTTATGGTGAGCGAGGAGAACGTACCGACACAGGAAGTGCCAGTGAAGTCATTGGTGTAACCCACGTTGCAATGGCAGCGGAAAGAGCCGACGCTGTTGATGCACTGGCCGTTCTTACACAGGTTAGGCATCACCTCACACTCGTTAATGTCTGCAAAAACATGGTAGATATGGTAAAAAAAAAATGCATCTAAATATGCATATTACATCTAAAAGAAATGCCTGAATTTTAATAAAGTACTTCTAACTAAACATATTTAGCACTTATTAAAAAACAGTACTAATGTTAATATAATACTAATAATGATAAATTAAATATTGTTTATATATATATATATATATATATATTTCACATGTACATTACTGGTAAATAAATATCCACTTCCAAAGCAAAGAAATGGATGTGCTTTTTGTATAATTTATTACAGTGCCGAATAATTCACTAAAATATTATTTTAAAAATGCATTAATGTAAACCATTCATAATTCTAAATTTAAAAATGCATGGATATTTTATAAATGTATATATTTATTAAATACATTTCAAATATCCATAAACTTATTTGAAATATTGATGAGAACATGAATATATTAAAATGTATTTTTAAATATTTCCCAGTAAATATCCACAATCCAATATTTTTGTCAAAAATTATTAGAATGATAAATAATTAACTATAATAAAAAAAAATGCATTGATGTAAACATTTATAATTATCGACATAAAAATACATATTTCTGAATTCATTTATATATATATATCCAGAATATTTACACTTAATATAATCAAATGTATTTAAAAAAAATAATTTGAAATATTTATGAAATATGAATATACAAATATTTCAAATATATTGAAATAGCCCAAACACTTAATCATAAATCACAAAGAAAAATAAAAAAGATATTTGATCATTTGTCCAAAAGAAATTATAATAACATAACATTATAATAATTTATTCCAGTAAAATTGTTTTAAAATATCCATTAGTGTAAATATACATAAGTATAAACAAATATGAAAAGTAACACACATTTTCTTAATTTATATGTTATATATATATATATATATATATATATATATATATATATATATATATATACCCACTGTGTTCACTGCTCTGTGTGTGTGCATTTCGGATGGGTTAAATGCAGAGCACAAATTCTGAGTATGGGTCACCATACTTGGCTGAATGTCACTTCACTTCACTTCATATATATATATATATATAAATCCTATAAATTGTATAGATATTTGAATGTACATAAAATAACTGCACTGGTCTAAAAGAAGCTAATGTTGATTTTATTCTAGAGACTGTCGCTCAATGAAATCTCTCCACAGTGACTCAGAAGAGCTGAGATGTCTGACCTCTGCCGTCGGTGGTGTATCCGGGTCCGAGCGGACACATCTTCTTGTACTGGATGGTGCCGGGCAGAGGGCAGAGTTCACAGAGCGAGCCCCAGCCGCGGCCGGCGTTACAGCAGCACTCCGACTTGGTGACGGTGTTTCTGTTAGTGGACGACTGCTGGCACATCGTCTGCAGGACCTCCGTGAAGCAGAAGCCCTTCCTGTTATCTGACAACAGTACAGGCCAGTTAGACACAATTATTCTCATTAAACCGGCAATCCTGTATTAAATGATTGAAAACTAGGGGTTTGATTCAGTTGTAACACAGCCACAGTTGGCCGCTGGCTCTTTCAGCCGTGTTCTCTGATTGGCCGCTGGCTCTTTCAGCCGTGTTCTCTGATTGGCCGCTGGCTCTTTCAGCCGTGTTCTCTGATTGGCCGCTGGCTCTTTCAGCCGTGTTCTCTGATTGGCCGCTGGCTCTTTCAGCCGTGTTCTGATTGGCCGCTAGCTCTTTCAGCCGTGTTCTCTGATTGGCCGCTGGCTCTTTCAGCCGTGTTCTCTGATTGGCCGCTGGCTCTTTCAGCCGTGTTCTCTGATTGGCCGCTGGCTCTTTCAGCCATGTTCTGATTGGGCGCTGGGTCTTACCAATGCACTCCGTGCCCGTGGAGCTTGGTTCGAAACCCTCGTTACATTCACAGCGGTAGCTGCCCACGGTGTTGATACAGCGGCCGTTCTTGCAGATCCCCGGCTTGCTGCGGCACTCATTCAGATCTGCCAGAGAGAGAGAGATGATCTGAGACGACTTATGCAACAAGACAGACGGCAACAGCACCATGAGCACCTGCTGTATAAAAGTGACTTACTTGTGTAAATTTAAATGATATCCAGTATGCAATACAGAAAATGGTTTAGGTTATATCAAATAAAAATGTTACAGATTTTAATTGTGTAATATTGGTCAAATTTGACCTATTATTATGTAATTATATAAAATATAAATAATTATTTGTATTATATTTCTTCTTTATTTTAAAGGCTTTTATATTAATATAGCATCAAATACAAGATTACTTTTATTATTATTATTATATAGAAAATATAAATATGAAAATATTTGTTTTATGGTTATTTTGCATTAAATTTTAATTATTGTTATTAATATTATTATTATTTAAAATGCATGTTAAAAACTTATCATTTTGTCCAACTACATTGTCTAGGATATCACTACATTCTCAATATTCCAGTTTACATTGATATAAAGTAACATTAAATTATTAGTATTATATAAATATTACTTATTTAACCTAGTAAACACTATGATAACAATTTGCATAAAATGCTGAAATAGTATTATGACTATGTAGAAAAATATAATATAATATAATACATAATATTATTGTATATTTTGTGTTTTTTGTTTTGTATATTTTGTGGCTATTGTATTTTGCCAAACTTTACGTTTTTAAAAACATTTGTATAATATTAATTTAATATTTTATTAAAAATGCATGTTACAAATAGCCTTGTAAAGTACAATAGTGTGTAAGTACAATAGTTACTGCAGTCACATTAGACAAATGTATATTTATACTGCATAAAATTTTAAGTTATTATTATTATCACTAAACAAATATATATTATTGTTTTATAGTAATTAAACAAAATATTAAAGCATTATTATTACTACTATATATTTAGACATTTTCTGAAGAAAATATTTTTGCTCATGCAAAATTATTAGTCACTATTAGTTTCTGCAATATTCTGGTCTTTTCCACCAGTTTTCTTGTCCACCAGTTGAAAATCATGAGTCTGTTCTTTTGAATTACTGTCTATTTTTCTGATGAAGACACACAGGCATCGTTCTCTCTTTAGAGCTTGAGTGAGTCTCTCTCTCTCTCTTACACACACACTCGTGCTGGTTTCTCACCCATGCACCCCTCTCCGTCGGGCCGGCGCGTCATGCCTGGAGGACAGATGCACATGAAGGTACCGATCTGGTTTTTGCAGGCCATTCCTCTGGAGTCGCAGTCATCCAGCCCCTCTGCGCACTCGTCCTGGTCTGCAAAGAGAGAGGGAGGACTAATGATTATCATATGCACTCCCGTTTGTGTGTGTATAATGATGATGTGGATCGTCATACAGACCTCGGCACATTCGGTTGTCGTCGCGCAGCACGTATCCCGTCGGACACATGCACTCGTACGAGCCGAAGGTGTTGACACAGCGGAAAGCACAGAGCAACGGGTTCACCGCGCACTCGTTAATGTCTGAACACACAGAATAAAGATGAACACACAGATCCTAAGAGAAAACCACCACTTTATGAATGTAGTATGTGACAAAAACATGTTTATTTCCAGTAGAAACATCTTAACAACCTCAAAGCAAGCATCATTTGTTGAAGTGTAACTGTGTTAGGTCATTTAAACAGAATTTATTCACTTAAGAAGCATAATTATGTAATTTATTAATACTTTATTAAGAGGCATATAAAAAATGCAAAAACTAATATAATTTAGGGGTTGACCGATATGTGACCCTGGACCACAAAACCAGCCTTAAATTTAAATTTTTAGAAATTGAGATTCATGTACCATCTGAAAGCTGAATAAATAAGATGTATGGCTTATTAGGACCAGAAAATATTTGGCAGAGATAAAACTATTTAAAAATCTGGAATCTGAGAGTTTAAAAAAAAATATTGAGAAAATTGTCTTTTAAAGTTGTCCAAATAAAGTTCTTAGCAATGCATATTACTAATAAAAAATTATGTTTTGATATATTTACAGTAGGAAATATATACAAAATATCTTCATGGAACATGATCTTTACTAGGTCCAGGTGCACATATGTGTTTTTCAGGGCTGATACTGATTATTACAGATAAGTTGACTGATAACCGATATATATGTCTGCCATTAAAATTAAACTAAATTCAAATTAAGAATAACAGGGGCTTTGACAAAACTTTTTAAAATGCTTTTATGAATTATTTTATAGGCAAATGACCGAAAACCATAAAAGCATTTAATATCGGCACCGATAATGCCGATAATCGGTTGACCCCTACTATAAATGATGTATCCTTACAATTATGCTTCTTTGGTGAATAAATCTGGTATTTTATATAAATAAATTAAAGAAAACAAATTTAAACAAACACACACATACATATAAAACATTAAAATCAAAAATATAAATTATTCATATAATTATATGAAACATTTTTATAAAATTCATCAATATTTTAATTAAATTAAACAGCCATATTATAAAATTGTGAAAAATTTAGTTTAAATTTAATTTTGTATTAATTATAAAAACACACTTTATTAAATTACATTGAATTTTACATGGTATATATATATTAATAATATATATATATATATAATTAAATAAAAAGAGCTTAATTAATAAACTATAATTAAATTTAATAAATTTTGTGTTAAATAATTATAGTAGTTTATATATATATATATATAATTATTATTTTTTTATATAAAAATATATGTATGACTAACATTTTGTAATGTTTTATTGTGAAATACAGTGTAGCTTATCTCCTGTCCGTACCTTCACAGGTCATCATGGGTCCGGGTTCGAATCCCTCCTGACAGGAACACTCAAAGCCACCAGGAACGTTTGAGCACGTGCCGTTTCCACAGGGGTTTCCGATGGAGCACTCGTCCGTATCTGTCCAATCAACCATCAGACCATCAGAACGGTGCTGTTAATAACCCACATGACTAACTAGTCCATCATTTGCTTGATACTTTACTTTAATGATGTTGTAAACTAAGGGATTGAACCCATAACCTTCCCGCAGTGATCAAAAAGAGCGAGAACAGAGTGAATTAAGGTTAAATGGGACACTGTTAGCCAGTCGGAAGTTTGCTTAGGAGTTTGCATATTTTTCTGGTGAACTCACCCACGCAGTTGACGCCGGTGAAGTCGAGGTTGTATCCGAAGGGACACTCGCAGCGGAACGAGCCGTCAGTGTTGATGCACAGGCCATTCCCGCAGATGCCCGGGTTCTCCACGCACTCGTTCATGTCTGCGGAGACACATGAGATGTTAGGAGGGGGATTTTGGAAAGGAAACATGCTTTAGTTGACAGAGTTTAAGCGGTTTTCTCACCCTCGCGTCCCTCGGGCCGTGGGACAGCTTCGTGACCATAGGGACACAACGTGTGGAACGCAGCTGCGGGAGAAAAACACCACAAAATTACTCTGATATTTAAAAATGCATATGGAGACATGAAGGGTTTGATTTCTTTTAAATTACATTTACTTTGACATACTAAAATATTACGATCTAAATAATATTAAAAAAAAAATTATTAGATAATGAAATTAAATTTTATAGAAAACCATATTAAATTACTCAACACTTTTTGTTCAATTAAATGGTCAAAATTACCAAATT
Source organism: Carassius auratus (assembly GCF_003368295.1). NCBI lineage: Eukaryota > Metazoa > Chordata > Actinopteri > Cypriniformes > Cyprinidae > Carassius > Carassius auratus. Next base: position 426,621 of record NC_039264.1, on the reverse strand, counting down.
ACTATTTATTTTATAAAACGGACAACTATTTCTTTTATACTAAATAGCTAAGTTACCCTTTTTCCGTTCCATTAAATGACCGATATTAAAATGACAAAAATGTATATAATTAATATTTTAGTAATTAAGCTTTTTTAATGAAATTATTATTAATTGTTACATATGAGAACAATTTAAATTATAAAAAATGTTTTTTTTAAATGAACAAAATTAAAATTATAAATGTATTAAACTTAGAACGATATATTAATTATATAAAACATTATTCAATTAATTTATTTACATTTTCATGAAACTACAGTTTTATTTTGTTAAATTAAATGATCAAGTAATATAACAAATTATATGTGATCAGAATGAAATTTAGTCATAAAATGACTAAAATGTATCGAAATTATAACCATTTATTAATTAAATAAAACATTACTAAATTATTTAATTTAGTTACATTATCATGAAACTATTTTTTTGTTAAATTAAATGATGAAAAAGTTGCAAATTTTAAATGATCAAAAATAAAATAAATTGATTAAAATTACATCTATTTAATAATTATAAAAAACATTAAATTATTTCATTTAGTAAAATTTGTAAGTTTTTTTGTTTATTTAAATGATCAAATAATATTATTATTTTTTAAATGTAGGATTATTTATTAACATATTAGATGACTGTCTTATACTAACTTACCTATACTAACTTAATTTACTTTTTTGTTGAATTAAATGATTAAAATAACAGAACTGTCTCTGTAATGAGGAGAATGATGTATTAATGACACAAAGCAGTTGTGTTCAGTTACCCTCGGTCTCGCGCGGACACAGTTCGCAGGGGTCGCCCCATCCCTCGCCCGGCAGCAGGCTGCAGCAGCACTTGGCTTTGGTGGTGTTGAGTGGTTTGGGGACGGAGCATTTTCCCGCTTCAAACCGCGTGAAGCAGAAGCTCTCGCGCGTGTCTGATCACAAAAACACACATTCATGTGAGGAAAACACACAGAGCTGCTAAATACAGCCATATACCTCGCTTCAGAGTGACTGATTTATTCATTAAATGAAACAGACTTTATTAAAATATTAAATGGTTTGTTGCATTTAAATTATAATAATTAATTCTTTTTTTAATGTAAAGAACATATCAATATTTAAATAAATGAATAACTAGGAACATTTTATATTTGATTCATTAATTCACAAAACCACAGTAGTTCCCCTAAAATAATAAAAAATAATCGTTACAAACAGCAACATAATAAAATAAAATGTATAAAACGGAGAGTTCCGGTCCTTGATTCTGATTGGTTGAGCCGTGTTCCAAGCTGTTGTTAATTACTCTACAAACACACGCCTTTGTTTACGTCAGTGTTCTTGTGTTGCTCGGCAACCACTTTATTGGAACCACAACTGATTCTGAGGAACTACATTGTTTGGTGGAAGAATTCTGTTTTTATTAATATGGTTTACTCTGTGAAACCTTACTACGTCTATGGAATAACCGTTTTCTAAAAGCAATAACCCAAGTGAAGCCGTGGTTTACAGTGAATTAATAACAGCTCAGGGGCTGTAAACTACTAATTCACTGTAAACCACAGCTTCTTGTGGCTCATTGCTTTAATTGATTATAAAAGCGGATTGATGTGATGAAATGTGTTCTCACCGAAGCAGCGGCGGCCGTTGTCGGACAGCACGAACCCGGGCTGACAGAGGCACTGGAAGCTGCCCGGAGTGTTTTTACACGTTCCGAACTGACAGATGTTGGGCTCCACGTTGCACTCGTTGATATCTGTGCAGGACGGGATGGGTCAGCGCGGCTCACAGTTGTGTGTGTGTGTGTGTGTGTGTGACTGAAGCTCTTACCCACACACTTGTCGTTCTGCACCTCGTACCCGATCGGACAGATGCAGCGGAACGAGCCGTCCAGATTCTGACAGGTCCCCGGCTGACAGGCCCCCGGCAGCGTCATGCACTCGTTAATATCTGACACGCACAAACACTCACATTATTACATAACAGTCCTGCACAACATAACACAACACACATACATGATGATCAGAGCAACTAAACTACACCAAAGATAACTGTCGGAAAAAGTCTTTCAGTTACTAAAAACAGCAGCTTTTATAGCAGGGTGATGTGTTTTTAATTATACCAAAAAAACAAAAACAAATAAAAAATCACAAATTTATGTTAAAATTGTGGTTAAATATGTATATGTGTATGTGTGTGTATATATATATATATATAATAAAGATAATAGATATACATTATATTTGTACATTATATAAAATATTAAAAAGTTACAAACTTTTAATATAAAATCTCTAATAAATATAATTGATATGAAATATGGATATATTTTATATGTGAAACACAATTTTTTCCTAAGTATGACTGATAAAAACACCCTGTCATCTAATTCATTTGCAAAATATAAATATTTAAAGTTTGTATTTATAAAGCAAATATTTTAAAATGAATATTTTGAAATATCTATTTTTATTTTTAAATGTATACTAGGTACAACTAATAAAACACTCTACATTATCTAAAAAATACGTATTAATGGCAAAATATTATAGAAAACATTATATATATATATATATATATATATATATATATATATATATATATATATATATATATATATATATATATAATAAAAATATGTATGCATCTTTAAAACTAATTTTTGCTAAATACAATAAATGAGTCACCTTATTTCATCTAATTACATTTTTAAATACCAATATTTAAAGAAATTAATTATATATTTTATTTATAAATGTACTACTAAAATGTCCTACTTTATCTAGAAAAAATAATATTTATTATTGACAATGAAATTTCTAAAAAAAAACATGAGACACATAATCAAATATATTTAAAATGTGTCGTTATATATTTATAAATATATATTGGGAGTGAAACTAATAAAACACCCTACATAATGTAAAAAAAAATCTATTTATTTATAAAATTACACAACTGATAAAATTCTATTTATAAATCGCAACATATAATATAAAACACAAATAATGATTAATATATAAAATATAATTGTAAATGAAGATACTTAAATTTAATTAAACATTTCAGAGTGGACGGAAGGCCAAAACAGAGAGAACTGTACAGTAAGAGTCTCACCGACGCAGTTCTTGCCGTCCGGCGTCAGGTTATATCCGTCCAGACACAGACACCTGAAGGAGCCCAAGCTGTTGATGCACTGGCCGTTCCTGCACACCTGACTGGCGTGAACGCTGCACTCGTCGATATCTGAACACACAGAAACCACCTCTGATGTCATTAGGATATCATACATGTACATAGTTTGACAATAATACCCATAGAATCAGTAACATATGGTGGTCAGTATTGTGAATTTCTGTGACATTTGACAAATTGTAACTACAATGTTAAAAAAACATCCAAAATATGATTACATCATCTTTGCATGTACATTTAAGCTCATTTTTAGCATATTTAATTTAAAAATGTTTGAGGACCCAACATTTTGGAATTAAATGATTGAGAAGAATTATCTGTGAAAATGTAAAACACATTCACAAAAAAAGAAAGATACATTTCTATAGTATTAAATAGTTAACTATGTATGTGTTCAAATGGTTAAGTCACAATATATAAAATGTTAAAAAATATTAAGATAAAAAAACTTTTTCTTTCCTGCTAAAATCCTAATTTCTTTTAAATATTGAATAGTTAATTATGTATTTAAAGAGTTTAAATGGTTAAAGTCAAATTCTAAAGTTTAAAATAAATTTAAAATGGTAAAGTTTCATTTTAATTGAAGGAAACTTTTGTCTTTCCTGCTAAAATCCAAATTTATTTACAATATTTAATAGTTAATTATCTATTAAAAGAGTTTAAATGATTAAAGCCACATTATAAAGTGTTAAATACATTTAAAATTGTAGTTTCATTTTAATTGAAGGAAACTTTTATCTTTCCTGCTAAAATCCAAATTTCTTTACAATATTTAATAATTAATTATGTATTTAAATAGTTTAAATGGTAAAAGCCAAATTATTAAGTTTAAAATAATTAAAATGAAACTTTAACAATTTTAAAGTAAAGGAAACAATGAAGTCCTTCCTGCTAATATGCAAATTTCATTACAATATTTAATAGTTAATTATGCATTTAAAGAGTTTAAATGAGCAGTTGTTTCTCACCCATGCAGTCGTTGTTGTGCGTCAGCTCGAAGCCAGGGAAGCACAGGCAGTTGTAGGAGCCCACGGTGTTTTTACAGGTGCCGTTTCCACACGGCTGCCGCTCGCACTCGTCGATATCTGCCAGAGACAGTGAGATTCAGCCCATCACACGTGGTTCAGAGCAGCTGACGCTTGAAGAGCGGCCGCAGACACTCACCCATGCACATGGTCAGGTCCGGTGTGGTCTTGAAGCCGTTGTGACACAGACAGCGGAAACTTCCCTGAGTATCGATGCACTCGCCGTGGCTGCAGACGTTCGGGATCTCCTGACACTCGTTACGGTCTGACACAACACATTAAAGCCACAAAATCAGCCAGAAATTACTATTCATGAGTATATAAAACTGTGTTTGCATAAATAGCAATAACATTACTATACACTAAATATAAATAGCAATAGAGGCTATGTACACTACGTGAAAATAGCACATTTTCTTAGCGATATATGCTATGTACACTAAGTGCAAATAACTATAGATTCTATTTACCCTATGTTAAACTTTTACTACTTTTTTCAAATAGTGTCAATTATATGCACCTGCACCTCAGTATTGTAGTACATTGTAAATTGAACTTCTAATGCAAATTATTAAATGAACCTTACTGGGACAATAAAGCCTCTCCCTACACCTATCTTAACTCTAGCCAGTACTTTCTTTTCAACTTTTTGAGTATACTCTTCATTTTCATAGAAAAAAAAAAAGATTTCTGATGTGATTTGAAATTTGAAAAGGGAGAAAAAAGTTCACCAAAAGGCGGATTCGAACACGGGTCGATCGCGTCAAAATTATTATTCTGTGCCACTGGATCTGGTTGATTGTTGGTTGAGTGTTGACTACCCGAATCACACGTTGGTGGGTGGATTTACTGTGAAAATCTTTTAGCCAACAAGGCAGGCTACTTTAACTAAGTGTTAAAAACACTCTGTAACATTATACCTGCACAAGTTGTGTCTGCTAAAGTCGTGAAAGTGGTTTTGCACCAAAAAAAAATGTGTGCAATTAATGCCTACGTAATTAATTTATTTTGTTTTGTTTTATTCTTGACTGAATTTGAAACCGAACCCATCTAAAGACTGGTTAAATAATTGTTATTTTATTACACATGTAATCGTATTTTATTTAGTAAATGTGCTAAACAGTGGTGGATGCCGTGAAACTCACCGAGGCAGGCTCCGCTGGGCGACAGCTTGAATCCGGCCGAACACTCGCAGCGGTAGCTGCCGGGGATGTTGATGCAGTTGGCGTTTCGCTGGCACAGATTGTCGCCGCTATTGCACTCATCGATATCTGTGGCAAACAGATGGAGTAAGTCAAGAAACACGACAGCGATCTTCAGCACAGAGGCATTGGCGCGTCGGTACCTTCGCAGATGAGCAGGATGTTGTTGTAGCTGAAGCCCATCGGACACTCGCAGCGGAAACTGCCGATCTGGTTGATGCAGACACCGTTCATGCAGATTCCCGTGATCTCACGGCACTCGTCGATATCTGGGGGGAATATAACGAGCCGTTTGTTTGAAAGTGCTCACGCAGAGCTTATGTTTATAAAGTGAGATGTTTCAGGCGACTCACCGATGGGTTTTCCGGTGTGAATGTCGATGATGAAACCGGGAGCCTGATTTCCACACAGCAGCTGATACTCGGCTGCAGGAGACACAAAATAAACACACATCAGTGAGAATATAATCTGTGCAGAGACTGAATTTAATGCCACAGCCTCAGAAAAACAAGACCCAAATAATAGCCACTTAAATATTTATATACATTAGTTTTACTTTAATTTTGTTATGCAAAGCTAGATATTTCAATGCCAAAAATGTCTTAAATTATTAATATTTGTTTATTTAGTTTTATATAGTTTATATGACCCACCAAAATAATTTCACTGATTAATAATAATTTTAAATTTGTATATTTTCATATATTCATCAATTCATATTTTTTTAATGTTATGCAATGCACCTCATTTTTTATTTGAATCAAAGCTAAGCAATGAAAATGGAGGGTAAGTTTGAATACCACACCATCAGGAACCAATGTCCAACTAAATTAAATTATTTATATTAATATTGGTTATTTTCTATATGTATTTGTTTTATTTTATGCAATGCATTTTGTTTTATATAATTTATTTGTTACATTTTATTTTGTGCAAAGCAATGCACAGTAATAATGTCTGTATTTCCTGTGCCATTGGCATTCACTTTCATTATGTATTTAGTCCTGGTTCTCCCACACTCACACGTGGCCGGCGTGGGACAGGCCTCGCAGGGTCTGTTCCAGGCTTTGCCCACGTTATAGGAGCAGCAGCACATCTTCTTGGTCATGTTGAAGGAGAGCTCGTTCTCGCATGTGTCGTTGAAGTTGCGGTAGCACACGCTCTTTCTCATATCTGTGAAACAGAAACACGGATGAGCTCAGGAAGCTGTGATTCAGTCCTAAACGCTTGCCGAGCGGCTCTTACCCATGCAGTTGTTTCCTCCGTTCACCTGCATGTACTCGGGCGGACAGACGCAGGTGTAGTTTCCCAGCGTGTTGTAGCAGGTTCCCGGACCGCAGATGCCGATGTGCGCTGTACATTCATCAATATCTGAGAGAATCCATAAGAAAATATATCAGCATTCAGACACTCGATCCACTCCAACTCTTTCTGTCTCATTGCTACTTTTATAGATGTTTGCAGAAATCTGCATGTCTTTATTACAATTACAAACATTTAAAAATGTCAAATTAATTAAAGAAGTTAAAATGTGTAAATAAAACTTAAGATTTGATTTATTTAAAATGACACAAAGTAATTACATTTTTTAGATAAGTCAATAAAAATTATTGAAATATTAATTTAATTGTTTATTCCTAAAATAGTTTACTAAACAAAAAAGTAGTTAAAAGTTCATTTAATGCTTAAAATATTAATATTTAACTTCAGTATAAACATTTAATTGAAAGTATTATTAATTAAAATCCTACAATAATGAATTATTAAAATAATTCATTAAATGTACATTTAATTAAATTAATTATTATAATATTTAAATATTTTTTTAAATATATTTTGTAATTAATATTTAATTATTTAAATGAAGTAAATGATAATTAAAAATAAATTTGATTTAAATAAGAAAAAAAAAAGATTTAATATAGATTTAAATACATTCCTAAAATAATCAAGGTTACTTAACATTAAAATTCGATAAATGTTAATTTGATAAAAAAAAATATAGAAAATCATTATATTTAATATAAATATTAAGTTGTTAAATCAAAGGTCAATTATTTTTATACTCATATTTAAATGTTATATTTAATTAAAAGTAAATCAAAAACATAATGTGTAAATAATAATTAATCTAATAATTAATTTGATTAATTAGATTGTCGGCCGGACCTTCGCAGATGCGCGTCTCCTCGTTGAGGTAGTATCCGGCAGGACACTCGCACTGGAAGCTACCGAATGTGTTGACACAGTTTCCCCCTTGACACAGACCAGGCAGCTCCTGGCACTCATCGATATCTGTGAGCGAGACAGAGAGATTATTAATGTAGGCGCCATTAGACTCACAGACCGCAGGCGTTGTGGTGTTGATCCGCTCTTACCCTCCAGGATGACGGTGATGGGATTTGGCCGGAAACCCTCTCCGCCGGGACACAGAGTTTTGTACTCGGCTGTGAGGAGACACACAGTTCATCATTAATACAATCAGTCTGTCCTCATGGCAGAATGACTAAGTGGTGTTTACGACTGTTTTTAATTGGCTGATGCTTGTAGGGATATTTTGGGAGCAGAGTGAGCAACAGCTGTTATAATGATGATATATATGTACAAATTACTATTAAATGGCAGTAAATGAGACAAAAATTGTTGGAATTCATGCTTTAGGTTTTAGTTTTATTATATATATATATATATATATATATATATATATATATATATATATATATATAATAAATATATACCGATATATCGGTCTCCTACTTGTATTTTTGTTAAAAGAATCTAAGATAAGATTCAAATAAGTGGTAATTAAAAAATAATAATATTTTATATATCCTTAATTTATTGACTGATTGGAAAATAGCTAAATATTTACCGATATATCGGTCTCTTAATTGTATTTTTGTCGCACTTTACAGGAAACTAAAATAAGACTGAAGTGGGAATAATAATAATAATTGTCTATATTCTTAAAAATGCATCAGTTGATAGGAAAATAGCTAAATATTTACTGATATATCGGTCTCCTACTTCACTTAAAATAAGTCTGAAATAAGTGGGAATAAAAAATTATAATAATATATTTATTTTATAATTAATTTTATATGTTTAGCTCTGTAATTATTAATATAGCTGTGTATCCAAATGATCACTGCTGCTTATTTTAAAATATGCTTCAGTGAAACTGAAGTTAATATTGCATAAACTAATTTATTAATTTAAACTATTTGTGACCCTGAACCACAAAACCAGTCATAAGGAAAAATTTTTTGAAACTGAGATATATACGCCATCTGGAAACTGAATAAACATATGCTTTCCATTGATGTATGGTTTATTAGGATAGAACAATATTTGATCGAGATACAACTATTTGAAAATCTGGAATCTGAGAAAATCTAAATATTGAGAAAATCGCTTTTAAAGTTGTTCAAATGAAGTTTATAGCATTGACTATTACTAGAAGTTTTATACATTTATGATAGGAAATTTACAAAATATATTAATGAAACATGATATTTACTTAATATCCTAATGATTTTTGGCATAAGAAAAATTTATAATTTTGACCAACATGATTTATTGTTACAAATAGCGACTTCAGACTATATTTGTTCTCCAAAGTCCCATTTAATAACATTTCAGCATATTCGTTATATATGATATGCATATCTCTATATAATCGTTATATTAGCTATCGTCCACCATGCTTTCCAGATTCATTACATGCCACTGAGAGGAGTGATATGTTTGTACTGCTAGAGGTCAGTATTGAGGTAGTGTTGTTCATACAGGAGTTGATGGGTGGGCAGAGTTCGCAGGGGTTTCCCCAGGCTCCGCCCAGCGAGCAGCAGCAGGACGCTCGGGTCACGCCCACCCCGATCTCAGCGCTGCACGAGATGCCTCCGTCGCCGCGGTCCAGCGTGTCCAGGAAGCAGTTCCCCACCCTCGTGTCTGACAGAGAACAGAGACTAGATGCATTACGTTTACAGTGATGGTGATGAATGTGGAAGACTCAAGTTGGACGGTTTCAGTACCGACGCAGCCCACGCCCGACGGGTTGAGCTCGAAGTCTGGAGGACAGTTGCACTGGTAGCTGCCGGGCAGATTCACACACACGCCGTTGATGCAGTTCACAGGGTCGAAACACTCGTTAATGTCTGACAAAGAGAGACGAAAGTGAGAAACGACACATGGTCCAAAAATAAATACGTTTAATAAATGTAATTAATTCGTTTGTTTTAGTACTAAATTACACAACTAAATGCAAAACAAACAATAACATTAATAAGTTGCTTAACATTGAAATTCCATAAATAAGCAATTATACAATTAAATACAAAATAATTTCGCAATTTTATTATGAATTGAAATATAAATTAAAATACTGATATAAATGTAAGACAATTATTTCGTTAAAATTATTTTATTTCAACTAAAATTACACAATTAATATGGTTCATTAAAATAGTTACTAAACATTAAGATTAAATGTCAAATTGATTCATTAAAATTTAAATGTATTGCATGACGCTCAAAATTGTGGCTCTTTTGTTGATGTTTGCTGAAATTAAATAAATGTAAAATACAAAATGTAAATAAAATAAAAAAAAAAGTTATTTTTATTATTTCACCAAAAGTAAAATACACTGACAAATAAATGTATTATAAGTAATTTAAATTTTAATATACATTTAAGCAAAAGTTAATTTTTATTATTATTATTATTATTAAAATAAACAATAAATCACATCAACAAATAAAATGTTAATTAAATAAATCAATGTTACCAAACAAGAAAATTCAGTCAATTTAAAATTAAGACAATGAATCTAACTTGATATAAATGTAATATATTTCATTCAAATATTAATGTAAAATGATTAACTACAAATAATAAGTTAATCAAAAGTAAATTACACACAAACTCTTGTCAAATAAATGAAGGAAAAATATGTATTTGATTTCAAATGTAAATATTTGTATTTTATTAAATTGAAATAAATACATTTTGAATATAAAAGGATTAAATTAAGCTTTAATTATTTATTATTTGAAAGTAAACTACCAAAAAAATTATAAATTAATTAGGCTACCCTCACATTTAGTGCGTCTTTTGTCTGCATTTGCTGAAATAAACACAGACTTGAGATCTCCATGATGCAGTGATTCGTGTGTGTGTGTGAGTATGAGTGTGTGTGTGTGTGTGTGTGTGAGTCTCACCTGTGCAGTTTCCTCCGCTGCGGTCCAGCTCGTAGCCGTAGTCGCAGATGCAGCGAAACATTCCCGGCAGATTCTGACACGATCCGAACACACAGATGTTCTGGAAGTTACACTCGTCGATGTCTGCCGGTCGACACACACATAGAGGATCGAGTGAGTGTGTGTGTTACTGTAAGAGTGTGTGTGTGTGTGTGTGTGTGTGTGTGTGTTTACCCTGGCAGGCCTTGCTGTCTTCCGTCGGGGTGAAGCCCATCTCACACTCGCAGCGATATCCTCCCGGCGCGTTCAGACACTGACCGTTCTCACACAGATTCACGTTATCAGCGCACTCGTCCATGTCTGCACACAAACACACAAACCAATAAACAATCCTGCCGTTTATGACAAGTTTCATAGCAGAAACAGACGCTGGACAAACAAACTTAGGACCAGAGTCTGTAGCAAAGAAAGAAAAGAAAAGTGAAATGTAAAAAAAAGCTATATATTTATTATAGTGCTGTCAAACGATTAATCGCAATTAATCACATACATTTTTTTTTGTTTACGTAATATATGTGTGTGTACTGTGTATATTTATTATGTATACATAAATACACACACATGCATGTATATATTTAAAATAAATGTTACATTTATAGAGTTTATATATTTATCTATGATATAATTTATATGAATATAAATATGTTAATGTATATACATGTAAATATTTTCTAAATATATGCTGTATGTCTGTATCTTTATATATGCATAATAAATATGCACAGTAGGTACACACACGTATATTATGTGCACAAAACATTTATTTTGGATGCGATTAATCGCAATTAATCGTTTGACACCACTAATATATATATTAGGGATGCACGATATTGGATTTTGGCCGATATTCGATATGCCGATATTTTCTAAATAATTTTGGCCGATGCCGATACCGATATCGATATATATACAAATATATACTGAAATATTTACAAATATATACTGATATATTTAAACTTTAATTTTACTGAAGAGAAATCCATGTATCTCTTCTGTACTGATTCTACCATAAATTTATTATTTTACAAATGTAGACAGACATTCACATCTGAAAAACAGGTCAATTATTTCACTTGGAGAATATCGGTTTGGCTCATCGGCAGAAATATTCATATCGGCCGATACCGATAATGGTCATTTTAAGCTTTTATCGGCCGATACCGATGTTGTGCGGATATTATCGTGCATCCCTAATATATATATATATATATATATATAACATCGAAGATATGGAAAATTAACAAAATAGAAATATAGAAAGTAATAAAAATTTAAAGATTAAGGAAATATTACTTTATAAGATTACATTTTAAGTAAAGATTATTTTTTTATTTTATTTAAAGTTAGGACAATAAAAATTATTAAACAAAAAAATAAGCGCAAACACAAAAAGATAAAATAGATTTCTGAACAATACAACGAATGTCAAATTTTATTCAGTTACGTTTACGTTCAGATTACTTTTTAAGTAAAGTTTTTTTTTTTTAAAGTAAAGATTCCATTCCTTTAAAGTTTAAAAAAATAAATCAACGCAAACTAAAAATAGAAAAATAGAATTAACATACATTTTTCGTTTCGTATACGATCAGATTACTTTCTAAGTAAAGATAAGTATCTTTTTGTATTTAACTTAAAAGTTCAAATTAAAAGTGAGTTACACAAACAAACAAATGCAGTAACTTGGTAAAACAAAGGCGATTGAACGTGAGATGTTGGGTGTGTTGTGTGATACCGGAGCAGGAGAATCCGTCGCCGTTGAACCCCTCCTTACAGGCGCAGCGGTACGACCCCGGCGTGTTCATGCACTCAGCGTTCGGGTTACAGTTGTGTTCCTCCGTCACGCACTCGTCCACATCTGCAGCGACGCAAGAACAGCCTCAAACCACATCCAGGACGCTAAGGTTAACGTTACCCTGCGGATCGTCACTCACCCACGCACTTGATCCCGTCGCCCTCCCAGCCGTCGCGGCAGCGGCACTTGAAGCTCCCCGGGACGTTGACGCAGGACGCGTGCATGTCGCAGTTATGAGCGCCCACCTCACACTCGTCGATATCTGACACAGAACAGACACTTTACAGAAGCTGGTCTTCATTTGGGGTTGATTTGACTCGATTCTTGAGGAATCAGGGGTTACCTGTGCAGCCGGTGGAGCCCTTCTTGACGAAGTAACCCAGCTGACAGTGACAGATGAAGGAGCCTTTTGTGTTTTCACAGTCACCGTGCAGACAGATGTTAGGATTCAGATCGCACTCGTTCACATCTGGACCAAGACAAGACAGGACAGATCAAAATAGGACATAATACGAGCCTATTTAAATATACAGAAGTGGTATTTACACTATCATGACTAGACATCTAAAAAAAAAAAAAAATATATATATATATATATATATATATATATATATATATATATATATATATATATATATATATAAACGGAAGTAATCAAATAATTGCAAAAAAAATATATATTTAAAAATGCAATGAAATCAAAATCAAGCTTACTTTGAATAAAATTAACATTAAATAATTTTAAAAAATGTATTCATAAAAATAATTCATCATATAAATCAAGGTTACTACATATTCTAATTACATAATGTCAAAATTAATGAGGGAAAATTTAATTATTACTTCGTAAATTACAAGAAAGATAGAAAAGTAACGCAAACATAAAAACAAGAAATAAGATGGCAAACATTTGAGTAATTCATAAATTATACAATAAAGCTAGGTAACTAAACATTCAAATTATTTAATTTAAAATAAATGATACATTTTTATTTAAAAGTAAAAAAACAAATTAATTATATATGTAATAAAGTCAAGGTTACTACACATCCAATTAAAATTGTCAATTTTTTTACCTTAAAAAGTAAATTGTTAGTTAATGAATTACAATAAAGATTGCAAGAAAGGATACAAAAAAAAAATTTGAATGATTCGTTAAAAAAATTTAAGAAAACAAAAATCAAGGTAACTACACATTAAAGTTACTGAAGTATTTAATTAAAAGTAAATTATTATTAGTTTTATTTAAAAGTTGAAGAAAATAATTCATAAAGTAAATCAAGGTTACTTATCCCTGTAACAAGTTAACAACTTTAATTCCAAATAAAGCATTAATATTTTTATTATTTAATTAAAAGTAAACAAAAAGTAAATTTCAGAAATAATTAAAAAACATTAAATAAATCAAGGTTACAAAGCAAGAAAATGAAATAATGTAAATACCCTTCAAGCCTTTTTATAACTTAAAAATACAACAAACAAACAAATTAAAAGGAAAATGAAGCTAATTAGTATTAAAATTACTGTTTAATATTGAATCAAATGTTTGGCTTTTTTTTACTTTTTTCATTAAAATTACATAAATACAATATTTAAAAAATCAAGGTTACTAAGGATGATGATTGAATTAATTTACTACTTACTTAGATCACACAATTTTTTAGAAAAGAAATTCATGAAATAAATCAAGGATACTGTAAAATCATTTAAATAAAAGTAAATTATATAAAAAATGGTTATAATGTAAAGTAATGTGTGCATACATATATATATATATATATATATATATATATATATATATATATATATATATATATATATATATATAAAATATAATATACAATACACAAACAGATGTAAACATGAGTTGAGTAGCGTGTCTCACCGATGCAGGTGCGCATGTCCATAGAGGCCATGAACCCGTCGTAGCAGAGACAGCGATATTCTCCGGGGATGTTGGTACACTGGCCGCCGTCGCAGATGTCCGGCGTGTCTTCACACTCGTCGATGTCTGCGGGAGAGACGAGGCTCAGTCTGAGAGTCACAGTGTGTGAGTGTGTGTGTGTAACTGTGTGTTTGTTAGAGATGCACAATTCTGGATGAACTTAAGAGTCACGATTCTCCCACGATTCTGAGCTAAACAATGTCAAAATATGAATTGTTACAGTCTATTTATAAGTATTGCATTTTAATGAAGTATAAACATTTGAATATATGTTACCCTGGACCATAAATCCAGTCTTAAGTCGCTGGGGTATATTGTAGCAATAGCCAACAATAAACTTAAGTATTGTATGGGTCAAAGTTATAGATTTTTCTTTTATGTCAAAAATGATTAGTATATTAAGTAAATAATCATAATCATGCTCCATGAAGATATTTTGTACATTCCCTACCGTAAATGTCTCTAAACTTAATTTTGGATTAGAAATATGCATTGCCAAGAACTTCATTTGGACAACCTTTTAAAGATGATTTTCTCAGTATTTTCATGCACCTCAGATTCCAGATTTTCAAATAGTTGCCAATATCTTGGCTAAATATTGTCCGATCATAACAAACCATACATCATCTGAAAGCTGATGATGAATAAGCTTTCCATTTGATGTATAATCAATCAATTACAAAACATTGACCCTTTATGATTGGTTTTGTGGTCCAGAGTCACATATGAGTAATACTCTCACTTGTTTCATTACTGGATGAATCAGCAATCTTTGATTCAATAAAGAAATGCATTTTTTTAAAAGTCACTTGTCGCTACCTTCTGGCAAAACGATGCAATCGTGTGTGTAAGTGTGTGTTTGTTAGAGATGCACAATTCTGGATGAACTTAAGTCACGATTCTCCCACGATTCTGAGCTAAACAATGTCAAAATATGAATTGTTACAGTCTATTTATAAGTATTGCATTTTAATGAAGTTAAACATTTGAATATAGAAATAATAGCGTGTGTTATTAGTTTGATTATTAGTAATACTATAAATAGACACGGGCATATAATCGTCATTTAGAAATCAGATGGCGTAGGTGTTTGGGTGATCTTTTAACGATTAATCATGCAGCTCGAGAGAGAGTGTAGAGACGAGGCTCAGTCTGAGAGTCACAGTGTGTGAGTGTGTGTGTGTAAGTGTGTGTTTGTTAGAGATGCACAATTCTGGATGAACTTAAGAGTCACGATTCTCCCACGATTCTGAGCTAAACAATGTCAAAATATGAATTGTTACAGTCTATTTATAAGTATTGCATTTTAATGAAGTATAAACATTTGAATATATGTCTGGACCATAAATCCAGTCTTAAGTCGCTGGGGTATATTTGTAGCAATAGCCAACAATAAACAAAGTATTGTATGGGTCAAAGTTATAGATTTTCTTTTATGTCAAAATGATTAGTATATTAAGTAAATAATCATAATCATGCTCCATGAAGATATTTGTACATTCCCTACCGTAAATGTCTCTAAACTTAATTTTGGATTAGAAATATGCATTGCCAAGAACTTCATTTGGACAACTTTAAAGATGATTTTCTCAGTATTTTATGCACCTCAGATTGCAGATTTTCAAATAGTTGCATCTTGGCTAAATATTGTCCGATCATAACAAACCATACATCATCTGACAGCTGATGATGAATAAGCTTTTCATTGATGTAAAATCAATCAATTACAAAACATTGACCCTTTATGATTGGTTTTGTGGTCCAGAGTCAGATATGAGTAATACTTCACTTGTTTCATTACTGGATGAATCAGCATCTTTGATTCAATAAAAAATGCATTTTTAAAAGTCACTTGTCGCCACCTTCTGGCAAAACGATGCAATCGACACGCGTTATTTGAAGCGCCATTACTTTCAAAAGACGACTTGCTCTGTTTTGATCGTAACCACAGACTTCAATGTTTGCATCCGAACTATAAACTTTCATCCCAGTATTTCTGAGATAATATGACTGACTGTAAGACAGAAATAATAGCGTGTATTATTAGTTTGATTATTAGTAATACTATAAATAGACACGGCATATAATCGTCATTTAGAAATCAGATGGCGTAGGTGTTTGGGTGATCTTTAACGATTAATCATGCAGCTCTAGAGTGTGTGTGTGTGTGTGTGTAAATGATTCAATAACAAATCAATTTTTAAAAGTCACTTGTCGCCACCTACTGGCAAAACGATGCAATCGACACACGTTATTTGAAGCGCCAGTTACCTTCAATGATTAATTGTTCAGCTCTAAAGTGTGTGTGTGTGTGTGTGTGTGTGTGTGTGTGTGTGTGAATGAATGATTCAATAACAAATACATTTTAAAAGTCACTTGTCGCCACCTACTGGCAAAAACGATGCAATCGACACACGTTATTTGAACGCCAACTACCTTCAATGATTAATTGTGCAGCTCTAGAGTGTGTGTGTGTGTGTGTGTGTGTGAATGAAAGTCACTTGTCGCCACCTACTGGCAAAACGATGCAATCGACACACGTTATTTGAAACGCCAACTACCTTCAATGATTAATTGTGCAGCTCTAGAGAGTGTGTGTGTGTGTGTGTGTGTGAATGAAAGTCACTTGTCGCCACCTACTGGCAAAGCGATGCAATCGACACACGTTATTTGAAGCGCCAGTTACCTTCAATGATTAATGCAGCTCTAGAGTGTGTGTGTGTGTGTGTGTGTGTGAATGAATGATTCAATAACAAATACATTTTTAAAAGTCACTTGTCGCCACCTACTGCCAAAGCGATGCAATCGACACACGTTATTTGAAGCGCCAGTTACCTTCAATGATTAATTGTTCAGCTCTAGAGTGTGTGTGTGTGTGTGTGTGTGTGTGTGAATGAATGATTCAATAACAAATCAATTTTTAAAGTCGCTTGTCGCCACCTAGTGGCAAAGCGATGCAATCGACACACGTTATTTGAAGCACCAGTACCTTCAATGATTAATCGTGCAGCTCTAGTGTGTGTGTGTGTGTGTGTGTGTTACCGGCGCAGGTCCTGAGGTCGGGCATGAGCGCGTATCCCTTCGCTGCAGCTGCATTCGTAACTTCCCTCCGAGTTCGTACAGTGCGGTATCGCAGCCGCCGTTCATGATGGTGCACTCGTCGATGTCATGCGAAATGAAAAGATGCACGTTTTTAGCTGCTGAACTGATCAGATCGTTAGTCTGATGCATTGTGGATGTCGGTGGAGGTTCTCACCCACGCAGCCCTGTCTGTCAGGGGTCACCTGGTATCCCGTGTCGCAGGAGCACTGATAGGTGCCCACCATATTCACACACTGACCGTTCCTGCACAGGTTATCACTCAGCTGACACTCGGTTCACATCTGAGCGGCAGGAATCAAATAGTATATATATCATGTATCATAAACTGGTAAAATTACACACTTAGTTTATTTATTATGTTATCACCACTAGATTTTTCTAGTGTACATCACATGCAGAAGCTTCTGCGCTCAGCGGTGACCCTGAGGACAGTCGCACTCATAACTGCCCTCGGTGTTCAGACACGTCCCGCCCCGGCACAGGGAGGGGTTGCGCTCGCACTCGTCGATGTCTGCGGGACAGAAACAGAGAACTGACACACAGGCTTTCAGAGGACGGAGGAGAGCGTCCAGGGTCGAGTCTCACCCATGCAGTTCTCATCATCATGGAAGCCGCTCTCGTAGCCGTCGAAGCACTCGCACTCGAAGCTGCCCGGCGTGTTGACGCAGACCGCGTGTCCGCACAGGTCCGGAGAGATGGGTGCACTCGTCGATATCTGCGGGAGCGAGGGAACAGCTTGAGCGGTACGGCTGGTAAAATAATAATTATTAATAATAATGATAATAAAGATTTTCTTAAATGCATCGCGAATTCTAAGCTTAATTTTAACCAAGCAGATGGCGCTGCATGCTTCAGAAACCGCTGTACTCTGCTCGTTTCCAAATCTTTACACACACTTGAACCTATAATAATCATTCATAAATTCGAAAAGGTTTAAGCGAATACTAGGTTGTGGGCTGTGTTTACATTAATCTCGCGGCATAAAAGCAGAATCGCGATGCATTCCTGAAGATCTCAGAGTCAGTCCATGAATAGATTCTGCATCAGTTTGTTGTAGCCTGAGTGAGCGGCGCAGTGAAACGCCTCTCAGCTTTGATTTAGTGTTTGACCTGTGCAGTTCCTCTCCTCCATGGTGAGGGCAAAGCCGCTGTCGCAGCGGCACTTGAAGCTAACCGATGGGTTTCGGCATGTCCCGTGAGTGCACAGGCCTCTGAAAGACCTTACATTCGTTCACATCTGCAGAGAAACACAGGCTCATAACCACATTATTCAACACAGAAAAAAAAAAATCCCTAAAGAAATGCCACAAATCTGACTTTCTGGTGTCTCTGTTTTTGTAACCCTTGTTATACTTTGGGGACAAAATTGCAGAAAAATACACAGAAAACAAAAAATAACTATAATTATAAAAATGCCAAAATGTTTCTTTTCTTGGCTAAAATAAAATAAATCATTATATTATTTATTTATTTTAATTGTATATATATTTAAATAATATATATATATATATATATATATATATATATATAATTTTTGTATAAATTACATTATTTACATTGATTTGTATTTAATTTCATAAAAAAATTCAATGTAAAAAATATGTTATTTTTATATTATATATACATTTTTTATCAGTTTGTATATAATTTATATTAAATGTGTTTTTATTTAAATTTATAAAAAGATTAATGGGAAAACTTCAGGTAACAAATCATGTTTATTTATTATAATATTATTATATATAGTCAATTTGTATTGTTATTTGTATTAATTTAATAAGGATAATGTGAATGTTTTAGGTAACAATTATATTTCTTTATTATAAATGTATTATATTTAAAACATATTTTATTATTTGTATTGTTAATTTTTTAGTTTCATTTGACTTAGTCTTTATAATATATATACGGGAGAAATTTAGTATTATTATTATTATTATTGATTTTTTATACAAAAAATATAAAAATCAAATTTTAGATGTACAATATCGGGCAATATCGGTTATCGACCAAAACAACATCAGTATCGGTATCATATCGGTTATAAATTTTCTAAATCCGCTCATCCCTATGAATAAATGAAAGACAGCCTGTGATGCTGCACCTTTGTAGAAGGGTCGTTCCAGTCAAGATGTCTCCTCGGTTAGCAATTCCAGGACCCCGCGGGCAGATGGTTTTGAATTCGGGTGTGTTTGGTTTTGGACAGGCCCTCACAGTCCACACCCCATGCCGCTCCCACCGTACAGCAGCACATATCCACACGATACCGGCCCGGTAACGGCTCCACGCACTCGTCCTCGTCCCATTTCATATAACACTGCTCGCTTCGGATGTCTACAGGACACACAGACCACTATAAATCACAGCTGTTTTGTTCTCACATGTTGGGCTTGTTTTGGATCAGTTGTCCACATCTTAAATCAGTAATAAAACCAGTTGACAGTTTCTGTTTTTTGTTTAAAAACAGTTTCATGTTGATTGTATTATGCTGTCTGAAACCAATAAATTAACTAAAGCAATAAATAATTTGAGAAACTACTATGTTTCCATACCAACACATGTTCGTCCGGCTCCGTCCAGTGTAAGTCCCTCCGTACACTCGCATCTGAACGAGCCCTGCGTGTTCACACAGCGTCCGTTTGTGCACACGCCGGGAAAAACCTCACACTCATTAATATCTAAAGACAAAGCAGAAACAGGATGCATCATCATACAAAGCTCTAGATAGATAATATTGTTAATGCAGCAAAGCATTGTGGGTAACGTACCTTCACACACAAGTCCCTTCATGCGACCGAAACCTTTCGAACAGGCTGGATCTGTAGAAAATACGTGTCAAAAACGTTGTTTTTTTCTGTTAAAGATTGCGTCTTTAAAGCAAACATTGGTTCATTTAGCTTTTTTTTAATATATTACATTTTGGATTAATTAAATTTGGCGTACAAAACTTTAACATACTCTTTTTCTTTTTTTTTTTCTTGAAATATGAATTTCATTTAATTTATAGAAATTATTACAAATTAGAAATGTATACACAATATTGAAAAAAATATATAATTATTTAAATATAAATCAAATAATAATAAATATAATTATTTGTTATCTAAAAGTTTGGCAAGAATATTTTATTAAATTAAATAAAAATGAATTAAATGAACATAAATTGTAAACAAATAGGCAAACCTTATATAAAATACACAAATAATCAAATTATTTTTAATATAAATGAAATTACAACAAATAAATATCATTCAATTACCTATGTAACCAAACAAGCATTTTCTTTAATTAGCATTTTTAGCATATTGCTTTTTGCATATGAACTAACCAATTTCGCAGCGTTCACATGGGCTTCCCCAGGCTGCCCCTAGCGTAGAGCAGCACTCTGACTTCAGCGTGGCCCCGTTTATATTCACCTCACAGCGGCCATCCTGGATGTTTAGCCAGCAGGTTCCTTTCATGCTGTCTGCATGGGGCAATTACGTGAAAGAGAAGCAAAAAAGTGTGACAATGACAAATGGACATTCTGACATTTGGAGCGGCTCCCCTGCGGAGAGTCATTGCATTTCTGCAGATATATAAAAACTAACTCTGATATCTAGCGGGATGGGATCACAGTGGGCATTCATGCTGAAAGCACAACCGCGCGACCTATTGCCTTCATTCTCCATTAATTTCAATCAAACGACTTTCGGTTTCAGACAAAGAATGAAAACTGCCTGGCTTGAAATGAATAAAAGTAACAGAATGCTGTTCGGTTCAAACGACTTTCGGTTTCAGACAAAGAATGAAAACTGCCTGGCTTGAAATGAATAAAAGTAACAGAATGCTGTTCGGTTACATCTAAATACAAATAAACATTGACACGCACAGTGTTAGGTTGTGTATTTAGCAGTTGCATAATAAAACACATTTAATAGCTACTAAACTATCCATAAGAGCTCTACCAATCTTGTTGTTACCATTGAAGCACTTCTTTAAGCCTAAAATGACTTTAATTACATACCCACGCAGATGGTGTTAGTGGAGTCCAATTTGCTGCGTGAGAACATTCACAGTTGAAGGAACGGCTACATTCGGCACACACCATTGATGCAGGGGTTGGAGTCACATTCGTTGATGTCTGAACAAAAGGATGATAGGTAAGAACGAAAGATACAATGTTTATAATATTATGTGAAATTCACGAAAAAAACACAATGAGCGAAAAAAAAAAATTGTCGTAAAGAAAACCTTCGCAAAGTCTCAGAGTCAGCTTTGAAGGAGAATCCTTTGGGGCAAGAGGCAAGTGTAACTTCCAGGCGTGTTTCTACACATGCCATTGTCGCACAGTAACCGATTCACCAACAATTCGTTAATATCTGAAAGATACGCAAAAAGTTAGCAAAATTCATTAAACACAACTACTACTCATAGTTTTCAGAGCAATGTTGTACAAGAAGTCTTTTGTACCCAAAACATAGTAGAAGCTAAGTTTTGCTACCAAATAAAAAGTTGCGTAATAAAAAAAATTGCGCAACTTACCCACGCAATTCTTGCCGCTAGCGTCGGACTCGTAGCCGATGTTACAGATGCAACGGTAACTCCCACGCAAGTTCTCGCAGATCCCGTTTTGACAGATGTCTGGATCCAAAGCGCATTCGTTGATGTCTGCGAAAAACAAACAAATCTAGTTCATTAGCATTTAGCATTCATAAATGATTAGCAAAATTAGCAAAAACAGACTTACCTCGTCCGTCTGTTGTGATTCCAGGTCCACTGCTGCACACCGCCTGAAACTCGGCTGCGAAAAAACAAACAATGTTAGCCACGTGCTAGCACACGTCAAAGCTAGCATATGTTGCATTAATATTAAAGTATCGTTAGCGACTGTGCCAATGAAAGTGAATCGGTGTGGTTTACCAGAGTTAAATGCAGGGCAGGGTTGGCAGGGCTCTCCAAAGCCATGTTCAGGGTTGGCACAGCAGCATTCTGACTTCGTGACTGCCCCGGGTAATGGACGCGAACACGTGCCCATCTTTATTGCGCCGTAGCAGGTGGTGCGCATGTGGGTGTCCACGCAGACACGGCTGTCCACGTCTATGGCTAGTCCTGGTGGGCACTCGCAGCGGAAAGAGCCCTCGGTGTTCATACAGCGGCCGTTCATACAGATGCCTGAGGTCTGGCATTCGTCGATGTCTGTCAGAACGAAACAAAGAAGGAAATAGCGCAAGCCATTCAAGAATAACGTGTCAGTAATGAATAAAGATGTCAATGGCGGTCAATAACAACTTAAATTATGGTCACTAAAGACATTGGTGAATGACACCAGATGCGAGAACCAAAGACGTCTCAAGATGTGTGACATTACGATTGTAATCAAAGTTAAGATTTTAATAATTCCTTGTGACAGTTTGCTGTTGACGTCAAATATGCGACAATGACTTGCAGTTACATGCAAAGCCATTTTGAAGAGCTGCACTGAAGAAACATTGTTAAGAGAATAACGACTATGGTCTTTAAAGACTTTTATTTTCGTCTCAAGTATTTTTTTGATTTTCTTAGGTTTAATATTCCCAGAAATGCTTACCAGTGCAGTAGCGTCCATTGGGAGCCAATGCAAATCCAGGTTTGCAGATACACTTGAAGCTCCCGTCTTCATTTATGCACATGCCGTTGAGACACATGTTGGTGGATGCACATTCATCATGATCTAGAGGACAAGAAAACAATGTTTCAATGTTCCTAAAAAAATACACTATGAACAAACATTTGATATTCAGTTTAGTTCTTGGACTAGCTGTATTCATCAAAAAGATTAATTAAAAAATGATTATTTAGACCTTCTGTCACCCTCCACCTTCCCCAAACTCCAAAAGAGATTTATAAAACATTTTAAACAATTTTAAGCACTTTATTGTAGGATTTATAGTATATTATCTAATACTCCGCAATCAAAACAGGTGAAGGATCTAATTTTGTGTGAAATATTTCAAAATACTGAGTGTAAAAACACAAAAAACATATTAATATTAAGTGGTTCAGAGTTAGTTAAAGTTGCAGTTTAAGCTCTTACCGACACAGTTCTTCCCGTCAGGACTGATCTCAAAGCCAGCATTACAGATGCACTGGAAACTTCCATCTGTGTTCACGCAGCGTCCGTTACGACACATAACGCCGTTCACGATACAACTCGTCGATGTCTGAAGCAACAGGAACAGATTAGTATATACATATACATTTTAATTGAAGGTGAGGTACGACATCAGCATTTTAAGTTGAAGTATTAAAAATGATAATAATATAATAAAATAAATAAAATAATCATAATAAAACATTCTTTGCAGTGAAAATTGAAGAAATTGTAAAAAAAAAATAAATAAATAATAATATAAATTCAATAATAGTGTAGGCATAGAGCACAAGCCTAGACAATTTTATAGTAATTATATTTTTTGCTTTAAAGGTGTTGTTTTTTTAGTCCTAAAGATTTTGCATGTAAAAATGTTAGCATTAACTTGTTCTTGTCCTAAACTGCGAAACCCTAAACTGGCGAAACCACAGACATGTTTCTGGCATATAGTATAATTATATTATGCCACAAACCGATGCAGGCCTGTTTGGTGGGAGTTCCCCTGATATCCCTCGTGACATTTGCAGTGGTACGATCCCTGTGTGTTTGACACAGTCTCCATTCACACACGGGTTACTGACGCACTCATCCACATCTGAGGGTAGAAAGCAGATGTATGAGAGACACTAATAATCAATAACATGCTGAGATAATGACAAAATCAGCTGTTTATAACCCTCAGGCCTGTGGAAGACAAGCAAACCGCCTACAGATGGCAGCAGAGGACATTTCAGATCATGCCAGCATTCAAGGCACTGACTTTTCTTGAGTGAAAGATGAATGCACAGGTTTACCGATGCACTCCCCGCGCACGTCCTGCCGGTATCCCATGTTGCATTCGCAGCGGTAGCTGGTGGGCGTGGGAATGCAGCGGCCGTTCAGGCACAGGTTGGTGAAATGCTTGCACACGTCGATCGTGGTCTCGTTCAGCTGGCTGAGCACAAACAGGAAAACACCACTGAGTTTCTTAGCTTTCTGGACAGTTATTTGAAAGGAAAAGCTGGCAGCTTCCACTCACTGATTCTGAATCTTCTGGCCACCGTTGCCTCCATTGCCATTTCCAATGGTGTGCTCGCGGCCGTAAATGTAGCCTCCGCCGTTTCCCGTTCTGTGACGGGCCTTTGCCATAGCTGCCGATGCCGATATTCAGAACGCCGTTACCATCATGAATGACGCTGCCGCCGTTACCGGTGCCAAAGGGAAGCCTCTGGATGCACAGTCTCCTGTATTCATCTGCAAATCAACAATAGTAGCTTTAACACTATACCAGTTGCAGGGAGATGGAAATATATAGCAATTTATAGAATTCCTACAATTGAAGAAGTTTCAAATTGCAGAAATTCCTATGTACATTCCCACTTTAAATGCAAACTTTTTAATAACTTTAAAATAATTAAATTTTTCAGTATTAATATATTATTTATTTATAATGATATTATATGTTTATTTATAATGAAATATTGTGTTTATATTATATTATATTATTATATATCTTTTTTTTTTTACTGTAAACAAATAATGTCATCACATTTAGATAATATTAATAAAGATCTACTTTATAATGGTTTAAACCATTGAAAACCATGAAATAATGAGCAATCTGAGCTTTGCTTGCGCATTAAACGAAAGCAGAAAAACTAAGCATTTGCAGCCGCTCGACACATGCATTCCTGTGGAAGACACATGACGGTGTCAAAGAGGAGGGAAGGCGTAAAACAGACGGGTGAGAAGAAGTGGGAATGAAAGAAAACGTTTTATTATCCCGAGGGACGATGGCTTTGCTGACCTGACATGTATTTATCATGATTTTGTGGTGAGGTACAGTATGTCTGGAGCGATTCATCAAAGAGCTCTACTTAAAGGTCAGATGCTTGCACATCTAAAAAAAATAGCTCCTTGAAATTATGTTTTTATTGTAATACAGTACAAGAAGAAAGGATCATAATGTACTTTGAAATCTGTGCCGTTCAGAACTACATTAAAACACCACAAAAGATGGCATGTAATACAGTTTTTATTTCTGTACTTCTTTATGTATTTGAAAAAGAAAGTTTGGACCCTTTTTTGAAGGTGCCAATAGTCTATAGCTTGCTTTACAGCCATGAACTATGCTACTTGCTATCGCTATTCAAAAGCAAAAGTTTAATTTATAAAAAAGTATAATTTTAAATGTGAATATATGCTAAATATCTTTTTAGAAGCATGCTAGCATACAGATGTTAGCCTCAAAGCTAACAGATATGGACTATAAGCATCAATTTATATATATTTTTTAAGACGCTAGCCGCTAACAGACGCTGACTAAATGTTCTTAAAAGCTCATTTAAAAGTGCATTTTAAAAGTATGCTAGCATACAAATGTTAGCCTCAAAGCTAATACATGTGGACTTAAAACGTAACAAAAAAACTTTTAAAATGTGTATTTATGCTTATTGTCTTGGAGTATGCTAACATACAGATGTTAGCACCAAAGCTAACAGACATGGTCTATAAACTTCAAAAAAGTTTAGATTTGTATATAAACTAAACATATTTTTGAAGTATGCTAGCATACAGACATTAACCTCGAAGCTAAAAGACATAAAAAATTTAAATTAACCAAAGTTAATTTATATGTGTAAATACATTAAATATCTTTTAGGAATATGCTACAATATGAACATTCACCTCAAAGCTAATACTCTAACGTTCACATTTCTAGCATTAGCAATAGTAACAGTGATGGCTGACGTCTTAGCTGTAAATGCTAGTGATTAGCATTAGCCCACTCACCAGATCCTCTGACGGCGCACATCTCTGGGATGTGTCCAGGGCCCAGCAGCGGCCAGTGTCGCAGCAGCACTGCATCTTGGTGTATTGACCGGACAGCTCGCTAGCACACCGGCCATTGCTAAAGACGAGAAACACGTACCGAGCCGATGATCTGTGAGAGAGAACGAGAGAAATTTCAGAAATGCTACTGTTTTTGCCTAGTATATGCATACTGTAAACAATATGTGAATTTTGTCAAAATGAGCAATATGAAATAACAGTATAACTGTATCCCACAATGCAACGCGCTCAACTTAGCCTTTTATTTTAAGTGAGAGGCAATTAGTACCAAATCGTGTACTTATGTACTAATCTATGACGTTTTGTGGTACTGGTAGTGTGAGGAGTGTATTGAAAATTCCAACTGAAAATCCTGACATTCCAAAATTAATAACATTCATACTCTACATGGTTGAGTGCATAAGTACATGGTGTATAGTGCATCATGTGGGCTGCAGTTATTGACCAGGAAATAACATCATTTAACTCCCCTTTTGACACCGATTCCCAGAAGTGATGACATTTATACCAATTTATTAACTCCAAATACACAAATGCTTCTCTCTCAAGTACATTCGCACTTCACAGGAAGTCCCGGTCCATGCGTGCCCTTTTACACGGCCCCCTAGCAGGAAGTGAATTTATGAGGTGGGAGCCTGAGAAAGCCACTGGAGGGCCAAAAACATACAGACTTGAGATGGGACGTTTCGCTTAGTCAAGGTCAACGAAGGGGGCTGGTTGGCGATAGGGTGTGTACACTGCGACATTAGCGTGAGCGAACCATGCGAAAGGGGGGGTGAGAGTCGATTAACTCGGCTAATGAGCCAGCACTCTGCCATAAATCAAGTCCATGTGGAGTAATCTCAAACAATTATGTCGGACATAAAGAAACCCTTCGTCTGGAGGTTGCAGCCACACACTCCCGAACTGCAGCCTCCTGGGATTGACCCGGCCTGAGGGGGCAGGGTGGGTTTTGCAAGCATGGTGATGGGAAACTGGCTTCAATTGGAACCAGAGCTTCTTTCGAGCCTCAAAGAGAGATTTTTCATGTTTGCATTGGGGCCCTGCGGTGCATTAACGCTGATTAGCGTCAGGGTAAATGACTCCCAACGGCCTGGTTTTGTGCGATACCAAAGCACCAACGCAAAGATACCATAAAACTTTTGTGCCACCTTTAGTTTCTGGCCTAAAAACAATGTCTAAATAGCTTGTTGATGGTTACTAATAGCATGGTTTGCCTTTGGAATAACATGCACTGATGAATTACGCGCAATTACACAAAGTCAATTTTGATTTCACATCAACTTTCGAACATTCTCCCATGACATTGTGCTCCCAAAACCATTTTGGCTTCCTCTTTCTGTATGTCAACATGTAGAAAATCATGCGGGCTGCCCACATTCTCCACGGATCCATATGTACAGTGAACGTTTGCCGTAAATCCACACGGGTTTCTGGGAACGAATGAAGGCCACGCCAATGCGTCATCCAGGGCCGATAGCTCACGTTTCTGTATTTGCACCCGGGGACCAGACAGATCACAGGGTTACGAGAGACATATGGGGTGGCGGGAGTGAGAAACTCAAGACGGCGTGTATAAAAAGAGAAGGGAGTGTGAGAGAAACGGACAGTTAAGAGAAAAGACAGAGGAGATGCCAGAGACAACAGTGCCTCTGCCTCACTGTATTGGAATGTTAGCAGGAGGAAATAGCATCCATGTGACTCTGTTTTCACCGTTGTCTTCTGGCGTCTGATCCCCCGAGACCAGATGAGACCACGCGAGACCTGTTCGCCAAAAGAAACTAAACTGAAGTCTCAAACTAAAAAAAGACTAGTTCACTTGGATTGCGTTTTTAAAGGCAATTTGCAACGGTTTCACATTTAAATACATTTTCATTTGCCAGTGCATTTAACCTTTGTGACGTCAACAGAAAAAAAATACGAAATGAAATCACCAAACAAATTTCCAGATATTTGCAAAACCAAACATTTTTCGTAATGCCAATTTAAAAAGAAATTTGTTCTTCATGTGTTTCCCAAAATAATTTGATGAAAACACATGAAAAAACATTTTCTTATTGAAAGAAACGATTGTAAGATGAGCATGAATATGACAAGCGGTTTTCATTAGTACAAAGTTTCATTTGTATATAAATTGTTGCATTCATTATAAATGAACCAAATACATTTCTAGGTAAATTATTTGCAAAACCACAATTTGTTATACAAACATTTATCATAATGCCAATTCATGCACAAATTTGTTCTCCATGTGTTTCCCAGAATGTTTTGATGAAAGATTATGAAACATAATTAACACATTAATATTACTTCTTTTACCCAAATATTTTCATTTATTTATTTGTATGTTAATTCATTGTTGCGTTAATGAAACGAAGCCGAACAAATTTCCAGCTAAATTATTTGTGAAACCAAGAAGTGCATAACAAAAATAAAATTCTTACAAATAAACATGTAGAAATTATTTCTGCTTGTGTTTCCCAGAATGTTTTGAAAGAATATGACAACAAATATATTTTATTTAGAAATCAACAATCATTGTAAGATGAGCCCGAGTTTAACCTCTTTTATTCAAGGGATGTCAGACCACAGTTTTTTTTTATAAATTCCATAACGCAAGCATGTCCTTCAGCAAAATTGGATTTTTCTGTGTCAGTGTCGTTCTGATATGCACTGAACTGTGCAACACCTGGCTTAGGTTTCACGACAGCTGCTTCACAAACATGATCGAGTTTCTAAAAGGGTTTTACAGCCCAATACCATAAGAGAACATTCATGAGTTCTTATAATGAAATTCTTATAACCTCTTTTAAATCCTTATGATTAAAAGTTTGTTTCATGACGCAATCTTTAAGTTTTATATTTTAATCTTTATAATTACATTTTAAGTTCTATTAATTAAATTCTTAGGATGAAATTCTTATAAACTCTTTTTAATAATTCAAATGTTGAACCTAAATTCTCAGAAGAACCTTTTGCTAAAATGGACTGACAATTTTATGTTTCCTGAAAAGAAAAACAACGAAAACATTAACAATTAACATTAACATTAACATTAACAATTCTGACACAAAAGGAACCTATTCGAAACCTAAAAGCTAAATGATACCTAAAAAGAATATCATGATACAGAATAACTTCCAGAGATCGACTGATCATTTTACGTTTGTTAATTATCAAGATGTTAAAAACACCCGAGCGTAATAGTTAATCCTGACGCGAAAAATGTTATCAAAACAAGAACCAATTCCAATCTTAAAAAGATTCTAAGTTTTTGTGAATCAATTTTAAAAAACAACCTTTTTAGGATCATATGATGCTACAGAAGAACTTTATTGCTAAAATGAACTGACTATATTAAGTTAGCTAACAATAGAAATAAAAAACAGCAAAATGTAATAAAAACACGAATGTACAATGAGCAAATCCTAACAATGAAAAATGTTAAGAGCTCGAAATAACAAACTTATTTTAAACGTATACATTTCCGCACTATTAGCAGCACCAGAACAATTTTTTTTCCCGTCAAACAAAATTAAATTCCATTAGGTGCCACTAGAGTGGTGCAGAAATTACACTTTTGACCTGAAACAATATGTCGCCAACTCGTCCAGGTTTATTTACATTTGTAAAACAACAGTTCTGTCCTGTTTGCAGATGAAGAGACAGGCCTATATACACACAAGCACACTTGCCCGGGCTGAAGTGCTTGACCACACACAACTTCATCCCATGAGTCATACAAGCAATATGATGCACCGGCTCAGATGCAACCAGAGGTGTAAGGTCACAGGAACACGCATGGGCATGCATGTGTGGTTTATATGTGTGTGTGTGGATGAAAGAGTCTCACCGACACATCTGGAGCCGTCTGCGCTGGTGACATATCCCCCGCGACAGGTGCACACGTAGCTGCCGGCCGTGTTGGTACATTCCCCGCCCATCACACACTCCAGATATGGTTGTAACATTCGTCGATATCTAAAATACAACACAATGATACATTTCCTAGAACTGTTAAACATTTTCAAGATTGCTGATGTAACCGAAATTGTAGTAGAAACCAAACGGTATGAACTCAAACGCATTTTTTTTTCTTTTTTGGAGAAAACATTTAAGGCAGCAAACTCTCGTTTGGATTCTACGATTGCGAGCATTAATTGAGGAAACCAGAGAATTTGCATTTTGGCTTCATCCATCTCCTCATGGTAACGCAGGGGCATGAACTCAAAGCAAAAACTGACAGATGGTTAAGAGATTTCTTGGTTTTTATTGCGTGTCGTTCTTATTTTTATACACACGTGCAATTTAGTAAAATTAAATGCGGACGCGTGTGTGGGGTTTTGTCGCATGAGATTAAGGCGGGATGTGGGAAAGAGCATGACGAGCGATTACGTGTTTGATGTGTGTGGAAACTGGGAGTCATTGGTGTCCCACTGCAGCTGAAAAAGGCCCTGCTGAAGTCATAAAAACCTCTGCAAAACAAACCCTCTCGTCAGCGGAGCCCCAGAAGCGGGAATAGACTTTACTCAGGGCAGGAATGGACAAATGACTGCTGGAGTGTGTGTGTTTGCATCCTCATATGTCACGAGGAGAACACTTCTTTGGGTTTTTGCATTGCAGATGCAGTTGGTTCTCTGATCAAATGGTTATGTTTAGTAAAACTCTGAGAGAAAAAGGAATTATGAAGGGTGGGGTAAAAAATAACATTCAAAAATGTCATGTTTATGAAACTACCCCATTACTTGGGCTTTTTTGGCAAGCTTAAAAAGTAATGGACTAAAAATGGTCGAAAAAATAATGGTTTAAATAATGAGAACATTCCAAGTTCTTATATTGCAGTATAAGAACTCTTTTTAAATTATGATGTCATGAAAGTTCTTCTGTGACATCAGAACGTAAAGAAGCTTTTAACAATGGTCTTTACAAGTAGTGTTTTACAAAATTCTTAAAATGTTACCGAAGAAACTTTAAGTTATTATAAAGCCATCAAAAATAACTTTTTCTTATGACATCGTAAAAAGTTTCTTCTATGACAACATTACTTAAAAAAAGGTTCTTCTAAAGGTCATTGCAGATTGAGTCCAAAATTCTCGTCCGAAATTGTAATACGATCTCACGTTGCAAAAAAAAAAAAATTGGATCAGGTTCATTTTTCTGCGTTTTCTTATCCGTAGTGAGCATTTTGATAGGAAAGGATGACGAATATGAAAAAAAAAACTTTTGTTTTTGTAGTTTTATTCAGTTGCATTGAACGTTGAGACAAAAAGAAAAAATTATGAAGGGTGGGATAAAAAAAAAAAATTCAAAAATTCAATGTTTATGAAATTGTACCCCATTACTTGGGGCTTTTTTGACTAGCTTAAAAATTAATGGACTAAAAATTGTCAAAAAAATAATGGTTCTAAATAATGAGAGACAATTTAATTCCTATTAAGAACTATAGACAATTTAAGTTCCTATAAGAACTATAGTCTCTTATGATGTCACAAAAAGGTTATTCTGTGACCTTAGAACTTTGAAAGGTTCTCTTTTTCCAATGGAAATGATCTAAAATGATCCTGATCTGAAGAACTATAATATAACGGTAAAAATCTCCAAAGCAGCATGACTTCTCATCTCAGGAGCTCATGACAAATCAAAATCCCTAAATCACTAAGTCTTTAATTAAAGAACCTTTATATGTGCATTTTCATGCAACTGTGTTTTAGCTTTCTAGACCTAGTTTCTCTGAAATGAGCTCCTGGCTTCTGTAAGTCAGAAAGTGCCCCGTAAGCAGTGCGAGGTGCGCCTCATTCTGTACCTCCTCGCCCGGGGCAAGACTCTTTCCACCACACCACTGTCTTGTAATTAAGCGCCCCTCCTCACCCCACAGAACTACCACCTGGGTTTTTATTCCACCCTCCATGCAGCTTCAAAGAAAACACTTTTTCAGCAAACTTAAAGCCATTCAGCCTCATAGTTCAGGTGTTTCAGTAATCGCACGAGTATCTAATTTACAGACGTTTCTCTTTCGCTTGCTCGAGGGAAAACGCTGCTGACAGAGGTCTGCTTCTTCTCCAAACCTTTATTTTAGTCATGGCCTTGTCATTCGGGGTCAAAATGTGATTCAGAGTTAAACTAATAACCTCAAGGGTTGGGATTCCCTCTGTCTGGCTTACTGGAAGTATATCGAATCAAACTGGTTCATATGCTTAACTCTTTGTTTTGAACGAGAAGTGAAAATGTAGAAAACTTGCAGGAATGAAAAGTCTCAAATGAGATCTCCGTTGTTTCTCCTAGACGCCGACAGGATTAACCTGGGAGTAAGCGTTTTCACTTTTACTTAAGTTTCTTGCTTGCCAGATGCAAATAAATGTGAATTTTTAACAGCGCTGTACTCTTGCTGTATATCAAAACAGCTCATTTGTGCCTTTTAGTATTCCTACTCAGGAATTTTATGACAAATATCTGAGACAAAGTGCACACTGGAATGAAAGTTAAATCAAGCTAATGGAGCCGTGATAAAAACAACCTCTGAGTTATGCCATTTACTTCAGGTGGGACTCGTTTCATTAAAAGGCTGTCTGGAAACGCAGAATGCAATATGTAATCAATGCTGACATTTATAAAACACAGTTTAATGAAACCGCAGTGTAAAAATAAAATATTATATTTGAATACACTTATTTTTAGAAATAGTGCAACAGTGTAAATTGTAAAAAGAATACAATTAATACATATTCTTATTTTTACACCTATTGTTTTACTATTTTCTGTTGTTAACTCACTTGCATTTTTCCTAAATTGAAATATAATACTGGTGGTAGATAAGAAATAAGCTCAGCCATCTGGTATATAATAGCTGTGATCCACTATCTCTCTCTCTTTATCTCTCTATTTAGGTTTATCTCAATCCGCCTAAGAACCGCAGACCGTCGCTTTACAACACGCCTGTTTGTTTTCACTCGGCATTGTTCAAATTCCACCCAAACAGCACTGTCTAATGTTAAAGACGAACCTCAACCCAAAACAGCATAAACCATCATGTACTGTAGTCTGATTCAATGCAATTCTCCCCGGACGTCAACTTTTCATGCATACTAACTCGCTTACAATGTCGACGAAGATGCCAAGTGTGTGACTCAACTTCTTTTTTTCCAGTTACGAATAGGACTGAGATCATCCTCGTGCTGTTTTCTGACAGCTTGTGTGGTTTGGACTCGGTGCAGTAAGTGACGTACCTTCGCACTTCTGGTTGGTCTCACTTTGCCGGTGACCCGCGGGACATTTGCACTCATAGGAGCCCACGGTGTTAATGCAGTTCCCTCCAGCACACAGTCCTGGGACGGCCTGACACTCGTCCACGTCTAATGAAATGAAGAGAGGAAAGTGAACACAACTTGACCAAATGGTTTTAAAAATATATATTTATCTCATAAACAGTACTTTTACAAAAATGCAGTAAACAACCAGAGCATATTGTACTCAAGAATACTCCATAAATCCAATGCACTCAACTCGCTACCAATAAACTTTCAAATTAAACTAATTTTTTACAACCTGGAAGGAATATCAACCACGTTTTAAGCTCAATCATTTCATATATTCCACTGGACTGCAAAATTTAGTAGTTTTTTAAACAATGAGCCTTATTTATTAAACATTTTTTTTTAATCGTTCATATAAAACTAAATATACGAAGCCATTTAAAAATGGACTTTACAATTTATTTACAGATTAATTAGTTCGCAAAGAAGCAAAAACAGTGTTGTTTACATCTAGAGCAGTGTTTATCTTGCATATTATTTCACATAACAAAAAAGACTATATATGCTTCGAAGTATGCAATAAGTACACAAGTATTTTATTCTAAACATAACCTGTGTTTTTCTTTACAGGTCAACCAACATGACCGCACTGATCGCAAAACCTTTTATTTTTAAATTCAGTTTTGTTTGGATAGGAAATAGTAATTTCTACTAGAACAAAAACAGCAGTGTCTAAAGTTCTTAAATGGAGATCCATTATTGGTTTTCGCCCACTTTAAAGGATCTTTCATAGGTTATTTTATGTCCATGAAAGGGTGAAACACATGTATCATCTTTGTTTGCTCACAGTCTGGGCATTTTCAGACTTATTAAACACAACTACAGATCTTGGGTATTGTCTGGATTGGATAGCGCTTACATATCTGGCTAGCACTGAATCAATCTGTCTCTTTTTGTTGATACGCACATCCGCAGACCTTCAACCTGTATCCAATAAGCACCAAATCATTGGTTCCGTCTACTAATATAGACTGAAAATAGCTTCTTCCATTAAATGCCGTCAAACACAAAAAGACTCTGGAAAGCTCGCTGCACGGTACGCAAATCCTCCCGCCCGAATGTGCACATGTGTGTGCTTTGTACTTCAGCCAGACTGACTTTTGCAAAAGCACTCCGTCTTTGGGCAAATCCAGGCCAGACTTGGAGCTGTCTCTTATGTTGTATATTAAGGGGAGGGAAAGAATATCTTAAGTTTAAGAGAGACGTCTGGGAGTGGTCGTCTTTGAGATGATGTGTGAAATCAGGGTGGCATTTGCTG
Source organism: Carassius auratus (assembly GCF_003368295.1). NCBI lineage: Eukaryota > Metazoa > Chordata > Actinopteri > Cypriniformes > Cyprinidae > Carassius > Carassius auratus. The sequence continues at coordinate 391,567 of NC_039264.1, read as the reverse complement.
TTTTGGCTCACAAAATATCTAATATTGTAAGAACTGGTTATTTTCATCTGTGCTGCTGCAGAATCAGGGTTACTGTCGGTATTTAAATGTAAATGGTATATAAAACACTGTGCAGAATCTACAGCCTCAATGAAAAAGGAACTGAGAACTGAATGTAGTAACATAAATGTACTGGATACTGCAAAATAATACGTAATTCCCATTAAAATAGTTTTGCTTGCCCCGATTGCAAACAAAAAATTGTATCTGACTGAAGAAAGCCTCTCCAAACCAGTGTTAATCATGCTATGGTAACCTCATCTACTGAATGTTCATGACCTAATCGAATAAGTTTATAATGTGTTACAGGCCTTGAGAACAGAATTAAATCACGTCCATCTGTGTCCCTGAAAATCAAACAAGAAGTCCAAACAATACCCCCTATAATTACAAATAAATGTGACAAGCCATTACGAAATCCCATTTAAAGCACTCCCACTGGAAGTCATCTAAATATTTGACTCTACCAAGAAGCACAATGGGGAAGTGTCCTCTTGGACAGGGATTGGAGACGTAGGGTTTACCCTAAACGGCCCATGACTGCTCTTAGTGTCATCTGCCGCGTCAGGCTGCTCATTAGGACAAGAATTTGCCAGACGCTGAGAAGGAAAGAGCTGTTTGTTCAGACGCCAGACGCTCATTCTTACCTTGGCAAGCACCAGTGCGGATGTTGGGGATGAAACCTCTTCGGCAAGGGTGGGGTTGGGCAGGGCACATCTCGCATGGGTGACCCCATGCTCGCCCGATGGTGGCGCAACACAACGTCTTGGTGCACACGATGCCACTCAGCTGACCTTGGCACATCTGGTTGTTGACTTGTGTGAAGCATGGCCCGGTCCTGTAGTCTGATTATAGGAGAGATGAAGAGCATTAGAGAGTTCAGAAGTATGTGAATAAGATTACGTACAAATTGCAGTCCATTACTGATTCCAAATTTCATTCATTTAATTGTATTTAGTAACGCTAGTCCATTGCATTACACTTTTTAGGCCATATAGTCAGACTACTTTTGGATTACTTTTAGAATAATTTTGAACCAACTCGTTAATACATGATCTTGTACCTTATATAAAAAGGCAAATATATTACATTCTTTGTAATTAACAATGTGAAGTCCATTAAAATATATATTACTTCAACCAAAAGTAACACCCAAACCAGCCAAGACCAACAGGCCAACACTGGCATGGAAATCCTTTCTATAATATGAAAAAACAAGCGCTAACAAACATGACATGCAACCAAGAAATTACGACCACAAGAAATCCCATTTATGGATAAAGAAGTAAGCAGATGCATCTTCTCCATCACGCAGCTGTTTCCCATGCTGGAGGTGGGTCTGGGAATGCTCTGACAGGGATTCTCTTTCACGGTCTTCTAATAGGATAACCAGATAGTCACTAAGAAATTGCTGGGTTGCACCAATAATGGCAATTTCCATGACAAACGGTCTTGTTTTTGGCTGAGGTCAAAATGTGGGATTGTGGTGCTAGCACTGTATTGACTGTTGGAGATTTGGCCAAATGACTTCCTTTGTGCTGGTTGCCAATTGAGACGACTTACAGTAATCACATTAACAATGTTTTGAGCATCAAACAAACCAGTTCGACAGAAATAAACTGACCATTTCAGGATGCAGTCATTTCTGTTTAAAAGAACTCAAACAAATGCCCGGCTGTGAGGTATTGGATCCTCAAAGTCTTTGCTAGTGTTCTTTTGAAAATATAATTGAATGAGATCCTGCATTTGTTTGGGGCATAGTGTGAGAGTCAGTTTACTCTGGTGGGATATGAATGAGATCCTGACCCTGGTCATTTCTCAAAGAAATGAACAAATCTTTCCATATCCTTCATAATATTGCATGCAAAACCAAAGCGAAATCATATATCCATACCCAAGAGGGAGGGAAATGGCACTAAGAAAGTAGGTCAAGAGGGGAATACAAGAAGGGAACCTTCATGTGCCTTCAAATCCCGCTGCTGTCCCTTCTCCTCATTCCTCATGCGCTCCCCTGACCTGCCCATTCTTCCTGGACGATTTGAGTCCAGGAATGCAGGTCCTCTCCAAGTTGAGGGGACCCACTGCGAGCATCCTATGCACATCTGGGATTGATTAATTGTGCCTGGTTGGGACTATGTTGGGACAAGCTAAGGCCCAGATGTGTCCGTGCATATCCAGTATTCCGATTCATCAGCCTCTCTATATTGCTGCTTTGACTCTTACAGTGAGTGATGATATTCATATGGGTAAAACCTTCTGGGTCATATCTTTAAAGTCAAAATCTTCTTGATTTGTGGATTTGGTCATTTCCCCTGATGGGAGCAAACAAATCCAGTGCAAAAAATAGAGTATCTATTAGCAAAAACAACCTTGCGACCTCTACTTTGAAGTAGCTAGAGTTGGAAATCGAACATCGATTCCAATTCCAGAATCGGATACATGTGGTCAGAAATTGGATACTTGTAAAATTTAAATTTGTATTCTACCTATTGATTCCTGTGTGAGCATTTTTTATTTCATCTATGAGGACCCAAACTTGCGATCTGCCAGGTAGAGGTGGGCGATACTGCAAAATTTGGTATCGATCCGATACCAAATACATATAGGAGCAGTATTGCCGATACCGATACCAATACCAATACGATACTTTAAAAAAAAAAAAAACTTGTGTAGGGGAGTGCAGTAGGTCTGTCATTATTTCTGAGGTGGATGAATGATCAATTATTTAGGCAATATTTTTTATTAATGTATTGAAGTCCACAAAATTATTAGTTATTAGGCATTTATTATTTACAGCTTTTAAAAAATAAAATGAAAAATAAAGAACAAAAAAAATCTCTCCCTTTTTTCTGGTTTTAAAAGCAAATGAAATAAAGTGCACACAATTATTACTGAAAAACAAAGAAAGAACAAATATACCTGTGCAATTACATTCCCTGAGCCCTCTTTCTTGTACTTCAATGTGCTATCAGCTTCGCTCTGTTCGCTGCTTCTCGGCGCGTTGTGTCAGTGAGTCACGTGACGATGCAACAAAGAATCACAGCAGAGCAGCAGAAGGGGGAGGATTAGCAAAGTGGGCCAGGATGGAAAGGATTTCATCATTTCAGGATGAAAGCAGTGTTTGCTCAGGATTGTAGAGGTAGAAGACACGAGCAAAGTATAATGAACGTAGATGAGAGATATTTAAATTAAAATATCGATTCAATTACAATTGTATCGATCCGATATCAGTACCAGTGTTGGCATCGATACTATCAATATTTAGATCGATCCACCCACCCCTACTGCCAGGACCTTGCTCATTAATCGAAGCACTCCAAAGTTTGGCTACACTTGTGATCAGCTAAGTTTAATATATGTGGTAAGTTAAAGATTGCAAGAGAGATGTCACCACCACCATGACAAAGAACTTTAATTTAAGAGATCGTTAAAGATCACAAACATGATACAAACATGATACAAATAATGTGATTCTATTCCTAAATTACAATGATTCATCTGTTTCAGTAGGTGGTGAAAATGATCTTTTAAAATGTATTTGTCTTTGAATCATTTAAGAGATTCATTCAAAAATGCTGATTCATCCAGTAATGAAAGAAGTAAATCTTGACTTAGTCATTGAATCATTCATTCATAAATTACATGTGATTTTGTCTAGTTGTCTAATGTTTTTTCTCCAGAATCCTGAGAAAACCATAATCTACATTTAAAGAAAAAAACTAAATTTATCCAGAATTATGCAGCTCTATTTTGCATACAAACGGCTCTTAAACGAGTCCAGTTTTTATGTAGCCTGCTGATTTTTGTTCATGCTATTCAGCTACAACTTAAAAGTTTTACAAAAAAAGAGACAGAATAAATATACTTGATATCATTCTTTAAATATCAAACATCAATATCAGAGTCGATAAGCAGAATCAGAATCAAATTCAAACGATAGCCAATCCTAGAGGTAGCTTGCACCACTGCCTAGTGCCATTAGTTGGTGAATGAGTAGTGACTTGTCAAAGGGTGTACTACAGGAGTATCCAGTATCGGTCCAGGTGCGCTAGTGTTTTGCATAGTTAAGCGCCAACCCTATTTAAACACACCTGAAGCAGCACATCAGGGTCCTACTAGGCATACTTCAAGACAGGTGTGTTGAGGCAATTTGGAGCTAAACTCTGCCATACACAATCAAGTTTGCTGACCCCTGGTCAACTTTTTCGGACATTTACAATACCTACACAAAGGACTACATGGATGTCACAAGTTGCCTTGCAGTGAAGAATAGCAATGTAGAAAGTACTGAGAAATTTCTGCAATAAGAACATCGTTGAAGCTGCTCAGGTCTGTCTAACAACCTTTTGATCTACAATGAAACTGGAGCCACTGAGTCTAAAGGCTCCTGCCAACATAATTCGGAAGCCGCCACGTTGTTCAAATCTGCCAATTTCTGCACTGAACCATTTGTATGCGCACACGGCCAGAAGAATAAAGGCAGTGTAACATGGTAGGTCCATGCTAAAGACTGGACTCCTTTGAGGACTTTAATACACAAGATCGCAAAAGGGAGATCGGTTAACCTCAATGTCACGCTGGCAAATTTAGTGGCAATGCGCAGAAGCAAGGAGAATCATAATCCGTAGAAGAGAGTATGTGTCTGTGATACAGACAACATTCGGAATCAATTTTGACTTGATTAGAGTTTGAGTGGTTTGTCAGATCAAAACCATTCACCTACACCCATCCTCCCAAACGCTTACTCACCTCTACTTTCCGTTTAGTCACCACAGTGTTTCTCTGCCAGTTACATCTGCCAACTATTCAGCAGTGAACATTATCATGAATCATGAGGCAAGAAGGGGGAAAACGATGCCTCAGAAGGTCGCTGATATGTGGCATTCACACTTGTCCAAAGCTTGAGCAGCAGCGTAATTTGGCAGGAGGAATTCCAGTTTTCTTCACACTCCAAAGGCTTGGCCTGTTTTTATCATCCTCAGTGCTAATGGACCGAAAGAGAGTAGACTGTCATGAAAGACCTTCTAAGAAATGAAAAATCAGCCAGAGGGAAGTTAATCTAGTCTGGAACGTTAAGCCGCGGGGACCAACTGCAGGTGGAAACCTCAAGCGCAGCCAAAAACCTGCTTAAGAGTGAATGACTGAGAATAGTCACTCGCTTTGTTGTGACCTATTTCGGTTTAATCAGAGTACACACCAAGATAAGAAATGTGTTTTCACTTGGGGAGAAGCAGAAGTTCATTCACGTAGGCCTGAAGAAAAAAAAAGGCGGGGGGAAGGGGTAGGGAAACATTAGACGGTCAAGCTTCCCGGAGGAAGACTTTGAAGTTTTTCGGACAGACCAACAAACTGTTTTACTGCTCTGTGATTTACAGTACAGCTAAATAAAAACAGCCAATCTCTTCGCATCTTATCTCTGCTATACACATCCAACAAGCCAAGGTTACAACAGTTTTATGACTCCCAAATGAGTCAGTCTAGTGACACTCGGCCCTTTTTATTCTTTCTCTTGTCGTTACAGGAGGATTAGTCACATTTCATTGCTCGGAAAACACTTTTTCTCTAGAATTCAATGCACCACATAAAAAAAAGCCATCTCTGCCAAAACAGTGGTAATTGATCAAACTAAGATGGACTAGTGACCCATGACCCTGAGCAAAGTCAACCATTGACTGCGAATGAATATTACACATAGCTTTTTCAGGTGTGGGCCATGGTAAGTGATAATGCAGAGCACACGTGACTAAACGGAAAACAAATTAGATGGGCCTAACACCATTCTTACCGTTAACTTGCTTAACTCCCTCTAGAAACCGTGCCAACTCAAAGCTGAGCTTGCGTTATGTTTCGCTGAACTCTTCTGCAGAAAACTGACTTTATAAAAACGCAAGCCAACTATCGTGCTTCAGTCTTTTCAGAATCCAATTTCTTTGTTACTACCTCTTTCTTGGAAGACGGTGCTGAATTTTTTGGCAAAAACCAAATAGAGAGACTGACATCAGGCCCGCATCATCTTTTGGAAATTCATCAACTGTGTGAAATCCAGTCGCTTGATGATAAACAGGCGTGCCTGAGACAGGCTAAATAAAGACTCAGTCTCTGCTCTGTGAAATGACTGATTGTTTAGATTGATGTTTTTACAACCAACAAACAAGGACCTTGAGGGTGAGTCTGGACTGAAGGGATCTGGTCGGGTGGCCCACAAAGGAGGAAGGTGTCCCATGGACGGCGCTCTCCGTGTGAAGGGATTGTTTGTACTAGTTCAGGCCTGGCTGTGTATACACAGCTGGGGTCTCCATTTCTTGGAGAACACCCCCCTCCACCACCTTTTCTTGTCAGAAAAGTCTCCACAGAAACATTCCCTTGTCATTTCCACCCTACTTTATCTACTGCCAGATGTCTCCCAAACTTTTCCACCTCCCTGTGTTGGGTTTTCAAAGGGAACCGGCCTACAATTGCACAAGGGGCTTCGTGAAGGGGTGGGGTCAAACAGAGAACCAGACGCAAGAGGGTGGGGTACCAAAAAAGGGCTAAGGTATTCGGCCTAGTGTGCCTGGGGCGCTTCTCTACCACATTTCACACGGACTGATGGGAACTGCCTTTACGGTCCTCTCGGTCTGTCATTCTCTCATAACTCCAGTCAAGGATATCACCTCTGATAGCACGTCTCGTGCACATGTGAGGGAGGCTTTCGTTCTTTTTTTCTCTCTCTCTCTCCCAGATTACCTCATTGTTCCTGCTCTGAGAGACTTGGCCACAATGTAAACTGTAGCATTAATTTCACACCGGCTACAGTGAAGAGGACTTTGAAGCACACTGCCTCAAAACGCAAGTACTGTAAATTACCCTCGGAGCAATTCTGGGTCACATTGACACAGTGTTACCACATTCTTGAAGCAGGCCTGAGACGGTAAACAAACCACACATCTTCACAGACGTCAACACAATTAAGACTTGGGAAAATATGAACTTTGGAAGCATAGCGATGGCTTACCTCTCTCGCACTGAGGCCCAGTAAAACCGTAGACACAAGCACATCTGTTGGGTCCAATACAACGTCCGCCATTTTGACATCCGCTCTCGCACACAGCTACGGAAAGCAAAGTTGGTGAAATCAAACAATCAGTTTTATTGCATTTTATCCTACGATTAGAAAAAAATACATATAGAGTTCTCGAGTTGCTATGTGGTTGCTTTTCTTTGGAATGTTTGGAAAGTTCTTGATTTTCATTAAAAGGTCTTAAATAAAAAAACTAAATTAAATGCAAAAAATAGATAAATATATAGTGGGGTCTGAATGCAATCAGAGATAATTTGTGTCTGTAAGCCAAACTCTAGTGAAATCATCTATTGTTGTCTGTGTCTGGGCAGCTATGTGGTGATGTCTGGCCATTCTGAAATGAAAGATTCACTTACGCTGTCCACAGTGATTTCCTGTGTAGCCCTTCTGACACGAGCAGGCATCTTCATTACAGACCCCTCCATTCATGCATCTGATGCTGCAGGACTGGACTGTACAGAGACAAGAGAGGTGATTACAATTCATCTAGAGTGCTCAGTATAACAATAAACCATGCATGCAGCTAAATGTATCCCTGTTATTTGGGAATAACCCAAAATCATTGGATAAAATCTTAGATTAATTTCCAGCAATCAGTTTAAAATACTTTTTAAAAGACTTGGCATAGTACACTATGAATATTGTTGCCACTGTGATGTAATTATCACAAAGAAATAGCAAGTGACACACTGAATTAAACACGAACATTTAAAGTAAAAAAAACTGTTAATCTGTTAAATATCTAAATATAATGAAATCGATTCAAAACTGATAAAAAAAGTTTCACGGAAGTTTCCATGTGGCATTTTTTACATATTAATGAAAAGTAGTGTGTGAAACATTTTTACACTACATTTTTACCAGTTTATAGTTCTTGTATTAAATTGTTACACTTTTAATTAAGAAATGAAGATCCCTGGATAAATGTGGAAATATGGAAAATACTTTTGCTATATCCTACAGCTTATTTATTAAGATAATTTTTCAGAGAACATATTTTGAACTTTCTTCACCTCATATACTGTATGTATTTATGTCACACTAGTGTTTACTGCATCTTCCTCCCACTATTTATTTAACTTAATCATACTTACAGTATATATTGAGAAAGAACCTTAATTGTTTTACATATATATTGTCTATCCAATATCGGCGACCGCCAATTCCTGGAAACTTGGCCAACAAAAGCCTATTTTCATCCTGATTTTCTACCAGACATTTTTTTGGATGAGTAGATTTATTTTCCAGCGATTTTCACAAAATGGAAATTCTGTTGGCGCAGAACGAATCAATAAAGTTCAATAGAGTTTGCATATGGAACCATGAAGATTTAAAATTGCATTTAGATGACATAAGCACACAACGAATCATCTCTGATGAGACTTTCGCACCGAGTTTTTTAGGAAGATTGATGTTCCCCATTGGTTGCATCAAAACGTTGCTCTCTCCAAACTCTTTCGTTCTGTCTAAACAAAGGCATCGTGCCATTACGCTTCAGCCCAAATATAATTCAAGCTACTACTTCTCCCTCATTTATTCCTCATTTATCTTTGCCTGCCATGATCTAATCCTTTTAAAGAAACTTTAAAAAGAATAAACGAAAATCAAAGGGTAAAGGATGAAAGTTTTTTTTTTTTTGCTTGTTTTTGTCTGATTTCGCATGAAAGATGTTGTTGGACAGAGATCAAACGTGAGTGATTTTTTTTTCTTCTTTTTTCGATGATAGCATGCTTTCAACAGCGAGGTCTGTAAATGTTTTAGCATGGGCTGTGTTTTCCTAAAGCGCAGGAAATGACTTCATTGGCTAGACCTGCTGACGGCCCCCTACAGGTGGTTCGCTCGCTGACCCATGCTAAGTGAGCTGCACGTGCTGAGACGCATACGCACAAAACGGGGCTCCCTGAGGCCTGCCACCCCACAATGCACCTCTGTCTACAGCTGTCACATCTGTCACTTTTTTACAGGCTACGTTGACGGCAGGAAACATGAGCGAGGTTTAGAAACATAGGTCCTTTATGGTCGTTTCTTTCTCGCGGCGTGGAGATCCGTGGCCTGTCAATGTCAGGTTCACCAAAGAGACATCATGGGGTGAAAGACAAGATGAAAATGAATAGGTTCTCAAAGAGTAGCAGGGGGCGCTAATTCTTGTTCTGCGTTCTATTATATATACAGAGATCCGATTTAAGATCTGTCGGCCAGACAGGTTATTAATTCAGTTTATTTGTATAGCAATTTTCACGATACAAATCATTGCAAAGCAGCTTTACAGAAAATTAAGTTTCTACAGTATATGTAGTAGTAGCTTATCAGTGGTTATTATGTCAGTGAATGTACATATGACAGAAATGTATGGAAAAATCAACTAAATGCGGTTATTTAAACTAAAACTATTAAGTAACATTTTCATTACTTGAAATACAATAAACGTTAAGTGAAATTAATTACATTTAATGTAAAATATACACTTTTTAAGTTTAAGAAATAAAATAACTAAAACAAAATGTAAACGTTTTATTTCAGTTGGTTTAAAATGAGAAACATAAAAAAAAAAAATTCTAGTACAAAATAACTAAAAAATACTTAAATTATTTAAGTTATTTTCTAAGGCAACTTTTTTAAGATTTTCATTTGCTTTAAATACTAAAATAACTACAACACAAATTTAACACATTTTATTTCTTTTTTTAGTTGAAATACTAAAATATCTAAAACTTTATTAAACTTTATTAAATTAAATTTTATTAAATTTAGCTTCCAATGCAACATTTCTCATTTTCATTTAGCTGAAGTACTAAGAAATTAATTTTGGTAATGCATTGCAATAAGGTCTTATTAGTTAACATTAGTCGCATTAACTAACAATTAATGAGCAATACATTTTTTTTTTTACAGAATTTATTAATCTTTGGTAACATTAATAAAAATGCAACTATTCATTGTTAGTTCATGTCAGCTCAGTTCCATTTAACATATTAAGCTACACCTTTACTGTAGTTAACTAGTGTTAACAAGTGCAGTAGGTTAACAAAAAATGAAAAAAATTACTAAAACACAACAAAATTAAAATAATTTAATAATAAATTAATTATACTAAAATAACACTGCTGATTCAGATTCAGAAAAATCAGAAAAATTCAGATGTGTCGTAGACAGACATTAATGATGAAGAGGCTAGCATTAAAGTATCTTGAGCACAGCTGCAGTATTTGGACGCTAATTGCTACGGCTAACATCCGTGTGGTGGCTTGTTATTTATGGAGTAATTGCAGATTCATAACTGACTCATAAATGTGGCCGCCTCCAACCACTGCAGACGGTACGCGGTCGAGTAGGCGTAATGACAGCATCACCGATCTCGCAAATCCCATAAGGCTGCCAAAACAGAGTACAAGCGTATGTTTAGCATTTGCTTTCAAACAGTCAGAGGACTGGCAGCTAAATTAGATGGTCAATTTCTCATTGCTGAATAAATTGACTCTGGTTTTACAGCTTACGAGACCGAACCCTATGGTTTGGTGCATTTGGGTTTATTTGTCTATGACCACATATTCCGGGCATTCGCTGAGAAACGTCTGGACGCCATTGGCAGAGAGCAAGTGCAGTAAGAGAAACCTGCGCTAATGCTAAACACCTCGTCCAGGAATCACCGACGGTCATTACTTTTCCCAGCGCCATCTAAACAAAATCAATCACGCTTTTCTAAGCAAGTCATAAAAAACGCTCAGTGCAAGGTTTCACCGGTGGACGTGTGGTCTCAAATTTAACATATCTCAACAGAAAACACTCCTAGCTAATGATTCGAAGGATGAAACACTATACATTGTCTGAGCATTTTCACATTTCCAGCATTTCCAGCCGGCCATATCTCTGCTCAATTTCACCTCTCAACATAATAAATTGCTGGAAATGTCAAGGAAAAGTTTGAAATTATGACAAGCCATTCAACCACAAAGTAAGCAAGCAGGGTAGAGAGAATTATTTTAAAAAACACATCTAAAGTCAAAGCTGTGCCCTAGCGGTTAGCACACATGCTCCAAACATTGCAAGAAGTCATTTCATATCCATTTCCTCTTTTTTACTAAAATAGGCCCATGAATGAAAGTACCAAAATGGCCAAAATTCTGAAACTAGTCAAAATGTGTTTTTCATACGGCCCAGGGCATTTTGTAACACAAAATGAGACTGAAATGACTGAACTCACCTGCGGCCGCACCACAGCTGGGGGCAAGATGACCACTGGAGCAGGTACACATGTTGGGCCTCGAGCAAAAGCCATCCCCACACGAGTTCCTACAGATCGCTTGAGAGACAAACATTCATGATAAGTGATGAGCAAAGGCATTTGAATCTGTTAGCATATAAAGAGGTGGACAGTACACTAGATAAATAATGTTACATGACATTGTTTTTCATGCTGTTACACTGACATCTTTCCATGGTTAAAACACTGACTGAGCGATTACATGAGACAGGATACAGAATTCAGTAAGATTTACTCTTTCTTTTAACATACCTGGAGATGTTTATTCCTGTTTATTTTGTGCTGAAACTGCTATTAAAGAAGAGGAGATGATCATTTGCTTTGCGCTGCCGCTTCTTTTGGACAATGCGGCGATCTGTCACTTTACATTAAACAATTGCAAAACGGTATTTATTTTTTTGAATATTGTAGTAAAATGGACAGGATTTGAAATCTGAGACTTTGTTTGTTATCAAACGTAACAAAGCACAATGCTTATTGCGATTTATTGGGTGGGAGGTGTGCTACAATTATGCATTCGTTAAATGAAAACGGGCAACACTAAGATTCTTGGGATTTAGGAACCATTAGCTTTTTGAGAATTAATTAAAATTGAGAAATACATATTTTTTATCCAGTCCTACTGTGCAGCATGCTAGTATCAGGATCCAAATATAGCTGGGGTCTTATGTCCAAACCTTTATCTTGTGGGTTTATGTTGTGGTTAAAGGTCTTGTGGTCAAACCCCAGAAAAAGCAATTCATGAACTGTTGAGTTGCTGATTTCCCCCCTGATGTAACCTTGTTTAAGAACCTTAACCACAGTTAGCCTAAGGCTAAATGCTAACTTTGTGGTTAAGTGTACTGTGGGTAAGTGGAATCTTCAGCATGCAAAGTTAAAAACAAATATTGCAGATACTTACGAACTATACACTGGTTCCCACCGGGAAGAGTTTTCCACCCTGGACAACAATAGGAGTGGAAGCGGGAACCACAAACGTTGGGCCTGAAACAACGGAAACCACTCCATTAAATTACAGAAACCAAATATTATTCCTGAACGTTTCTCAGAAACATACAACATAATGAAATATCCACGGTCTCAAAGACCTCATGACCCTTGGCAATAAATATGGCTCAATACATACAACGGCCCCAAAGGACTTTCCAGGGAAATGACATGAAAAGAGTTTGTTTTGAGTAGGACCGTAACCAAACTTCCTGACAGAAATATTTACTAAAGCTACTCTTAAGTTCCCAAATGCACTCATCCATGAGCTGTTTTTTGGCAACTTTCTCACAGAAAGTTAGTTTCAAAGAAAAGTGTCTGTTTAGTCATGGTACATGTGATTAATGACAAGACCAAACCCAAAGTTCTGTATGTTTCTGCTTAAGTGTGAACGAACACAGCATCATGTTTTGGGGCTCGCTGATCAGTGACCTAATCCAAGATGACTAACTAGTAACTGACAGCTTGGAGGCAAATCGCCCTTAAAATGTGTCATTTTGGCAGTTTCTTTCCAACAAGCCCTTAGGATCTCCATCAAACCTGGACCCTTGCTGCGAAAACAGTTTTATTTCTATCAGCACCAAGTTAAGCCTGCCGTAAATGGCCCTTTAAAAAAAAAAAAAACACAAGGTACATCTGTCTTTCTGCGCACACACATAAATTCCTTTCCTCTACAAGTCAAGATGTTTACAAATGTCAGTCACCTGGGGACAACCAGCTGTAGTTTAAATCTTTTGATGGATTTCAAACCGCATCGCCAGACGACACAACCGCTAACAGCAGAAACCAAGAGAGATGTGGAGGGCCAGAAAGAGTAGAGGCCGATGGAGGGCTAGATGTTGGAACATGAAAACGGAAAATGCTGGGGAAAGGGCAGGAATCAGTGGGAGGTAAAGAAAACAAGTGGAAGTGAAAAGTTTGGGGGGGGTTGGGAGGTGGGCGACAGAAAACAAAAGCAGCAGTGGAAATTAGGCCAGATGATGATGAATTATCAGCAATGTGGAACCGTAGAGACTTATTTCTCAACTGGAGCCTGAAGAATTAGGTCTGAAACTCATGCACAATGATGCCAAGAAGGTTATCCCTGGACACAAACCGATCTCTTCTTTCTTAAATCCTACATTTTTCAGTGGTGATGCACTGAATGTTTGGAAACTGAAATTTTTCATCCGAATAAGTTAAAATGCTGAATAAATTGTACCGAACAATGATGTTTTTGGTGACGTGATTAAATTCCAACTAGCGTAGAATGACAGACGCACAATCTTTTTTTTTTTTAATGCAGCAAACATGTCCAAAAGTGGGGAATCCACAGAATGTTATGTTTTCTAATACATGCACAAATTGCATGTATTTTGACTAAGCTGAATGAACTCATACTGTTATCTGCTTGTTAGCCAGGGTTCGATTAAACAGTGTTAATCATCAGTTAAACATTTGCTGATCAAAGTGTCCAGTTTTCCTTCTTTTTTGTCTTTAGCCAAACACATGCCTGATTCAAGAAGGGGGTATCAAAAATGGCTGAATAATATTTAAAAATTGTTTTGTAATTGGTTTGAGACATGGAAAAAAACATGAAAAGAACATGTGTTCCAGAAAATGCATTTCAAACACGCAATCTATGTGCAAACTACTAAATGTATTAGTTGCAGTACGGTATGTTTACCAATACTAAATGAAGAACATTTACTAAACCCAACATCTTGAATGCGAACCAGCGCCTCAAAGAGAGATATAAATTGGTAACGGGTTCTTTGCTACAAGGCAAATACCTGGAAAGACCATGTGACTCCTTCTGCTAGATGGACCGATTCACTTCACTAGGTCAAATCCTTTTTAATTTACAGGGTCTACCAGCCCTCAGGCCTAAAGATATTTGCAAGTAATTCTTTGCCAAATATCTCCAGATAAAGCATGTCAACTTTACGACATTTGAGAACCCCTCACAAACTGAATTCCAGTAAGGTCTGGACAAGGCTGAGATAGGAAATCAGGATTCTTTGACGGCCTCTGGCCACTTCTCGGTGAGGTCATAAAAACCTAACAGGACGAAGGAGAGAGGGTTAAACAAAGATAGCACCATTCAGTCTCACCGGCTACCGCTCCAAGAGAGGTTAAAGGTCAATTCAGAGGCATCTGCTCCCAGCCCCCAGGATTGCTGCTAAGTCCAGAGCCAATGAGCTAATGGCACGGTTGTTTTAACATTATAAAGTTCCCATGTGTAAAGCCTCTGGATCTCCATGACCTTTCCCTGTCCAACTTGGCCTGTTTCAAGCCCCTGACCTTAATGAACTCCAATCACACTGCCGTCTAGACTATACACACTTTTAATGCAACGAGAAAGGAGGGGGTTACTCTATATGATTTCAAGTCCCATGTGGGAATGTTATTGCTTGCATGCATAAGATTGTCCACAAGACACTTTGGATCAACTGGTGGTATAGGGAATAAACAACAGAAGTCAGTTGGCTATTATACTTTTTCTTGTTTGTTGGAATACAATGAGTGCATTTGATAAGATGATGAATTTCTGGTCATGCTATTATGCACACATAAGGATACACTTATCAGTTCTGCATATTCATTTCCATTGGTTAGATGACAAACTCCAATAAAAAGAGAAAAACACACTGTTTTTCTGTGGGGTCCCTTAAAACTAAGTTGGCTCCATATACACAGGCTATTTTTTTTTTGTTCCCAAACTGAAAAATTTATTTCTGCAAATAACAATTCCACAACAAAACGTTGTTGGCTTTTAGCAAGCTCTTCAAGATCCAAGAAGGGTTGTTTTCCTTTTGACTGGCATGCATTTCTAGCTGTTAAAAGTATATAAATCCAAGACAAAAAACTCAGTCTCTCTGGGGAAGCAAAGATCAAGCATTTTGGAAGAACTGGAGCACATCTTCGGAGTCTTGTGGAGCTGACATTGCCTTGGAGACATGTTGAGCAAATGAAGAGAAACCATGGCCAAGCCAGCAAGACTTCTAAAAACATCTACCCTGAGCATGCTGCTGGCTTTGTACTGGGCGAAACTCCTAAGGGTTGGCATCGAGAACCACATAATCATATTCTCACCCCAAGCCCACTGCTTTTACAGCAGTCTCCCAGACTTTACCTTCATTTAAGGGGCCCCCAAATGCAATGTGATCAGACTTCTCCAATCTGACGGCCAAATTATGCTTAGCAAGGACAGCCAGTAAGCTCCAAATCCTACTGGGGCTCTCTTAAACCGTCTGACCCCGGATAACTTGGCTTGATTGGTCCGCAATACATCAAATGTGTTTTTTTGTGCAACGTAATTATAATCAGTGTTCTTAAGGGCTGTTCTTACAAAGCATTGGTATGTTAAATAGGATTACAAATGGTGCATGGTGGTGATTAGACCCTACCTTAAGACTGCAACATTTGTAAGAAGGGTCTTTATGTTGACGAAGGGAACTATTGGACAGGAAAGCATGGGCTCTCAAAAGTGGCACATTTCTCAATTGACTCAGTGCCACATGGTTCTGCTCCACTGACCGGAACAGATACTGCCCCTCGGATTATCTGGGAAATTGGCTAAAGTGTTCAGTTAACTAATTTTTGATTACGATCCAGGTCAACTACTATTGGTCCCATTTCTAGTACTGGGGTACCATAAAGAATGGTGCTTTTGTTTCTGAACTCCAGTCTCTACAGTCCTAACAGACTCAAAGTATCTGTTTGGGCTTGCTAGATTTGTTTATAGACCTTAACTGCAAAAACCCTTTCCTGATTAAATAAGGGTCCGAGAATTAGAGACATATCTCTGTTGGAAATGCTCTTTCTCACCTCTTGCTTGAAAACAAATGTCCCTTGTTGGAGCCCCCTGAGTAATCAGAATACCTCATTTCCTGCTGCAGTGTGCAGGGGAGTTATAAGCAAGTACAGATGAGCGGATGATTGGAATAACTGTTTCGAACACATGAGGGCTGCATGACACAAGACAGCCATTGTTTCCCAAAAATGAGAAAAATACACAGCTTTGGCTTTGCGGAGACGAATGCAGACACTAAGTTCAAGAGCCACTGGAGGGTTTGGAAAAACATCCATCATGCAATCACTCATCTTTTAATACATTTAAGTGTGTTTACCTCAACTTTCAACAGAAACTAGAGACCCAAAACACCATGCATTCTTCTTGGACATATATAGACGTAAACCAAACAATAATATCTTTCAACGGTGCAAGATATCAGTAGGAAGTGACACTCCTGTTGTCATGACCAACATAGTGAGGCATTTCAGTACTTAAAATTCCTTCACAGCAGACTTCTGCAGCAGGCTCCATCGCATACGCTGCTTTCTTAATCATGCTTTCAACCCAGTTTGGCTCTAACCCAAACAACACAGCAGGTTGCAAAATAAATCTACTTCATTAAAAAGTGCGTTTAAAGAAAATGATGCTAGCTTCGAATTCAAGCTTTAAAGACGAGATATACCAACCCCCAAATGAATATACTGTACTTCTGGTGATAAAAGTTGAGTTAAACCCTCCGCTTCATATGGTTAAGCCATTAGAGTGTCCACATTAATAATAAAACTGACAGAAAACAGGAGCAGGACGGTACTGAAAAAACTCTTACCCCCTGAGGGACTCCTGGCCTCTCCGACGGACCCTCTGTTGCACCTCCCCCTCAGGTTTTCCAGTGAATCGACTGGCCTGGATGTCTCCATCTCCTTGCGCCTGCGCCGAATGGACCGCGGCCCACCAGATTGCGGCCCATCCGAGCACCACCTTGGCCAGATTCCACACTCCCATTGGCCCCTGCTGTGCGACTCCTAAAGCGCCGTTAAACGTGCCTCACTTGCAATAAAACTCTTCCTTTCCAATGAGCTCTTCAGACGCAAACTTCAAGCTTGTGCACTCCAGACTGAAGGCTAAAAAAAGAGAAGATGAAATGCATAGCTTTACTGCTTAGCCTATTTGGCCTATACAGTGAACATACGAACAAATGTGCCCCCTCATAAATTTTTCCATTAAATCGCCCACGGCCGATGATGGAGTTTTTTATAAAGTGTAGTATTATTCCAGGCAAGCCGTGTGGCTCTATAAGCACCAGACTGCTTTCTTTTACAGGCCCACTTAGACTTGTCTTAGTGTGTAGAAACAAACCAACTCTTGGCCAAGACTGGACTCCTGGTTTAGTCCTCAACTGGCTCATTAAAAATAAGATTTTTAGGATAAATAATGGGAGTGAAAAGGGATTTCAACTTCAGAGGGGTGGCAAGACTGCATAGTTTTCTTTTCAGCATGATATATTTGTGTTAAACCTTTGCAAAGTGGGCTTACTGCTTAATAAGGACATTCTTTAACAGAGGTAAACTGGTAATGCCTCCACAGACTTGCTTATTATAATATATGACTTTGTTTTACTACAAGCCGCTTTTGATAAAAGCGTTCGCAAAATGAATACTGTTTAACATCAAAGTCTTAAAATGTTGGTTTAATGAGAAGATTGTGATAATAAAGTTAGTTAAATTACAGTACGCCATCTTAGATGACAGGCCTAAGGAAAGTTTGAAGAGTTTTCAAGTGGGCGGGTCAGTGTGAACAGAAAAAAAAAAACAACATCAATAAGGGACTGCAGTTTTTACAGTATACAAAAATAGATATTTTATATTCTGATAAAGCATGAATGCATGAATGCATTTGGAAAATTAATTAAAATATTATACTTAACAAATGCCTTCAGATTGTTAGTTTAATGGCAAGTTTAGTTAAATCACAGTTCATCTGAATTTGACAGGTCTGGCAAATCTGAGAGGGAAAGTTTGAGGCGTTTTCAAGTGGGCGGGGCTAAACGAGGCGCGAACAAAGAAAAAAAAATCATAAATGACAACAGTCATCTTTCCAAGGTATTATTATGAATTACATCGTTTGCTTTTCCTATTTTAATTAAGTCAGACACCGTGACACAATTCAACATCTTATACTTTAATTTTGACGTTAAAAAAAGACAGCACGTGAGCGTTTCCTTTGGGAAGAGAAAAAAAGTCGTTAGAGAAAGTTGAGTTTTTCTGAGGCAAACGCGCTCTAACGTTACACACAAAGATTTCGCGATTACGTTAAGGCGTCCAATATTCTACTGATATAACTGTACTTGTTGCATTTTAGTCTATTTTAACGAATATATATTATATTCTTGCAGATGTACCCTATTTAAAGTATATTTAACCAACTTTTACTTAAAATTTAGTCTCTCTTCAAGTAACTTTTTTTCTCATGTTTCTAAACTTTACAACTTTTCTCATCTTTATAATTTATTTCTATGCAGTCATGTACCGGGATAATAGTTTTAATGAAGTTTTAAATTAGTTAGCCGGTCAAAAAACTGTAGGGAAAGAAACGCCGGTTTGCGTCACCAAGGACTTTTTTTTCTTCAAATTAATTTTTGCAAAGTAGCCAACGTCTCAATCGCCTTAGATTCGTTCTTTCCTTCATTTTAAATGAAAATCGCGGTGTATCTTATCAGCGCTTCGTTGAAACGGATGCAAATAAATCATGCAATAAGTAATCAGGATATTGAAGCAGAAATACCTCAGATGTCTCGCAGTGCCTGGAGGAGTCCGTTATTGTCACGGGATATGTTCCCCTGAATGGAAAACTGCACTGTAGCCCTTGTGAGAAGGAGAAAAGTAAGTGAATTACCCTGAAGGGTCGAGGGGAGGTGCTTTGGTAGAAGAACCATAGAGGAGGGGGTCTGAACCCGCTGACTGCCCCCCCTGCACTGCAGCCAGCCATTATTTACACGACTGAGAGAGTGAATGAAAGAATAAGCTAAGTATGTGATTTAGATCTTTTGTCAAATTTGTCCTCTGTTTCTTTGTAACCAGCGATTGATGCAGTAATGAAGTGCACTGATTAAGTGATTGACTCATGACAAAGGAAAGATAGGGCTACAACACGAAACACACAACAATCACCAGGCAACATTTTACCTGACACGAAAAACAATAGTATTTAATATGTTTGAGGTACCTTGGTACACATGCTATAGAAAAAAACTTTGTCAAAATATACTCAGACAAAATATATATTTGACCCTTGACCACAAAACCAGTCACATCATAAGGTAACATTTTTTGAATCTGAATAATTAAAATATTGAGAAAATCACCTTTAAAGTTGTCCAAGTTATGTCCTTAGTCGTGCTTATTACTTATCAAAAATTAAGTTTTTATATATTTATGGTTGGAAATTTTCAAAATATCTTCACGGAACATGATCTAAACTTAAACTCCTAATGATTTCTGGCAATAAAGGAAAATCGATGATTTTGTCCCTGACAATGTATTGTTGGCTATTGCTACAAATAAACCCCAGCGAATATGCTCCACGGTCACATATATAGACAATCAAAAAATTTCAATTGTTGACAATTATTAAATATAATTCTATTTTTTGACAGCCTAAATGTAAAGTATTGACATAAAATGCAAATAAAAAGTTTGTTATATAATTTATTATAATTTGTTTTATGTAATATATATATATATATATATTTTTTAAATGGTACATAACTGCAGAATAAATGTATTTTACTACAAAAATTCGTTTTTTTGCTGTAGGATTTGTGTAGCTTTTATTTTTGCATTTTTATAAACAAAAATGTATTTACATTTTATTTTGTCACAACAATCTATGTGAAAAAGTGGAATTGAAAAAGTTTGTCTTTGTAAATGCTGAATTTATTTAGCACGTTTTTGCACACAAACATTTACCATTTATATTGTCAACATAACAATTTGAGAGAAAAGTTGAATCGAAACATTTCAAATGGTCTTAGTATTTGGTGTGATTTATACCAAATTTATTTCCCCAGCGCATGCAAAAACAACAGAAAGTTGACTTCACTTACAGTAAATATTAAAAAGTAAAACTGACTAAAGGTGATTCAGGTTCAACATGTTGTCATCATATTTAAAGGGTGAATAATTCAGTGTTAACAAAGCTTTGTTTTCTGACTGTTTTCTTAACTGCTACCTAGCTTGCCTGATTTTAATTGGCTGTTAGGGTTGACGCGCCACCTGGGTGGTCGAACAGCTGAGCGCATGTGACCCAAATGCGAGCGCCAATGTTTTTTTGAAATGGCCAAACTGAGTCAGCAGGTTTAAAAAACATGGATGTCTTTGTAGTCTGAACAGTTTCAAGAATGGCCTCCATCACCCTCGCATTTATCGAGCTCGTTTTATCCCGCAGTCAGTCAAAAACGTGGGAGATTCGGTAAAATGTGTTAGTTCCCAATGTCATAAAAGTTAATTGGAGAAATCAGCGCGTAGCTGTGTTTGAGCACGTCTCGTGATTAAAACGCCTACGTCATGTAAAATACATCCATGGTGCTAGGAATGATTCCATCGTCCTTGGAGCAAATACAGTGGAACGAGATAGGAGCAATGTTCTTGGCAGAGACGTCTTTCTCCGAGACCCACGCGGCTCGCCCCTAAACAGAACCACATTGTGCGCTGCGCTGAGCCCACTTTCCCATTGCTTCTGACTCCTCCTCAACATCTGACAGGTTGCGCCCAAAGAGGATGTGACATCCAGAGCCTTTCTAGGAAGATGATAAAGAATGAGGCATATTCTGACTAATGCCTTTTGTGAAGATTGTAAACACGGTCTGCTTTCGATTCATGTAATACTTTCCTTATTAGCAGTGTTCGCTTGTCAGGCATCACTACTACTTTTGCTCATAGTGATTGGAACAAACATCTTGTGCTCCAGACAGAAGAGGAATATTTTCTCAGGCCATCCGAGATTAGGATGAGTTTGTTTCTTCATCAGATTTAGAGAAGTGCCACCAGTGGATCATTTGCAGTGAATGGGTGCCGTCAGATTGAGAGTCCAAACATCTGATAAAAACACCACAATAATCCACACCCCTCCAGTCCATCAGTGAACATCTGGAGAAGAGAAAAGCAGTGTGTTTGTAAGAAACAAATCCTCCATTAAGACTCTTTTAACTTCAAACTGTCGATTTTGGCTGAAATATGAGTCCATAATCCATAATAATGTTTCTTCCAGTGGAAACGTCCATCTCCTGTTTATTTGTTTAGATTTTGAACTGGTTCATATTGGATTATAGAGTTATATTATATGCTGAAGCAATGGTTTGAAGGTATAAATGTTGTGGATTTTTTCTTTTCTTACAGGCACAGCTTTTGTTTTTTAAGATGTTAATTAATGGACTGGAGTGGTGTGGATTATTGTGATGCTTTTATCAGCTGTTTGGACTCTCATTCTGACGGCACCCATTTACATCCATTGGTGAGTGAGTGATGGAATGCTAATTTCTCCAAATCTGATGAAGAAACAAACTCATCTACATCCGGATAGTCTGTGGTTGAGAACATTTGCAGTAAATTTTCATTTTTTTGGGTAATCTGACTCCTTCAATCATGTGCTTTATTGCTTTTCTAACTAATCAAACATGCCTTTTTACATTTTT
Organism: Carassius auratus; assembly: GCF_003368295.1. NCBI lineage: Eukaryota > Metazoa > Chordata > Actinopteri > Cypriniformes > Cyprinidae > Carassius > Carassius auratus. Next base: position 369,753 of record NC_039264.1, on the reverse strand, counting down.
TATCTTGACAGTCATATTTAGATGCCACAATATCTGAAAACTTTCAAAATATTTGTCAGTGCATGTTCTCAATATACAATAAAGAAGACTTGTAATGAAATGTGCGTGTTTTTATTGTTTGTTAGAAAGGCAATAATTGGCAGCAGGATTGGAGATGGTGTAGTGCTACGGCTGGAGATTGTCCTAGAGATGCTTTGTTTATGAGAGATGACAAATCCTGTGTAAACCAGATGAGGATCCAGTTGTTTTTTAATATGGTTTGGGTCCCATCGAGAAGCCTCTGTTTCACTCCTCCATTAATCTTGCCGATGCCGCTTTGATTGGCTTCGACTCCGCATCTCTGTCGTCTTTTTTAAAACAACACCATGTTTTATTTCGGGAACACAGTGCATTATTAAAACAGGAACTGCACTTTATATGAGGCTTTTTGGGTCATAAAATGTAAAAACGAGTTAGATAACAAAAAATGTGTTCCCAACTAGCCTAAACAGGCCGTTTGTTTGGGTTTCGTGATTTTCCAGCATGCACTGCAGTGTGATAAATTATGTAGATTTTGGATTATTGGTTGTTCTTTTTTGTTCAGATTTTATTTGTGCTGTTGTTACAAATTGTTAAAAAAAAAAGTATTTTCTGCTCACCAAGGCTGAATTTTTTTGAATAAAATAGGAAAAACGGTATAATTGTGAAATATTATTACATTTTAAAACCACTGCTGTCTATTAGACTATATTATAAGCTGTAATCGATTGCTAATTGAGATAAAAAGCTGAATTTTCAGCTTCATTGCTCCAGTCTTAAGTGTCACATGATCCGTCAGAAATGATTTGAATATGCTAATTTGCACCCAAACAACATTTCTGATCAGCATCAATGTTAAAAACAGTTGTGCTGCCCCAATATTTTTGCGGAAAACATGATGCATTTTATTTTTCAGGATTCACTGATGAATAGAGAGCTCAAAAGAAGCATTTATTTGATACGGAAATAGTTTTTTAACTTTATAAATGTCTTTACTGTCACTTTTGATCAACTAAATGCATCCTTGATGAATAAAAGTATTAATTTCTGTAAGAAAATCGTACAGTCCCCAAGATTTTGAATGCATTTAGAAATTACACAGTATAATATCTGTGCAAGACATTTTTCACTTCAGAGCCAAATATTATGTGTACGTATGAAAATGTCATGCAATGCTAATTTGTTGAACAAGATATTTTGCTGTTGATTGTCTGAATGAGACTGTTTTACCAGCAGTTGACTCATTTACAGTTAACATGAATAAATCATAGCTGAGAAACAATCAACTTAGTAAAATTCACATTATCAGAAGCTCCCTTGATGAAACCTCAGAGAGTTTGTGAAGTTCATCTGTTAGGAAACCAAATACTTCTATAGGTTCTGATATAGGAAGAATCTCAGCTGAAATCTGTTATCGGTGCGTCTCAGAGCATCACAACTGAGGCCATATCGAGACACCCCTGTCATTTATTTTGGAAAGATGTTTGATTCAAGCCACATGGGGAAAGTTATGCGCATTAGTTCTGTGCAAACTATAAGCATGCACATATCTTCAGGTTCCATGGTAGTTTCTTCAAGAAAATAGGAATGCTCCTATCTATTGGGTAACGAATGCCTTGCTATTTGACACTGTAGCCTTGATGAAAGAAAATGATGTAAAAAATGCCCTGTGTTGTAAAGTATTGAGACACCAAATGAGGTCTGGACTGGTTTCAGATCTGGGTTTGTGGTGGCGACCCACAGGGGTCAGGGTGGAGCTTGACTTAGTTTCGAGATGCTCACTGCCGTCTGGCGTGAAAATGACCCTGAAAGACTCGATGCGACAGTAGAAATGAACCCATCTTTAAGTATATGCTTTACTTGTAAAGATAAGATCAACCCAAACATATTCTGCTAACCATCTTATTTTGTGCTCCACAGAAGCCATACGGGTTTGGAGCGACACAAGGGCGAGTAAATGAGGAAATCTGTGGTCATAAGTCGAACGAATCCACCATTAAATCTCCCATAAAGTGCTTAAAGAGTTTAATTCTGTTCATTTCCCCAAACATCAGAGTAGCACTAAACTCAATGCTATTTTGGGAAGCGGCTCTTCCGTCACTCTTAATTTCTAGTGCTTTTAAACCTCGAGAGCTCTTTCTTCTTTCAAACACTTTGTTCTTTTTTTTTATATATATATATATATATATATATAAATATATTTCAGTAACGCTAACCTCACCTTCCTCCGAGGCAGCTGTACACCTCCAGTGATGTAGTGAGGTAAGAATGCACAACTTCAAAGGCAGAAGAGAGGACAAACGCAAGCTGTTTTCAACCTGCAAAACTGTGTCATCCTGTAAAACAGGGAAAATTGTAACGTGCACCAGTGCCAAAACAACATCATGTGCCTTTGAGAAATTAAAGTGGGAATTACTAACTTTAGAACATCTCCTGCATTGATAGTGCATGTAAAATGTGATGTTTATTGACTGCTTCTTTAAATTACAGAGAGAAGATGAGTAAGAGACCGAAATGTGCGAGTAGCAAAATCACTGGGACATGTAGAAAGTTCCCAGAATGCAACTCCACAAAACGAGAAATGTCGAATAAAGGAAGAGGGGAGTTGGCAAGGAGAAGGAATTCCAACAGAGCTGCATGGAGAGTCTGTTTGTGAGCTGCACCCCGTGCTAATGGATTTCAGATGTACCGTGTCTTGCACTCTCAAGCACGCATAAAACATACTGTCGCATGGGAATCTAAGAAACGGCAGGAATTTACTGCACACATTCGTAGCGAAACCTAAAGATGTGTACATTGTGACTCTATTTTGGGGAAATTAAAGACTTGAACTCATTTAATGCTCGCTGCATAGCTTTTTCTAGGTGGTGCTCCATTTCCGTTGTGTACTTAGTACATTGAAACAGAAATAAACATTGTTCAAATCATGCAGTATCTGCAGGTGGGAAGGAATCCTGGCAACTTCTCTAATGAGATGCCTCAAGTTAGTGAGTTTTTAAGAAAAGGGTCCTTTGCTATCTCTACCGAACATGAAAATGAGTTGCATCAGGTAATGAATCACAAAAATAAGTTGTGCCACTAGTTGTTGGTCAAACTTGGTGCAACACATCTTCTCCAATAGTTGGAAGTACACAAATGAGAAACCCATGACAGAGGAAACTCAAGTGAAGATATGATCTCAATAAATCACACAATCATACTTTTTTTTGCCATGTTTTATGATTATTTTTTTTTTGTCCTTTGGAAATTCGACAGCCCCTGTTCTCTTGCCCTCCGTTCTGTGGAAAATAGCAGCTTGGACATCTACAGAAATATTTCATTTTGAACTTGCTAGTGAGTATATGATGGCTTTGAGCATTTGTGGTTGATCTGTGCCGTTATATATGCTCTAACATCCATCTGAATTTGTTCTAGATCATCAGAAGTGATGTAACGACAGCTGGGAAACCCATCTCAGCCAATTTACTTAAGACACACCTTGCTAAACCATTGACAGCTGCCTTCTGTTTCGGAAACATCCAGAGAAACAGCCCAAAGAAAACGCATCCATTCTCACCCCACGCCCTCTGAAAGGCCGCAGATTTCATTCAGATAAACGCCATTCATGCAGAGAATGGAAGAAAAACACTTAAGACTCCTCACTTAATTTGGTCATTAATCTTTTGCAGATCGGATGTGCACTTCCAGGTTCAGATGAAATGTTCGCATCTGTGGTTAATTACGTAAAGTGGGGAACGTGGATCTCTGTGGCTTCGTCTTGATAACACAGATCCATGCCCTAGTGAACAGGGGGCCTTGCTAAAACAATGATTTGCTTTCCAGGGAACCAACTTGTCTTTGTTTTTGGTTTAACCCAACTGTAAACTTGTCATGTAAGTTTGTTCCAGTGATAATTCATCAATGTCTGCAAAGTTTTTGCAAAGTTTCAGCCTTGAAACACCTGGTTCCTTTTGTGACAGTTTTGTCAGCATGTTGTAGAAGCACCCTCAGTGTGTAGTCCACAAAAACTGGGCAAACTTGTGTGCAAAAGAGGATATCCAGTTTTAGTTAAGGTTTTGGAGGGCCAATTTTGGTTTTCAGTTGTGTAACGAGAAGCCTGATAAGTTTTGACTATAGTTTACAACAGACGGTGACTCTTAACATGCTCAGCATCCTGCTGAGGATCTAATCCTCACCCATTTCCTCTCTTAAGTCCAGATAGCGTGTCTTGTATGTTCATTAACTCTTTGTTGGGAAGCTTTTGTCAAATGCTTCTGCATTTGGAAGCACAACTGTGAGTTTAAACCTTATATTTAATGATTTTAGTTGAACATCAACAATGTATATCTCTCACTGGCTTGCGATATCAAATAATTATTTCATTCTTTTCTTAGAAAGACAGAGCCAGGGAGTCATTCAGCTCAGCAATAATAAACCTGGATGTGCTCCAGATCTCAGATTATTTGCACAGCGGCTCTCCGTCTCAATCACTCCAGAACTGGTTGTTTACATTGAAAATGACCCAGAAAATACGGCCCAGCCAGTGGCCACCAGACCCCCCTTTGGCTGAGGTGAAAATGGCATCACAATTCATGCAAAGAGCCGTTATAAGCAAACATAGAGACTTTCTTTTTCAACACATGAGGCTAAATCTGTGAGGTATTACAAACTAAGTGCGTTATAATGCCACTTCTTTAATGGGAGTAGTGTAGTTGGGATCTGAAAGTATGGAGTATAAGTATGTTTTGCCTAGTCTTCTGCTCCTGCTGAGAAAAATTCCATGCTAATCTAGTGACATAGCTCTCGTGTTTCTGAAGAGATCTTAACATTTTCTCAAACTGTGTTTAGATTTCCCAAGATACCAGTGTTCACAATGAAAAGTACTTGATTGCAAACATTTCTCATCCGATTATTAAAAGTGTCCCATGGACTCTTTATCACCACCTGTGATTTATAAAAGTTTTACACTAATTATACGTTACTGTCACGGTTTTCTCAGTTTATGCACATTACTTTAAGAATAATAATAATAAAAAAACACTTGAGGACAAATGGTGTAAACTTCCCACCAAATCTGGCCCTAAACGTTTAAAACATACAACATTAATATACATTCCAAAGTGAACTGAAGTAACAGTTTTGAATGCTGAATACGTTTTTAAAAATATTTTGACCCTTTTTACTCAATAATATTAATTTCAAAACAAGTTTTTAATTAACTTATTAAAAAGAAACATTAAAATATACCAACATTTTGGGGGTTAAAGTCGTCCAATCAAATTATCTGATCTCTATACTCCATATGTATATATTTTATAGGATTTTTAGGAAAATCTTGGTTTAACTACTGCTTCCCAGTTCTTTAAGTAACAATGTTATCAACTTGAAACCCAACGTTTTCTAATAGCACCCTTGATAGATAATGGTTAACGGCCCTAAATGACTAGTTCCAGCACAAGCCAACAAACCACTGGAGGAATGGCACCAAACAGCCTCTTTTATGGGTGTAAATATCAAGTAAAGCAGGTGTACCATGGACAAATGGATAGACAGCCTGGAATATCATTACGGAGGGGAAGAACAGATGCTCGACAGCTCGGTAACCAGAACATCCTACCTGTACCCACGGTCTACGCCGTTTCCTGCAGCTGTTTTTAACGCAACATGCCTCATAGCACAGGAATGAAAGGTCAGAGCTTGTGGATTAACAATTTTGGCACTTAAGTATAGGAATCTGTACGTTTTCACATACCTGTACTCGAATGAATAGCTCCGAGTGATACTGATTGTCCATGAAAGAACAACAATAATATGCTCCAGACATCAAAATGGGTCCAAAAACCATTCACCCCCTCCTCACTCTGGATTTGTGCTTGTGTGGTCACGTTTGGTGCCATTTTGTAGAGGGTCAGTTTTGCTAAGAGTCAATCAGGTGGCCAGCTGTGTTTGCTTGCTTCTTGACAACTATGCAGGAAACCCAGTACATCAAAACCGCCAACACCCTTGTGCAAACACACGTAGAATGACTAAGCACAAGCACAGTCACAGGGAAATAAAGTGTGCAAACAGCCTGGAATATACAATCAGAGATTTTGTTGTTGTACTCTACATCATTTACATACATAGTCCTTTGATTGGAAATAATCACTGGCTCCTAGAAGAAAGGTTTCTTGCTTTTGAATATCAACTTTGAGTCAAGAGTTGGCAGAGTAATGATGAGAAATGTTTAAGCTCATCATACTGAATGTGGCTTGAGATGTCATGCTAAAGAAGAAACGTTGAGGAACATCTAAGAAGCAATAACGTCTTCCTGTGAGAAAAAATTCCTGGAAAAGCAAGCAACTTCGGTCACCGAAAGTGGCTAACTGCTTTTTCATTCAGTGTTTGGGAGAATTTGATATCTTGAACCAAAGGTGTAGGATTGATTTTGGCATTGATGGGGACATGTCCCTAAATTTTACGTCCTTATCTTAAAGAGCTCTCCAGTGCTTTTCTATCCTGTAGGCCTCAAGAGCGGACACCCTTACAAAGACAAAGTCAAATGTCTGTTTGCTTAGCATTAGCAAGTGCGATCAGCCAGGGCTGTGGAGGAACGGCACCATCACAGGACTCCCAGGCGACTGCTTTGAAGTCGGGGAGTTTGGGAGTTTGCAGATGGGGGTGGATCCGTTCTTCCACTGATGGGAAGATGGGAAACCAGCTGTTAGATGCACCACACAGGGATCATTATGAAGTTAATCACCTTCCAATATCTGCTAGGCCATTGTTATGGTATTATACAGTCACACTAACAAGTCATTTCTATTGTTTTTGGGATATTATGTTAATCGCACTCATATGAAAGTAAATCACAGATGAGATCTCAGTATTGCAGTTCATTCTGATGGCAGTGAGATGCCCCAAATGCTTCTCATCTAGAGTTTCAGTGTGCTCAGATTTCCAAAATCAAGTCTGCAGTCTCAGATCTCAATTTGACATTTCCCATCAAATTCTCTCAAGGCCGAATTATCTAAGCTGCTAGCCACATTTATTTTATTTCTCCTAACACTTTTATAAAACTATTTTAGGAGAAACATCTGAGATGAATTTGAAATGTAAAAGAATCTGCTTTCTCTGTGTTTGTTCTTCCATGTGACCTTGTTTGTACTTGTTTGGGTTGAATTCACTGGGTTTAAGTTGAAACATAACTGAGACCTCTAAATCTTCTGAGTTCCAAAAGAAGGACTTCCAACCAGTGACATGTTCTGGGAGAGTTTTGACTTGTTCCCGGCATTAATATTAGCAACATTAAGAAAACAACCATTGTTTTAGAAGGTGTGTGGTCCTTGAAAGGGAAGTCTCATTCAAACATGATCTCGGCCATCTGGTAGTTGTTGAAGTTTGGCTTTTGATTGCACTCTGCTGGCTCTGGAAGCCACAGCAGGCCCAGTGCAGCATGGGATACATGTAGCAGAGCACGGCCACTTAAAATGGGAGTGGAATGCACTCTTCCTCAGAGAAAATTCACTCTCGGTCGGCACAGAGAGGCGATTTTTCAAACAGATGCCTAAACAGACTTCTCGCTCGGTTGAGTTGAGTTTAAGTGTGGCTTGTGTTCAAATGACCAAATTCCAGAGAAAGATTGAATGGGTTTGAAAATTTGGATGAGTCTGGATGGCTATGTGTTAAACTGTGTAGTGGTGGCACCAGTTTTGTAGTGAAATACGTAGTTAAATATCTGGTGACTGTTGATGTATTTTATGGAAAGTTTATATTTGTGGGTAATTGTGATTTTTCATAGTGGCCACTTTATATCTCTCACAATTTTGACTTGCAACTTTTTCTCGTATTTGACTTCTTTTGGAATTACAACTTTTTATCTCACAACTTTTATCTCAGCATTGTGAGTATTTCTCGCAACTGGAACTTTTTTCACATAAGTGTGGCTTACTTTCTAATTGCGACTTTTTAACTCACAATTATGGCTTAATAGCTTCATCTTCTATATTTAAAAGTTACATTTCAGTTTTGGCCCTCTTGATATTCACAGTCTACTTCCAATGAAGTGAAGTGAATTTCTGACCGCGACCAGGCACGTTCTGGAAACTTCTAGAAGCTATAACGATCCACAAAGAAGAGTGGGGGGTTTCAGGTTAGATGGGACAGGATATAGATGCTGCTTCCTGCTGCTATGCCATTAATTTGAGGTTTGCCTGTGAGCCAGGGAGCTGGCAACTGGACCTTTTGTTGCAGGGCCGCATCTCAATATTGTGTGTACCCGCTAATGAGGAAATGATTAGCACCTTTCAATAACAGCTGAGGCAATCCACCCCCTGCGGAAAGCCAAGGGCAGCCAAATGAACTCAGCACAATAAATGATCTAATGCAATTTCTAAGTATTCTTGAGTCACCAACGCACATCCCACCCCATACAGCAGGGATTTACCCAACTAGAGAACAGCGCAGCTGTCGATACTGAAACAGCAGATCTTAACAATAAAAAAACAGTCCTATGAAACATATTTTTTTATTATTATTATTTGCAAAAAAAAATATATATATATATATATTTTTACAGCTTTTCTGGATTGCTTACATAAAATACAATTTTCTATAAACTATAAACACAATCTCTTAAACTATACAACAACTAGTGCAAACTTCAGTCTTCCAGGTCAAAATCAAATACTTTAGCCAGTCTCTTCCAAATTACATTACAGTATATCCTTATTTGTAATGGAAGTTTCCCCTAAACAGTCGTCTCTCAGTTCTGCAAAAGCAAAGTACATGTAAAGACTACTTGTCTCCCACTAGCAGGATTCACTTTCAAAACACATATTCCCCTGTACTCTTGTTCATATCATCCTAAGATTCTGACCTGTGTGTCATCAGTTTTGCTACTCAATGTTTACAAGGGGATAAAGTTATTGGATGAATATATTTCCACGCCTTGTTTCCTACTAGGAACTATGAGTTCAACGAAGACGTGTTTGCAAAGTCTAGGTTCGGTTCTATTATCGACAATGAGAAACGTACCTAATGCATATTTAAATATGAAATTATGTTGTTTAATTCTACAAAATTGTTTCCATTCATTGTATAAATGGAGAAATACATTGAATGTTGACCAAAAAGACTTTGTACCAGAAAGCCGTTTCATGACTGCAATCATTCTTCTGCGCAACATCCTCATAACACGAGTGTGTTTCGACCATAGACTGTATTAAACATGGACGTAGTGTCCGTGACGTCTCCCGTAGGCTTTCCGAAGAGAGTTTTTGAAACCAAAATTGGGCGGAGCGTCACCGCGCGTCACTCTGGGGTAATCAAAAATGGGCAAAAAGGCGGGAGCTGGTTGCCTAAGCCACGCCCACCTAGCACGAGGGCGGTGTCAGGAGCGGCAATCCACCTGTCACTCAAGTAGCCACGCCCTTAATTATGCAGAACTTTAAGGATTTATATAATTTAAACGGATGAGCTATACAAACAATTCACCTCCTCACAGTTGTCATGAAGGGCTAAATTAGCTATATAGACAGAAATAATTTTTTGCACCAGGCTGTAAACATGTTTTTTTCTGCTGTAAAGTTGGGCATTTTAACATGGGGAGTCTATGGGACTGACTCTCTTCTGCAGCCAGCCTCAAGCGGCCAGTCGATGAATTACAGTTTTAGTCACTTCCTTGTTGGCTTCACGAGAGAGAGCGGGAAGTTGCCGCTCGGTTTCAACACATGGTGGCTGTTATTCGTCTTTAGATGATGCAGTTGGAACAGAATTACCGGCCTCTGATAATCATTCATGAAATGATCTCACACAGAGCAGACCTGAGATCATCTGAGGACAATGACAGACTTGGAAAACCGCACGGGTCTCTCTATGAGCAAACCAGTGAACATTTACGACCAAACCTGAGCGCCGCATGTCTGAACAGCATGTGTTTCTGAAGCACTGTGTGGGGTGCCCCAAGTGTAACACTACATTTTCAATTCATTAAATTGACAAAGAAAATGCTATGCAGTTACTACAGTGTTTAGAGTGGTTTTAGTATGAACTACACTTGAACGCCCATAAATAAACAGCTGTCCAGAGGTGTTAGCAAGATGGCCGCCGGGTGACCTGACCTTCCACTTGAACTGTTGTTTCTCAATGTTTAAATTAAATCTCTGTTGTCTGTAAGGATTTCAGAGTGTGCTGATGTTTGTTGTTTAACAGAATTACAATTTTCCTTGTAAATTTGATGCAGGGCGGCCTTCTAAACATTAAATGAGGGTTGGACCACCAGAAAGTTTATTGTGCCTCAACAGTAGATATGACGTATGTGATTCGTGCCAGTGTTCACTTGTTAATTAAACCCATAGACAGACGGCCCTTGAGCCGAAAAGAGATAGAAAGGTGGAAGAAAACAAATATTATCCGGAAATACCGTGACTCACAAATAGGGCTGTGCAAAAAATCGAATGCGATTTTCATGCACATCTCATCAGTAAAAACACTCCTTTAATTGGAAGTATTATCTCCAGCACGTGTGTTCAGATCAGGGTTGCCAGGTTTTCACAACAAATCCTGCCCAGTTGCTTCTCAAAACTAGTCCAAAACTAATCGCGATTCCAGGAGGTTCCCAGATAAAAAATAAAAAAAATGCTTCCCGGGGTTTAAATATATGTTTTGTTTTTTGGCATGGTTGTCTTGGTAAAATTCGCATTTTAGGGGCTAAATATCACGTTATTGGTATTGGGGTTGCTTCAAACCGCGGACATGAAAAACAACCGCAGACTTGGCAACACTGGTTCAGGTGGAGCGGCAGTAACTGCACAGAGCCTTAGTCTACCAACAACTAACACAAAATCGCTTTCAAAATCGACAAAGAATCGCCACCGATTTTAAAATCGATTTTGTGTAGATTGTCAGTGAATTACGGCTCGGAGTAGTAAATGAATGCTGATTGCTAGAGTGCATTAGGCTTTAAAAGTGATTTTAGCCTGTTGCTAGGTAGATTTAACAAGTTGGCATATGGTTATTAGGGTGTTTAGAGTGCTCTAAACATGTTGCTATTTGAATCAGAATCAGAAAGAGCTTTATTGGCAAGTGCATTAAGGAATGTTGTGAGAACGTTACCTGTTAGCTGGTGTGTAGGCATTTGCTAGTGCTTTGGACGGCTGCTATAAGGTTTTGTCTGGTTGCTAGGTTGTTCTGGCTGGTTTCCAGGCAGTTGCTAGAGTGTTTCGGCTGGTTTCTGGGTGTTTTTGCTGCTCATTTTTTCTTATTTGATAATTGAACATTATATTGTTTAAGTATGGTTCATTTATTTGGGACAGAAGGACCATGAAGTTCACCTCCCTGTCCCTGTTTCTCTTCAACACCTCCACAAGACATTCGGTGCCTCCGCAGAAAGGATAAGACATGGAAATATTTGCTGGAAACGTGAGAGGGTGGACCGGTCTGAAAGAGCTTTTTTTCAAGACAAAACTGGGTCATATCAGTTTAGATTGTGTACAAATTAATTTCTTGTTGAAGGGGGAAAAAATGAAATTGATTCCTCCTCTTTGTTTGTTTTTTTTTGAAAACCAAATAAGTCTCAGAATCAGACACATCGCTTTGGCGTGACATTACAGATAAATACACGGCTCACCGCCGAAAGATTGTTTGTTTCTGTGTTATTCACCAATATCATAAACTAAACAGCCAAACAACGAGGTCTTTTCAAACCCTTCATGCAGTGATTGCAACTGCCAACAAAGAAACGTGACTTAACAAATGTGACATTGCGCCCTCTGCTGAAACTCAAGCAGACCTGCAGTCCTTAAAAATCTTTGGCTTTTGTTCAGAAAAGCATGCTAGCATACTACTCATACTGTTCCTGCAGTACTCTGTACATTAACTCTGCAAGGTAAGCTAAGTTTCTGTATGACACCGATAAACCAAAGCATGCTGAAATAATCTAGCAACCATCCAAAACACAGTAGGAACTGCCAGAACACCCCAAAAACACCTAGAACAACCTGAAACAGACAAAACCAGACAAAACACTCTAGCAACTGTAGTCAAACACTCCAGAGATGGCCTAGAAACTAGACAAAAAACCCCTAGAAACCACCTAGAACAACCTAGTAACTAGTTAAAACATTCTTTAAAAAAACACCAGTTAACCAGCGAGAACAGCCCAGTAATCTATTTTGAATCGCCTAACAACCAGACAAAACACGCTATGAACTGCTGTAGTCAAACATGCTGGAAACCAGACGAGAAAACCTTAGAAACCATCCGGAACAACATAGGAACCAGCCAAAACATAGTAGCAACTGCCTAGCAAACAGCCAGAGAACCACAGAAACCAGCTAGAACAACCAACCAAAACACTCTAGTATTGTAGTCTAACACGCTTGAGACATCCTAGAAACCAGACAACCTAGAAACTATTTAGAACAACAGCAACTGCCTATCAACCCACCAGAGAACCCGACAACCTAGCAACCAACCAAAAAACTCTAGCAATAACCTAGGTGTAACCAACTAGAACAACCCAGAAACAATTGCTAGAGTTCTTTGATTGGTTTCCAGGCAGTTTCTACAATGTTCTGGCTGGTTTCTAGGCAGTTTCTAGAGTTTTTTGGAACGTTCAAGAGGTAGTTGCTAGAGTGTTTTGGTTTGTTGCCAGGCAGTTGTTATTTTGTTTTGACTCGTTGCCAGGCAGTTTCTAGAGTGTTTTGTCTGGTTGCAAGGCAGTTGCTAGAGTGTTTTGATTGGTTGCTAGGCAGTTGCTAGTGTTTTGATTGGTTGCTAGGCAGTTTCTAGAGTGTTTGGGCTGGTTTCTATGTTGTTCTAGGTGGTTTCCTGGGCCAAACATGTGAAATTAAACTGCTGTTTTGCCTGGTTCTGAATCAGTAGTACATTGAGAATGTAGATGGGGTCAAATGTGATTTCACGAGTGAATCTCATGGGAAAGTCTCTCGCTATGCTGTGAAATACGGCGTCGCTGGCCATGTGCCCTGCTTCTGTTGCTGTCGGCCGTCAGAGGGGCACTGTGAGGGAGACCACAGCCGAGCGCTCTGGCCTCAGCGGTCGAATCGCTGGCACTATTAGAGGTTCAGCCTGGCACACGTCCAGTTCTCATTCTCTCAATTATATCTCAGACATGTGAGCTGAACTGAGATGGGACTGACAGAACAAAAACTAAAACCTAAAAAAAGGACTTAAGCTTTGTACCTTTACTCTAAGTGACCAAAAGTTTTATTTTTGTAAGCTCATAGCTGCTCATAGGCAGTTGCTAGAGTTTATTTAAATACCATTGATAAATCAGATATAAGGTTAAAATAGCAGAGAGAACATGCAGTGAATTGCATTATGAAGCTAAACAGCCTGCATCATGTAAACTCACATACAGAGAATATATTATACATAATAAGGCTATCCTGAAGGTTTGCAATGCATACATTGGCTTTTGGCCACATATATTTCATTTAGATTTAATGCCCTGGAGTCTGGGGTTAACATGCATGCTAAAAGCCAAATAAAACACATGCAATGCATTTTACAGGACTGTCATTAGATGGAACATAGACAAGAAGAAATGAACCGTGCAAATTGTGTTTTCGTGTGCTGTGCACAATATCCTGAAATAGACGAGAGATGAGATCGTCAAGAGACAGCCAAGAACAATTAATAAACGATTGTTTTCTTCCATTTGAAATCCCGGCTGATATGAAAACAGACAGTAGAATCATTGTAAGGAGCCAGACGGACAGGACTGACGTGCATTCCTCTCTTAAATGGTGCTGGAAGTTGGCAGACCTTTTACTCACCTATTGGTAATTTTTCTTGGCAAAACATATAACAGGAAAAGGGGAAAGTATACGTGCCATTGAGAGTTTTGAATCAAAATAATAAAGGTATAAACCTGGTTGTGTATTTCAAACAAATCTTGTTTAATTTCTAATTGATTGACAGATATTCAAGTTTAGTATTCATGGTAAAACTCTGTTATCCAAATACAGGAACAAGTTATATGCAATTAAAATGCATACAACTAAAGATAGATAGATAGATAGATAGATAGATAGATAGATAGATAGATAGATAGATAGATAGATAGATAGATAGATAGATAGATAGATATGTCATATGTTCATCTAATGGTCAATAGGGGGCGACTATACAGCATGGATTTGTGGAAAGCAAAGCACTTTACAACATGTTCCCTGATGGATGGAGAGAAAGACGGAGGAGATGCTGCTCCTGAAAGCGTTTTCTTGAATTCTCTCGGCTCTGGGATAATTTAACAAATGCACGACTTATTTTACTCTTGGAAGCCGTTGAAAGACTTGGAAACAGAGGTTGATGTGGTGGATGTGAGTTGATGTCGACATCTGGAGCGGGTCGCGCGCATTCCTTCGAATATTCGCCGTAGAATCCGCGCGAGCGTTTGTTTTCATTTAGATCTCGAGCGATCATAATGACGCTGGATGCTGTTCACGTTGAAGAGTGGGAATAAACAACGCAAAGACGCGTTAAAGAGGGAGAAGAGGCCTGTGTCCTGCTTTAATAAATACACGACATTCTCCATCACTGAAGCATGGACAGGTAACGTAATAACCAAGTTTTAAATTATAATTATAACCGCGTATGTCATTCATCACTAACATAATAATTCGGTACTTAGATAACTTACGTTAGCCGTACACGGACGGCATTTCTCTCATTGTTTTTTCCCTTTATAACAAAATGTACTGTTATTATAGTTCTTATTAAATTTTGGTAATAAATCATGAATAATTAGTGATTTTGTCGATTTCTGACGTCTTTTCTAGATTTATTAGTGATCTTATATTTGTCTACCGTTACATTTAGTTTTAAAATCAATTTGTGACGTCTATTCATAATTTTATTGCGATTTAATCTGATTATGTAGCTATATATTCAATCTGAAAACGTCAATCGCTGTCATGTCATGGAGATCCGTTAACCCTTTCGCGGTCCTGAATTAAAGTTTACAAAACACATTTCTAGAAATGTTGTCTGTTTTATTTAAATTCACCTGTCGGAGTGCTGTATTTATCATATAGAAAGTGATCAAAATGTATGTTTTAAAGCTTTAGATGATTATAGATATAATTTTGTATTTTAGATATAATTTTAAATTTTGACGAATTTTCTAGATTAATGAGAGAGTTGGCTTGTTTTAATTTTGTTTTACGACTAATATTATGTCGTCTATGCATAGTTTTATTGCCGTTTAGCTTGATTTGTTGTAAATACTCGGTTTGATCGGTAATCTCTGAGGAGCCCTGACGTCACGGAGGCAGTTTAAACCCTTTCGCGGACCCAACAAAACACATTACTGGTAATATTGTCTATTTTCATGTTTTATTAAATAAATTCATCCGTCCAGTGCTCAGAATTGATATTTTAAAGCAGTAACGTTAGTTCACCCCAAAATTATATTCTGTCAATAGTATTTTGTTGTGATTTAGCCTGATTTGTTTAACCGACTGTTACAAAGATACTATTTAAACTGAATGATGACATCACTGAATTCAGTGATGAACTGCCTTAAACTGTAATTTTTTTTTTTTTGCATTATTGACACACTGTTTTCCTAATTAATGTTGTTCAGTTGCTTTGACACAATCTGTTTTGTTAAAAAAAAAAAAAAAAAAAAAACTTAACTATACAAATAAAGGACTTGACTTGTCAATATAACTGTGATCGCTAACCACGTTGGAGTCATGACGTCACAGCATGCTTAACCCTTCACGGGACTAAATGACTGTTCAGAAAACACATCTATTTATTTTAGTTTTATTTAAACTCACCTGTCAGAGTGCTGTATTTCTTAACGCTCAACGTCAGTAGTTCAGCCATTATGGACCATTCTCTTACTGTTATGAGAGTTTGTTGTTTACTTGATAGTTTGTCTACTGCTGACAGAATTTGATCTGTAGGTGGTTTATGTGCTGTAATAAGCTCTAAACCTCTCCTTTGGCGTCTGTAGATTAGAGGAACTTGTGAACCAGTGGATGTGGCGGCAGGATTTCTGGCTTCCTCCTGGCGTCACGTGGAAACACATCTCTGAAGGGACGGCGGACGGAGGTCGGCATCCCGTACCCCGAGACCTGCTCATCTCCCTGCCCTTGGCCCTGGGTTTCATCGCACTGCGGATCGTCTTCGAAAGGTGCGTATCAGTATTACATCTACTGAATGTTGAAGTTCTTTTAACAGTATCATTACTGTAAACACTAGCAGATTGGGTTACTAATACACCGTTTGGGTTTTCTCTCTAGTGCGCTTAGGATGCTTTTTAACTTTAACGGGGATGTGTTATTCAACAGTTTGTCTCTGAATGATTGAGACTGTAGTTTAGTGTGTCAGTTTTGAGACAGAATGAATGTGGAGCATTGTTTTCCCACGGTTTTGTTGTCAATATTTCCTTGTGACAAAAACCATTGGAGCAGGCTGCTGTTTTTACACTGTGTCCATTGTGTTTTTGCAGCGACTGTTTACTTAAAGCACTTGTTTATTTTTTCTATTAAAGAACTGTTTGTTTATTTGGTGTTCATTTTTCTTATGGGTAAATTGTATGTAATTTTAATTAAGTACATCTTTTAATTATTTATTGTATAACTACAATAGTTAATAATTAATAAAACATGCAAACAATACAATTTTAATAATGATGAATTTACCACATTTTAATTTAACATTTTAATAATGATTAATTTACCAAACAAGTTAATTTATTTATTTATTTTTTACATGAGTTTGCTTTCATTTTTGAGTTGTGTTTTCATTAAAGCTCCAGCTTGTCACTAGTTTGTTTCATTTGGGGGGTTACGTTTATTAAATCATATTTCAGTATAATTAAAATTACCATTTAAAATGCATTATTTATTATTTAAGACATTTAATTAAGACATTAAATAAAATACTCTTAAAAATAGAAAAGGTTTGCATTACAGTAGTGAGAATTAATTTAAGCAGGTGCAGTGTATTGTAATAGATGCAAAACCGCTGTGTGTCATGACACAATGAGAAGCTATTTAATATTTAATGCACAGCACTGTTATGGACAAATGAAATGCTCTGGTGGGCGGGGCTACACTACACTGTCTCTGTCTGTGTGTTGCAGTGTTGTGGCGCTGCCGTTCAGCCGGTGTTTGGGCGTCCGGGACAAGGTTTGGGTGCGTGTCACACCCGTCCCGAAGCTGGAGGTGTTTTACCTGCAGAAGAAGCATCAGCCGTCACAGGTTAGTGACATGAGCGCCTGCCGTCTGTGACGTGTGATTTAATACTGGACATCCACACCTGAGGATCTGATCCACAAAAACAACATGCACAAAAACTTTTTAATTAAATGGGACTGTTGACTTATTAATCATATTATTACAATATTAGTTAAAATTTTTCAAATTTTTTGACAATATTATTACAATATTCAAATATATATATTTTTTGTTGTTGCTTTCTCTCTTGCTCATATATAGTAATTGCATACTCACATACATAATCTTCAAAACCGACATAATACATTATAATATTCAACATTTATAATAATGTAATTTTTAGATAATAATTAATGATTGATACATAATGTATATTTTATTTATTAAGGTAATTAATACATTATTAAGGTAATTATATATATATATATATATATATATATATATATATATATAACCCATACATAGAAAAACAATATAGATTTTTATTTTTAACTTTTGAATTAATTTATCTTTCAAGCAACATTCATTGAACATTTAATTTACAGGGCTTATATTACAGTTTATATATATTTAATATATGAAATACAGTATAATAGTTAGAAAATGTGCCAAAAACATTATTGGCATACCAGCCAATTTTGACATATCACCAAATAAGCTTCAAAATATAATGGAAAGAGACCCTTATTTTAGTTTCCCCGTGTCTGTGTTTGTTCAGAATGATTTGCTGGTTCTGGAGAAGCACTGTGGACTCACTCAGCGTCAGATCCAGACCTGGCTGCGTCTGCGCCGAAACCAGGACCGACCCGGCAACACCAGGAAGTTCTGTGAAGCCTCGTAAGCCTCTAGAGTCTGCTAAAACCCACAGCAGACGTCTGCGACTGATTGTGTTTGCATTTGATTAACATGAGCTTTCCTGTGTGCCTCCTCAGGTGGAGGTTTGTGTTTTACCTCATCGCGTTCTCAGCTGGTCTTGTCTCGCTCATTAACGTGAGTATCTCCATTAAGCCTGAGGTTCTCCTCACAACGTGCAGCGTTCGGTATTGTAGCCAATCACAAGCATCTCTGTCGAAAGCAATGAATAAATGTAACAGTATTTTTAAATATTAAACCAATTATTATGTAATTGTACTCGCTATAATACTTCATCTAATGAGTGATCCATCTAATCCTAATTTCATGTAATTTTCATCTCAAAAGTCTTTGTTTTCCAAAAGGATTTGAGAAATTTACCTTTGCATTTCAGGTATTGCACTTTCTCCAGTAAGTGTGGATTCAAAATGGTTTATTTGACCTCATCTAAAATACTGATTTATTATAGGCTTTTTATTATATACCATTTAGACTTATACCTAGTAGAGGAGTAAAGAACAGTTCTTGGTAAAGCTTATTTTTCTTATCTTTTTTCGTCAATGAAATTGCATGCTGAAATAGTCATAGTTATCGTTTATTGACCTTATTGTCATCTCGTCTTCGTCTCGTCTTAGTTATGTGAAAAAAGCTTGTCAACAAACATTTTTCGTCATGGTATTTGCTAACGAAATTAACAATTGTTAGCTTGTTTTTTAACAGTAACTTGAGAAAATCAGATTTTGCTTGCATATGTAAAGTCGCTCACTGTCCGGGATCGCGTTTGTTATTTGAAAAGTTTAACTTTAACGGACAAAACCAGAATCATTGAAAGGATGGACGGGATGGACAGGATTCCCTTCTGTTTGAGAGACTCACATCTATAGAGAAACCTAACATTACTAACCTAACAAGAAACTTACTTTCTGATAAGAAGTGTGCGCTGCAAACGATAGCTTCTGTCCAGTCCGCTCGTTTTATAGCGTTTAACCACAGCTGTCATCATTTTTTTTTGTCTGGCAGTGGCAGCATCTATGTGTTCAAATTTCAAATTGAAGCCTTTATTACGTTGATTCTGGCATCAAACATCACAACAAGATGATATTTTTAGATCCTTGTGTAGCCGAACCTGTGCTGGTTTGAATTGATCGCTTCCAATTTTCACTTTGTTTTGCCTCCAGCTAGCACTTTGACGTAATTGTGACGTCGGCACAAAAAAAGGTCTAATAATATCTAATACACTTTTTTTCAGTAATACACTACAATTAGCAGTCCTATATAAAACAAAATAAAAATGGTGCATGTCGCTCCAAAATATCAAATACAAATTTGATACTATTATTTTTTTATTTTTTGCATTTCTTAATAATATCTAATACACTTCATACACAAATATTCTAGGTCATATAATGAATAAAAATGGGTGCTTTTTTATTCAAAACTTTCAAACATATAAATTCACATGGAATAATTTTTGTCAAATGGTGTTTTTCAGACGCCGTGGTTTTGGGATCATCGGGAATGCTGGCGCGGATACCCAAGACAGGTCTGTAACAAACAATCCCAGGGACTTGAGATTAGGCAGAAATCAGAGGAACTAGTGAGCACAAATAGTGTTATTTGTGATTTGGTTTTTGCAGGTCGTAACAGAAGCTCAGTATTGGTATTACATCGTGGAGTTGTCCTTCTATCTCTCGCTTCTGCTCTGCGTATCGGTGGACATAAAGCGTAAAGTAAGTTTCCTAAAATTTTGTGTGAAATCGAAAGATCTTAAAATCAATGAATTGTGGGTATTTGTTTGTTTCGGTTGTGTAGGACTTCAAAGAGCAGATCATACACCACATCGCCACCATTTTTCTCATCGCGTTCTCATACTGTGCGAATTACGTGCGCGTGGGAACCCTGGTGATGCTCGTCCACGACTCTTCTGACTTCCTGTTGGAGGTAAATCTGATTGGCCGCTCTGTCAGCTCCCATTGTGACATCATGGATTTTGAGATCAATTAAATGGTTTATTTTTTCACAAATTCCATGTTAATTTTTTTTAGGTCCATTTTGTTTCTGTTTTTCTTTGTTTTAATCCTTAAAATCTGGTTAAATTTTAATAAAATTGTGACACAAAAACTCAATTGAAATGATGAAACCAATACAATTTAAGAACAATGTATTAAAAGTTTTACTAGCATGAAATGCATTTAATTTTCCCCCAGTAATTTTTTTAATTTTTTTATTAGCTTTTAATGGTTCAATTAAGGATTATTAATCAAGCATGTCTAATTAAGTAAATTATATAAAAAAAACTTTTTAATATATATATATATATATATATATATATATATATATATATATATATATATATATATATATATATATTTTTTTTTTTTTTTTCTTTTTTATAAACAAACTTTTTAATAGGTCACTATGAAATCTTTTTTTTTCAGATAATATGATCTTTATAAAAACATTTGTGCTTTAATAAATACATTATTTAATACACGAATATCTGGTAAATGAAGGCATAAAACATTAATAAAATTTATCATTTAATCAAATGAAATTTTTTATCATGGATGTATTATTTTAACAAATAATAAAGATATATACAGAAATAACTAATGTTTTGTTTTTGCTTGATTTCCAGTCTGCTAAGATGTTCAATTATGCTGGATGGAGAAAAACCTGCGATGCCTTGTTTGTTGTTTTCGCCGCTGTATTCTTGCTAACTCGTCTTGTGGTTTTCCCGTGCAGGTAGGAACTTAATCAGACTTAATTTCATTTAATGCTGATTTCAGATCATTTTGAATGGGTCTTCTCAAAATATAAGACTTTGACATGGCTAAAATCTTATTAGGATTTATAAACCGTATTTTGGTTTATTTCCAGAATCGTCTACACAGCTGTGGTGGATTCGTTGGACGTCTTTCCTCCGTACTCTGGTTATTATTTCTTGAACGGCCTGTTGCTGGTTCTTCAAGCCCTGCACGTCTTCTGGGCTTGGCTGATTCTTCGAATGGTTCACAAATTTCTCTTTTTAGGCAAAGTGAGTATCTTAAGAGTTGAGTTTATAAATGAGGTTATCCCTCAATTTCCTAACAAACGTGTTTTAAGGTGGAACGCGATGAACGGAGCGATGAAGAGAGTGAGGCTGAGGAAGAAGAAGATGAAGGTGGAGAAGAAGAACAAAGCTGTGAGCAGAAAAAGGGTGACATTAACTCTAAATTAGCGTTGTTGGCCAATAACTGTGTTCTGAACAATTTGACGAATCAGAGGCGAAAAATGAATAGCAGAATGCCGAAAGCCAGGTAGTAATTCTATTTAATGTATATAAACTTTTAAGCCATCTCTAACTTTCTTGGCTTATCTTGTTTGTAATTTCAGACTGCTGATGTTTTGTTTTCCTGAAAACATAGCGCTTAGTCAGTAGTGGGTAAAAAAACTAAAAATACTACTATTTTGTATTATTACATTACCATTGGAGAATATAGATTCAACTATATTAATTAGTTTAACGTTAGTCTAATTAATTATAATGCATTGACTGAGTAGCACCTAAACTCAGGTTAAAAAGTTTGCACACATTAAAATGGTTCATAAACAGACATCTTAAATATTTAATTGATTAGTTTACTAATAATGCAACTGTTCATTATGGAACAGTGGTATTTAAAACAAGAAATGAGTCAGCTTTCCTGATTAGAGAGACCCACAACATTTAGATGCATTCTTTTTAAGCACTTTTGTATTTGTATAGGTATTCTTCTAGGTTGTGTGGAAATGTGTGGATTTTCTGCAGTGGCTGTTGTTTTCAAAACTGGCAGTGGTGGACCACTGGGAAAGACTTGCGGTGCAGCCTAGTGGTGAAGTGTCCACTTGTCTTAGTGATTCTGCCACTCAAAGAATTTGTTGCACGAGACTACTGGAGTTTGTTGTGTTTTGTTAGATGGTTCTTTGGTTGAGTATTGCCTTAGCAAATGAAGAATCAGATGATTTCTCACTGGAGCATGTGCCTCAAAATCTCGAAAGTCAAAGGGAATAGTTGAATCTGAGGAAGCCTATGTAGGCCCCTTGATTTATATAATCTGCTCCAAGGGCTAAAGGCAAAGTCTTTTTGTTGTTCTAGATGGTTCTAGAAAGTTTATTTGCACAGTAGCCATAACTGATCTTTCATTGTAAAACTGTGCATCTGTCTTTCACTGTTTTTTAAAAAAATATCTTGTTTTATTATTGGGATTTACCGTGTTTTTTAGTTTGTTAATGCACTAACATGTAGCTGTTATATTACTTGTGACAATGACAGAAGATGGATATATTCTTATAATCTTAAATACTGTTAATGTTGCATACTTGCTTCTCATTTGACATTTTTCTGTGTGACCTTTTGAATAACAATAAAAATGTACACTTACATCACTGATAGTTCCTATAGAACTGTTCTAGACCCTACTCTGAAGTAGGAACCAATTAAGTTACCACAAACGGGGATCCTTAAACAAATATGTTACTAGTTCCTGTGGTGTGAACATACAGTACCAAAAAGCCGGTACTTCTGCCAATAGTTCTAGAAACAAAAAGAGGTTCCTCCAGTGTGAAAGCGCCTTATGCTAACAAGTTGTGAAAGGTTAAAATGTATAGGCTCACATGAGGTTGTTCCCTACTCCAGCCACGGAGTACTTTGTGAGACACTTCTTTTGCAGCGGTGGATGGGATTACCACCTTCCACTGTAGGGGTAAAACCGATACAGCAGCTATGTTTCTTGCTCATGCGGTCCACCGAGAACAAACAGAGTTTCCCTTTTGAGAGAGTTCTAGACATGGACCTGCCCATAGTCCAACTGCTTGGCTAGTTATTGTTCAGTCTACAAATGAGCTTAGCATGTGGGTCTGAACTGTTTATCTTGGTCAGAAGATCAGTAATGTAGGGTAAACTTAAGCAATCGGGCCAAACCAGACCCACCAGTTCCAAGTAGTCCTCTTCCCAACTTGGGTGAAATGTTGCCCAGCCAAGGGCCACATCAAGGGCCAAGCCTTTTTTGGGAATGCTTAAGTTGTCACTAGCAAGAAGGTCAGCCATGCTTTCCTTCAGATGGAACATAAAGTCCTGCTTGGGAGCTGAAGCATGTAGGTGTGTTAAGGCTGCATCCCTTGCTTCCGCATAGAGGTCTAGACAGCTGAGCTGCCGTGCATAGGCTTCATTCTCAAGAGACAATTGTCTTTCCAATAACTTGCAGCAGAGTAGCCGAGCCCTATCCAACTGGAGGAAGTCTGCAGCCTCCAGAATGTCAAGGACATGTGAAGCTTCAAGTTCTTTGTAAACTACATTAATGTGTGAAACTACTGCTGTCCAACTCCCTTAATCTAAATGTGCTTCCTGGTGCTCTCCCGATCACCGACAAAAATCAAGGCTTAGAATTAAGGACTCAGATGAGCCAATTGCCCACGGTTCACAAAGAACAGCTCTATCTCCACTTGGAGCACTGGGTTAGGAGCGACATTGATGGCATCCTGATCTTCCTCAACTTAATCTTTCTTGGTTCCTAAGCTCTGATCAAAAGTACCTATATCTTGCTTTGCACAAGCCATGACTGTGCACTCCCAACTCTTACTTTTCAAGTTATATCCTTGCTCTAACCTGTCTCCATGGGAATGGGGTCAGCAAACAAATACAAACAAGGGCTAAACTATCTTGGTTTAAGTGCTATTTTAAAAAAAAAGTGCACAAAAAACTTTAGTGAATATATAAGGCAGTATCTTTTAAGAATTGTTGAGTTGTATTTGGTTGGCATTAGTCTAAACATCAGGACTTGTGTATGTGTATGTATGCAAGTTTTGTCAAGTCAGTACCACAACAAACCACCAGGGGTAAACTTTTTTTAAGATTTGCATCATCGATATTGTCAGCTGGCTAAGTCATTCAAACTATTGCAGGTTAGACTACAGTCTGGTATATCTTTGCATTAATTTAACATAGTTTGCAATGTTTGAATACAAGGTGGCTTTGGTGAAGCATCTAAGTTTACGTTCTGTGTACATCTCAGAACTTGATTTGTCACTCCTATACACCCAGAGCATGCAGCCAAAAAATCTTGGCTGTGGTTTTGTGTTTATGGTCCAACTTTCTTAATCCTGATATGTGTCTTGGTGCTCTCCTGACCATTGCCAAAAACCAAGGCTTGGAAGTACGGACTCAGCTGGGCCAAATGCCCATGGTTAACAAACAACTCTCTCTCCACCTGGAGCACTGTGTGTGTGACGTATGACACCATCCTGATCTTTCTCAAAATATTTCTCTGTGCCTAAGCTGAGGGCATAAGTACCTACTTCTTGCTGAACGAAAATCCTTTGTTGTCTCAAACCAATTAAAAATGAGATGGGTTGTCAAAAGATTGCTTTTCTCCCCGTCGGGGAATTGAACCCCGGTCTCCCGCGTGACAGGCGGGGATACTGACCACTATACTAACGAGGAGGAGCTGGAATCATAGCCAGTAGATGGAAATATATACTTACACTGGAGTGTACGTAACATTTACTGAAAACTGTTCCAGTGCTGTGGTCTTTGGTCCTGAATCTCAGTATGCTTCCTGGTGTTCTGCTGACCACTGCAAACAAAACAAAAAAAGGCTCGAAAGTAGGGACTCAGCTGGGGCAAATGCTCACGGTTCACAAAAAAATAACTATCCCTCCATCTGGAGCATTACGTCAGAAGTAATAAGTACAGAAACCTGATCCTCCTCAACTAAATCTTTCTCAGTTTCTAAGCACTGGTCCAAATTCTTGTTCTGTCAAAGTCAATACCACAACAAAAAACAATGTGTAGATGTAGGGCAACTGAACATGTCTAACCTTTATCTAGGGTATATTACTTTGGGAGTAATGTTTTTACTGCTTTTGAGAATTGTGTGGTATGATCTTGTCATATAATGAAATCTGAAGTTTGAATGTTTGACTTTCAGTATTACTACACTATACTAGTGTAAACAGTTCTGGTTGGTTGTTCATATTGCAAAGGATTATGGTTAAATGTCATTATTTTCCCACCCTTTTGCAGAAGTGTTGTAGGTTTAATGTCTTTTTAAAGCATTTAAAGGTACATTTTTAAGTATATCTCAGATTTTTTTCAATTTATCTTGAAATATTGTTCTATGGGTTGAGTGTTGCAAGTAACAAGGACACAAGCATGATTTTGTGCCTGTGGCCCACCTCTTTTTTGATAATTGATGTCAGGTAGAGGAAAATCCAGTGTATAAGATCAGTATATAAGATTCAGTGTTATCACCAGCTTTAGTGTTGCTCAACAGCTAATTACCCTCCCCCATCCCCAACTCCTCCTCTATCAGTCAGGATTCAGCTCTCTGATCCTCCTTTGAATCAGAAGGCTAATTTCTAAAAGGTTACATTAAAGTATTGATCTTTTATCATATATTTTATGATATCTGCAATACCAGAGTACTTAACATTGACTGGAATTTTTCAGTGCTGTGGTCCAAGGTCCTTAATCTCAACATGCTTCCTAGTGTTCTGCTGACCACTGCCAGAAAAAAGGCTCGGAAGTAGGGACTCAGCTGGGCCAAACACTCACACTTAAAAAAAAAAAACCCTATCCCTCCATCTGGAGCACTATGTCAGTAGTAATAAGGACAAAAAACTGATCCTCCTCAACTAAATCTTTCTCAGTTTCTAAGCTCTGGTCCAAATTCTTGTTTTGCTCAAGTCAATACCACAACAAACCACAAGGGGTAGATGTTGGGCAACTGAGCATGTCTAACCTTTATCTAGGGTATATTACTTTGGGAGTTTTACTGCTTTTGATAGTTGTGTGGTATGATCTTGTCCTATAATGGAATCTGAAGTTCTAATGTTTGACTTTTAGTATAAATGCACTATAACTGTGTAAAAAGTTCTGGTTGGCTGTAGATATCGCAAAGGATTATGGTTAAATGCCGTTGCGTTCCCACCCTTTTGCAGAAGTGTTGTAGGTTTAATGTCTTTTTTTTTTTTTGAAGCATTTACAGTTTAAGTTTTGAGTATATCTCAGAACAAAAAGTTAATTTATCTTGAAATATTGTTCTACGGCTTAAGTCTTGCAACTAACAAGGAAACAAGCATGGTTTTTGTGGCCCACCTCTCACTTAATCTTTCTCTGTTTTAAGCTTGAGTCATAAATCAAACTTGGAGTTAGTTCTGGCAGATCACGTTAGTCAAGTTCACATCAGCTGACACTTGGCTGATTCACATCTACCTACAGGGATGCAACACCTATCACAGTACCCATATATAAAATAAGTATACAAGTTTTATATATAAGATTCAGTATTATCACCAGCTTCTGTGTTGCTCAAACAGCTAATTACCCTTCCCCATCCCCAACTCCTCCTCTATCAGTCAGGATTCAGCTTTCTGATCCTCCTTTGAATCAGAAGGCTCTAGAATGTTACATTAAATTATTGATCTTTTATGATATCTGCAGTACATTTATATTAGTTCTTTTGGGGGGGGGGGGTTGTTATTGCTGCTCTCCCTGCTCTTATCTATGGTAGTCTGTGTGGATGTGCAGGGAGTTCTTGCCCAGAACAATACTACCAATCCAAAACCCTATGCCAATTTTCAGACATCTTTGACTTTAATGGTCCTGACAGAGGTACCTACTTCTTGGTTGATAAAAATAAATGTCTGAAACCCATTAAAAATGAAATGGGTTGTCAAAAGATTGCTTTTCTCCCCGTCGGGGAATTGAACCCCGGTCTCCCGCGTGACAGGCGGGGATACTGACCACTATACTAACGAGGAGGAGCTGGAATCATGGCCAGTAGATGGCAATATATACTTACACCGGAGTGTACGTAACATTTACTGAAAACTGTTCCAGTGCTGTGGTCTATGGTCTTGAATCTCAGTATGCTTCCTGGTGTTCTGCTGACCACTGCAAACAAACAAAAAAAGGCTCGAAAGTAGGGACTCAGCTGGGGCAAAAGCTCACGGTTCACAAAAAAACTATCCTTCCACCTGGAGCATTACGTCAGAAGTTATAAGGACAGAAACCTGATCCTCCTCAACTATATCTTTCTAAGTTTCTAAGCTCTGGTCTAAAATGTTATTTTGTCCAAGTCAGTACCACAAATGCCATAAGGGGTAGATGTTGGCCAACTGGACATGTCTAACCTATATGTAGGGTATTTTACTTTGGGAGTTTTACTGCTTTTGACAATTGTGTGCTAAGTTCTTGTCCTATAATGGAATCTGAAGTTCTAATGTTTGATTTTCAGTACAAATGCACTATAACTGTAAACAGTTCTGGTTGGCTGTTCATATTGCAAAGGATTATGGTTAAATGCCATTGTCTTCCCACCCTTTTGCAGAAGTGTTGTAGGTTTAATGTCTTTTTTGAAGCATTACAGTTTATGTTTTGAGTATATCTCAGAACAAAAAGTTAATTTATCTTGAAATATTGTTCTATGGCTTGAGTGTTGTAACTTACAAGGAAACAAGCATGATGAAACCACCTCTTTTGTGGCATCAATGTCAGGTGGAGGAAATTACAGATTCTTCACCTAACCCTTAATTAATCTTTCTCTGTTCTTAAGCTCAGGCCATAAATCAAGCTTAGAGTTAGTTCTGGCAGGTCACGTTAGTCAAGTTCACATCAGCTGATCCACATCTACTTATATGGATGCAAAACCTATCACAGTACCAATATATAATATCACTATACAAGATTCAGTATTATCACCAGCCTTTGTGTTGCTCAACAGCTAATTACCCTCCCCCATCCCCAACTCCTCCTCTATCAGTCAGGATTCAGCTCTCTGATCCTCCTTTGAATCAGAAGGCTAATTTCTAAAAGGTTACATTAAATTATTGATCTTTTATGATATCTGCAGAAGATTTATGTTGGTTCTGTTTTGGGGGGTTATTGCTGCTCTCCCAGTTCTTATCTATGCTAGTCTGCATGGATGTGCAGGGAGTTTTTGCCCAGAACAGAACGATACTACCAATCCAAAACTACATGCTAATTTTCAGTCATCTTTGACTTTAGTGGTCCTGATAGAGGTACCTACTTCCTGCTTTATAACAAAAATGTCTGAAACCCATTATAAATGAAATGGGTTGTCAAAAGATTGCTTTTCTCCCCGTCGGGGAATTGAACCCCGGTCTCCCGCGTGACAGGCGGGGATACTGACCACTATACTAACGAGGAGGAGCTGGAATCATTGCCAGTAGATGGCAATATATACTTACACCGGAGTGTAAATAACAATGAAAATGTTTTTTCCAGTGCGGTGGTCTATGGTCCTTAAACTCAATATGCTTCCTGGTGTTCTGCTGACCACAGCAAAAAAAGGCACAAAAGTAGGGGCTCAGCTGGGGCAAATGCTCACGGTTCACAAAAACAAAATGCTATCCATCCATCTGGTGTTCTGGTGATCACCACCGCCAAAAAATCCCTCCATCTGAAACACTATTTCAGAAGTAATAAGGACAGAAACCTGATCCTCCTCAACTAAATCGTTCTCAGTTTCTAAACTCTGGTCCAAATTCTTGTTCTGTCCAAGTCAATACCACAACAAACCACAAGGGGTAGATGTTGGACAACTGAGCATGTCTAAACGGTGCTTCCCAAACCAGTCCTGGAGGCCCCCTGCCCTGCACCTTTTGTAAGTCTCCCTTATCTAAAGCCCCTTTCACACTGCACATCGGACCCGGCACATTGAAATCTGAAGACAGTATTATCACCCACTTTTTCATTGCTCAACAGCTAATTACCCTCCCCCATCCCCAACTCCTCCTCTTATCAGTCAGGTTTCAGCTCTCTGATCCTCCTTTGAGTTAAACTTCACACCCTGATGTCACGTGTCGTTACAGGACCTTTTACGGGTTGTGTGTGAAAGCACGCACATATCCCGGGTAATCACTGGCAGTGTGAAAGTGCAAAATCTAGCGACCCGGAAACAATTGCCGGAACACTTTACCCGTGTATTTGCTGGAATCGCAGTGTGAAAGGGGCTTATCACACCTGATTCCACTCATTAGCTTGTTAGTAGAGACTGCAAGAACTAAATTGGGTGTGTCTTATTAGGGAGACATACAAAATGTGCAGTCAGGGGGTCCTTCTGGACAGGTTTGGGAAGCACTGGTCTAACCTTTATGTAGAGTACATTAGGTACCTTATATACATCCAGTATATAAGACTCAGCATTATCCCCAGCTTCTGTGTTTCTCAACAGCTAATTACCCTCCCCCATCCCCAACTCCGCCTCTATCAGTCAGGATTCAGCTCTCCGATCCTCCTTTGAATCAGAAGGCTAATTTCTAGAATGTTACATTTAAATTATTGATCTTTTTATGATATCTGCAGTACATTTATATTAGTTCTGTTCTGGGGGTTATTGCTGCTCTCCCTTTTCTCATCTATGCTAGTCTGTGTGGATGTGCTCGGAGTTCTTTCCCAGAACAGAACGATACTACCAATTCAAAACCCTATGCTAATTTTCAGTCATCTTTGACTTTAGTGGTCCTGATAGAGGTACCTACTTCCTGCCTGACATTGACTAAAAAATGATTGCAGTGCTCTGGTCTATGGTCCTTAATCTTAACATGCTTCCTGGTGTTCTGGTGATCACCACCGCCAAAACTATCCCTCCATCTGGAGCATTACGTCAGAAGTAATAAGTACAGAAACCTGATCCTCCTCAGCTAAATCTTTCTCAGTTTCTAAGCTCTGGTCTAAATTCTTGTTCTGTCCAAGTCAATACCACAACAAAAAACAACGTGTAGATGTAGGGCAACTGAACATGTCTAACCTTTATCTAGGGTATATTACTTTGGGAGTACTGTTTTTACTGCTTTTGAGAATTGTGTGGTATGATCTTGTCATATAATGACATCTGAAGTTTGAATGTTTGACTTACACTATAATAGTGTAAACAGTTCTGGTTGGTTGTTCATATTGCAAAGGATTATGGTTAATTGCCATTGTTTTTTTGCAGGTGTTGTAGGTTTAATGTCTTTTTGAAGCATTTAAAGGTACATTTTTGAGTATATCTCAGAACAAAAAAGTTAATTTATCTTGAAATATTGTTCTATGGGTTGAGTGCAAGTAACAAGGACACAAGCATGATTTTGTGCCTGTGGCCCACCTCTTTTTTGGCAATCGATTTAAGGTAGAGGAAAGTCCAATAAATAAGATCAGTATATAAGATTCAGTATTATCACCAGCTTTAGTGTTGCTCAACAGCTAATTACCCTCCCCCATCCCCAACTCCTCCTCTATCAGTCAGGATTCAGCTCTCTGATCCTCCTTTGAATCAGAAGGCTAATTTCTAAAAGGTTACATTAAATTATTGATCTTTCATGAGATCTTTTATGATATCTGCAGTACATTTATGTTTCTGGGGGGTTATTGCTGCTGTCCCTGCTCTTATCTATGCTAGTCTGCGTGGATGTGCAGGGAGTTCTTGCCCAGAACAGAAAATAACTACCAATCCAAAACTCTATGCTAATTTTTAGTCATCTTTGACTTTAGTGGTCCTGACAGAGGTACCTACTTCTTGGTTGATAAAAATAAATGTCTGAAACCCGTTAAAAATGAAATGGGTTGTTAAAAGATTGCTTTTCTCCCCGTCGGGGAATTGAACCCCGGTCTCCCGCGTGACAGGCGGGGATACTGACCACTATACTAACGAGGAGGAGCTGGAATCATGGCCAGTAGATGGCAATATATACTTACACCGGAGTGTACATAACAATGAAAAAAAATTTTCCAGTGCGGTGGTCTATGGTCCTTAAACTCAATATGCTTCCTGGTGTTCTGGTGAACACAGCCAAAAAAAAAAAAAAGGCTCGAAAGCAGGAGCTCAGCTGGGGCAACTGCTCACGGTTCACAAAAAAAAATGCTATCCATCCATCTGGTGTTCTGGTGATCACCACCGCCAAAAAAATCCCTCCATCTGGAGCATTGTGTCAGAAGTAATAAGGACAGAAACCTGATCATCCTCAAATAAATCTTTTTCAGTTTCTAAGCTCTGGTCCAAATTCTTGTTTTGTTCAAGTCAATACCACAACAAACCACAAGGGGTAGATGTTGGACAACTGAGCATGTCTAAACGGTGCTTCCCAAACCTGTCCTGGAGGCCCCCTGCCCTGCACCTTTTGTAAGTCTCCCTTATCTAACAGACCTGATTCCACTCATTAGCTCGTTAGTAGAGACTGCAAGAAATAAATTGGGTGTGTCTTATTAGGGAGACATACTAAATGTGCAGGCAGGGGGTCCTTCAGGACAGGTTTGGGAAGCACTGGTCTAACCTATATGTAGGGTACATTATATACGTCCAGTGTATAAGATCAGTATATAAGACTCAGCATTATCCCCAGCTTCTGTGTTGCTCAACAGCTAATTACCCTCCCCCATCCCCAACTCCTCCTCTATCAGTCAGGATTCAGCTTTCTGATCCTCCTTTAAATCAGAAGGCTAATTTTTTGATTGTTAAATTAAATTATTGATCTTTTATGATATCCGCAGTACATTTAGGTTGGTTCTGTTCTGGGGAGTTATTCCTGCTCTCCCTGCTCTCATCTATGCTAGTCTGCGTGGATGTGCTCGGAGTTCTTTCCCAGAACAGAACGATACTACCAATCCAAAACTACATGCTAATTTTCAGTCATCTTTGACTTTAGTGGTCCTGATAGAGGTACCTACTTCCTGCTTGATAACAAAAATGTCTGAAACCCATTAAAAAAGAAATGGGTTGTCAAAAGATTGCTTTTCTCCCCGTCGGGGAATTGAACCCCGGTCTCCCGCGTGACAGGCGGGGATACTGACCACTATACTAACGAGGAGGAGCTGGAATCATGGCCAGTAGATGGCAATATATACTTACACCGGAGTGTACGTAACATTTACTGAAAACTGTTCCAGTGCTGTGGTCTATGGTCCTGAATCTCAGTATGCTTCCTGGTGTTCTGCTGACCACTGCAAACAAAACAAAAAAAGGCTCGAAAGTAGGGACTTAGCTGGGCCAAATGCTCACGGTTCACAAAAAAATAACTATCCCTCCATCTGGAGCATTACGTCAGAAGTAATAAGTACAGAAACCTGATCCTCCTCAACTAAATCTTTCTCAGTTTCTAAGCTCTGGTCCAAATTCTTGTTCTGTCCAAGTCAATACCACAACAAAAAACAACGGGTAGATGTAGGGCAACTGAACATGTCTAACCTTTATCTAGGGTATATTACTTTGGGAGTAATGTTTTTACTGCTTTTGAGAATTGTGTGGTATGTTCTTGTCATATAATGAAATCTGAAGTTTGAATGTTTGACTTACACTATAATAGTGTAAACAGTTCTGGTTGGTTGTTCATATCGCAAAGGATTATGGTTAAATGTCATTATTTTCCCACCCTTTTGCAGAAGTGTTGTAGGTTTAATGTCTTTTTAAAGCATTTAAAGGTACATTTTTGAGTATATCTCAGAATTTTTTCAATTTATCTTGAAATATTGTTCTATGGGTTGAGTGTTGCAAGTAACAAGGAAACAAGCATGATTTTGTGCCTGTGGCCCACCTCTTTTTTGATAATCGATGTCAGGTAGAGGAAAATCCAGTGTATAAGATCAGTATATAAGATTCAGTGTTATCACCAGCTATTGTGTTGCTCAACAGCTAATTACCCTCCCCCATCCCCAACTCCTCCTCTATCAGTCAGGAAGCAGCTCTCTGATCCTCCTTTGAATCAGAAGGCTAATTTCTTAAAGGTTACATTAAATTATTGATCTTTTATCATATATTTTATGATATCTGCATTACATTTATGTTTCTGGGGGGTTATTGCTGCTGTCCCTGCTCTTATACATGCTAGTCTGTGTGGATGTGCAGGGAGTTCTTGCCCAGAACAGAACAATACTACCAATCCAAAACTCTATGCTAATTTTCAGTCATCTTTGACTTTAATGATCCTACTTCTTGCTAGATGGGGGAAAAATGTCTGAAACCCAATGAAAATGAAATGGGTTTTCAAAAGATTGCTATTCACCCTGTTGGGGAATCGAACCCCGGTCTTAGTTGAGCTTAACTTCCCTTAACTTTTCCCATTCATTCTCTATGGTAGTGATTAACACTATGGATGCAATATATTTGTGGCCACGCGTAGATTTCATGGCGCTGTGTCGCCTTTTCCGTGGCAGGTAATTTAAGGAGCCTTGTGTCATGTCAATCATTTGCTGTTAAGGAGAGGAGATGCGTTTTACAGTAGAAGATTTCTTCATAAAATGTTTTTGTTTAAATAAAATACACTGTTAAACTACCTTGGCTTTATTAATTATTACGCAATTGATTTGTTCATTTTTGTCGCAAGAAGTCTTCAGAAGTGGTTTTAAGTGACTTAAAAAAAAGAATCTGGTTAAAATGAATTTGAGAGTAATATAGAAGTCATTGAAGTACATTGTAAAAACTTCAGTATGTGTACTGAAATTTCTTAATACCATAATATTTTTTTTAAATATACTTCTTGGGGATTTAGAAGCATACATGCAGCCTGATGATGGATCATTACTGATGAATGAAACTATATCCATTTGGAGACTTCATTGAAGCTTTTTAAAAGCAATTTATTTCACACACCACTGAAACAATACATTCATTAATCACTCAGCAAACCCTTGTGTGCTGTTGCATTTAAGACCAAACACCTCCATGTTTACTTTCTCCACACATCAAATCCCTCAAGAAGAAAAATGAATATAAAATGCTGAAATGAACCAAAACTGTATCACCTATTGTAAACAGGATGCTTAGTCTTCCCTGTACCTGTCAGAACACCTATAGATTTTTTATCGTACTCGATAAAAATACCCTTCCAGCATTTTTCGCTCAAAAACTACACTATAGGAACAGGACACATCATTTATATAAAAAATATATGCATTCTGCATCCATTTCAAGCATTGCAGCTAGCTCTGTAATTTCATTCATTTCCAGTTTCTAATTATGTTTGGCACTGTCTTAAGTATGCAACAGAGTCCAAGACAACACAGTTTTTTTTTCCTTCACTTGAATACCGGTATGTACAAATATTCAAATTACAATGCATATTTTTAGGAGGTTTTCGAGACCCGCTGAGACACTCGACCACATTCAGTCACCACATAAATTACCTACGATTGTTGCAGCATTTCGGGCTCCATTCAAAACCACCGATCATTCAGTTTCTACTGCATACTGAACTGATTCTACTGAGAACTTTAGAGTTAATAAAGGGATATTTCAACAAAAAATTAAAATTAAGAATGAAATAAAAAAAAGAATGTTGGCAACCAAACAGTTGTCAGTAGCCATTGAGTTCTATAGTGTTTTTTCCCCCCATACTAAGGAAGGTAATGTCTATTGTTAACTGTTTGGTTACAGTTGACGGTAGCTATTGACTTCCATAGTATGGAGAAAAATACTTTGGAAGTCAGTGGCTACCGTCAACTAGCCATTGCGCTCTATAGTATGGAAAAAATACAATGGATGCCAATGGCTACTGTCACCTTTTTAGTTACAGTTGATAGTAGCCTTTTCCCTCCATAGTATGGAAAAAAACACTATGGAAGTCAATGGCTACCATCACCTGTTTGGTTACAGCTGATGCTAGCTATTGCCTTCCATAGTACGGAAAATAAAACACTACGGAAGTCAATGGCTATCGTCAACTGTTTAGTTACAGTTGACGGTAGCCACTGGATTCCACAGTATTTTTCCTCAATATTATACTATGGAAACTATAATATACTACAGTCAGCTGTAACCAAATAGTTGACGGTAGCCACTGACTTCCATAGTATGGAGAAAAACACTATGTATAAGCCAATGGCTACCATCACCTTTTTGGTTACAGCTGACCGTAGCCATTGACTTTCATTGCGTTTTATTCCCCTATACTGTGGAAAGCAATGACTACCATTATTTTTTTGGTTAAGGCCCATCAGAAACAGAAATAAACTTGAAAATAACATCTAGTTGATGAGCCAACTATATTATCACATATCAACTATCAATGCTGTTTTTCTTTAAATCAAAAAGTCATGATTGTAGACGTTATCGACAGTTCTTATTTTAAACATGGGTTTAAAGATACTAACATACCCATGCAGTGCAGAAAAATGTGGTTTATTTTTAACATTAATGGTTTGATTTAAAGGAACAGATGAGTTGAAAAGTAGTTTGGTGACATCCACTGCATAAAAGTTGTATTTCACACAGTAGAGGCTAATAATGAAAGAAAAGTAAACACTAAATATGATTTTACATGCCATAAGTAGACACTGTATTTAATTTGAAATATTCCCAATATTCGAATGGAGAAAATGCAACAAAAATGGTACGACGTTTTGAATGTTTTGATGTCTATCCATCAAAGGCTTGTTTTCATTAGTAACAAATTAAATTTGGCATCTACTTCATCTGAAACGTCTCATTATTAATACCGAAAAACAATAAGAAATGAGCGATGATCTTGAGTGTTTTTTTGGCAGGGTTTAACTGTGATAAATAAAACCTCACTCGACGCACACAGCAAAGATAGCAGCAGAAACCAGACAGACAACGGACACCTCATCGTAAGGGATTGACTATATCTACCAAAAAATAAAAAAGAAATTGCTGTGCTGATAATAACGTCACATCATGGCTTCAGCTTAAACTCCATGAAAATCATCATGGAAGACAAGTCGACGTCCAATTCACTTTAACGCACACACACACGCACGCAACATGCGGCCTAGCGCTTGCATTCTCTCCGTTGCCATTCTCCGAGTGTCGTCGCGTCTAAACGGTTAACGTTCACTCATCGTCAAAGGTCTGCTGGAGCAGGAAGTTCGCAGCAAGGTTTTCGTTCTTCTCGCAGGCGAAGTAGGCTTGGATGACGAGTCCCTCTGGAAACCCCAGAGCTTTTAACTAGAAAACAAAACTCAATTTTATAAAATCTTAAAACATGTTGTGTGAAATAACTGTTCTTTCGGTCATTTTAAATTCATTATTAAAATTAAAATATGAAAAATATGAAAAAAGAAAATTGTATTGCAAGTAAGTTTATATTATTTAAAGTAAGACTTTTTGTTAACCCCGACATTTTGTAATAGATAAAATTGAATTTTGTATGTGTATATGTAATTATATTAGGTTCATTTTTTGAAAAAAAGTTAAGATACACATTATAAATGACTTTAAAAGCTGTGTAATTATCAAAATAAACATTAAATTAAAATAAAAGTTAACTGAATTATAAAATATAATAGAAGAATTATCAACAAACACAAAAAAATAATTATACATTATTATCTACATAACAATTAGAGTGCAACAATAAAAAACAAGAATTATGCAAATGTTATAAAACATTTTAAAATCAAATAATTTTATATTAAATTACAATTACTGTAATGTTTTAATATGATATTACTAAATTAGTAATTTTATACACACATTAGCAATTATATATATATAGATGTTTGTGTGTGTGTGTGTGTGTGTGTGTGTGTGTGTGTATATATATATATATATATATATATATATATATATATATATATAATTTTTTTTTTTTTTCTGTTTCACTTTGAATTATGTAAATTAAAATGGACTTTAATTAAAAGTTGATAGGTTTTTTTCTTATTTTTTGTGTAACTATTATAACACCAACGTGACCAAATGGTATCTAGTAAAATTAAATTTTTACATTCGTCTGTTCATTGTGCCAGGTATCACAGAAACGATACTTTATCTTCAAACCAAACGTTGTTAGCATACCCTCTCGATGGCCTCCTTCTCCTGCGGCGTGACCTGGATGTAGTTGGTCTGTGGTGCGCTGGGAGCTTCAGCAGCTCCGGCTTCACCTGCGTGTGGCTCGTTCAACATCTGCACGAATCGCTCCTGATGCTGCGTGATTTGCTACACAGAAAAACAAGCGCAGGTTTAGCATCGTGCGTCCAATAGCAGCGGCTCCGCTCTAAGCTCCACCCACCTGCAGGAGCTGCGGGTTGTCGCGGCCGAGTTGCTGCAGGAGCGCGGGCAGCAGTGCAGGGTTCTGCTGGATGATCTGACGCATCTGCTGGAACTGCGGCTGGTTCCTCAGGAACTCCAGCGGGTTCGCCAAGGACTGCGTCGCTCCCGACTCCACACCTGATCACAGGACAGAAATAGCTGGAGAGGAGTCTGGAGATTCCTTAGATTCCTTTAGTTTTATATTGTCTATTTTCACTCTTAAAATTTGAGTAATTTTATGTTTGTTTGTTTTTTTAAATGTTATGTATATATTTACATATTATGAAAGTAAATATGCAACACAAATAACACTAATGCTTTTAGAATATATTTACATTTACACTTTATGCTGTCTGTGGTTTCCATGAAATTCGCCAAAACTTAACACAACATAAAAAAACATAATAGTGTAACGTTAACTTAAACCATTTAATTTCTAATTTTCATTTAGTTTAAGCTGAACTCAAATTAAACTTTTTTTTTTTTTTAAACAATTTTGCTGTCTTTTTAAATGTATATTAATAATAATAATAATAATATACTATAATAATATATATACATATAAAAAAAACTGATTGAAATTTTGTTAATTATTTTTTTTTATATTTTTACAGTTCTGTATTGGTGCAAGTGTGTATACACTAAGCATAATTATTGCCTACATTTTTTGTACTATAGTGAAAACTAGTGAAGTACTACTAAAGTTTTTATTAATATTTTGAATTTGTTTTGTTGTTGTTGTCATTTAAATTTTTGTCAAGAGTTTCAGTAATTTTGAGATCCAAAAAACAATCACCCAAAAATATAATTTCACAGAACTTTTGAATTTAAAACTCATAATGAAGAAAGTTTTTAATTTTGAGTAAACCTTTTTATGCATCTCATATTTTAGTCTTTGTGAAGCTTTTTTTGTGCCAAAGTGCATGGAAACCAATGGGGGTCAGTTGGACCCCAACACCACCAAAATTCGTCCAGCCTTTCCAAAACACATCTATGTGTTTGCACACAGATACATTTCCCAAAATGAGAAATAGTCACCAAATTTCAACAAGTACAATAGTTTATCCTATGTATCAAACAGTTTAGAAATCAAATGTGGGTCAAGTTTACTCTCAACACATTAGCATTGCAAAATCTATGCACATCACCTTTAAGTCCAAAGTTCACATTCACTCATTAACACTAATTTGTGGTCAGATTTGATTGAGATATTGACCTTTATACTTCCTCGTTTGCTGAACAGAACTTCAGTGATGCTCATGAGCGTAAATAAAGACGGCGCCTGCAGCTGTGCTACCGG
Organism: Carassius auratus; assembly: GCF_003368295.1. Lineage (NCBI taxonomy): Eukaryota > Metazoa > Chordata > Actinopteri > Cypriniformes > Cyprinidae > Carassius > Carassius auratus. The sequence continues at coordinate 331,408 of NC_039264.1, read as the reverse complement.
AAAACAACGGTTCAGCGAATTAGCAAGAAGGTGGCAGCTGCAGGGCAAATGGGCGTCTATTTCCACACGTCGTGAACAAATGTCCACTCACCGGCTGTGGCAGGTGGTGGCTGAGGTCGCTGTGGTGCTGGAGGGGTGGGGTTGGACACTGGCGTGGGCTGCACTACTTCCTGTGGTGGCTGCTCGGGTTCTGTGGGAATACCCTGAGGAACAGACATTAACAGCTCCTTCATTTGTGAATTTGTGCGGCTTAAACAAGGCACTATTCCAAGTCAACGTGAAAGCAAGGACGACCACATTGTTTTTATTAATATTCATTAATTGTGTGCACAATTCATTGGTGATACTCTAAATAAAAAGACAAAATTAAAGAATTAAATTAAACTTGACTTAGTGTCATTATTTATTACAATTATTTTTCATTATTAATAAAAAAAATTAACTAATCATAAATTATAATACAGTTAATAAACATTTATATTTAAGTAATTTTACATGATTATTTGACAGCATCAATAAAATGAAATAAGTGTATTACAGCATTAATATGAATAACTTAATATGTATTTAAATAATTAATCTGTGATTTAAATAAATTTAGTATTAATGTTATTAGTTATTGCTAATGTTATTTATAGTGGTTTATAATTTATATATACATATATATATATATATATATATATATATATATATATATATATATATATATATATATATATATATATATATATATATAAATTCTTACTATCTTAAAATTTGAGCAATTATCCAAACAATATATTAAGTAAGCTTACTTCACCAAGCAAATGTACAATATAAAAAGAGTTTCAAAGTGCAAATATCTATAAAAGTCCCTGTTTCACTCAGAAATTTGTCACATTACAAAATAAAATAGGTTGCAAATGTCATTTCATGTTGACTTTGAATAAAACTAGTTCCTGGCTATTTGCAGCTCTACTATAGTAAGTTCATTAGTAACTCTCACCATAAGGAGATACTCCACGGCTCTGTCCGGATTGTTGAAACTTGCTCGTAAGGCAGAAATCACCTGTTCTCTCTCGTAACCCATTGACATGATTTCCGTCACCAAATTCTCATACGCTTGACCTGTAACTAAAGAAACGAATGGCGACAGACGTTAAAGACAATTTCTTAAATTCTTTACCTGGTTTATAACAAAACCGAAAACCCAAACATACCTAGTATGGACGCAGCTGCTTCTAAAATACCAAATTCATCTGTAATGCTGAACAAAACAGATGACAAATTGAGGAATTTTCATTCTTTGAGCGATTAAAACGTTTTTTTTTTTTTTTAGGGTGTGGCCATACCTGGCCTCTGGTTGCGCAATGGCCTGCTCCTCTTGGGCTTCCTGTTTCTCTTCTTCTGAGATCGGCGTGGGAGTCACGCTAACAGACTCAGGCTTTTCTGCCGCAACCTCCGAGGCAGCAGGGGGCGCTGTGATGGGCGGCACGGGTGGCTCCACTGATGCCGCTGGTTCTATGGGAGCAGGAGCAGGAGTGGAGGTCGATACAGGCACTGTGGAGACAGCAGGAGGCGCAGCAGGAGTTGAGGGCTGATGTGCAGGGGTTTCGTCGACAGTTGCGCTAACGGTAGTGGCAGCTGCCGGCACGGGAGCAGGAGCTTGTGGAGGTGCTGCAGATTTGGGCTGTAGAAAAAGAAACACAACTGCACAGAGAACTATAGAAAACTGCTAATGATCTTTAACACTGTTTCTATCCAAAGTTGCGAATAACTAGAAATTAAATTTCAAATAAATCATATGCGAATAAAGAAACGTGTTCAAGACAACAAAAACGTCACTTCCTGGGAAATGGGCAAGTTGCAGCAAATGGTGAAAGCACTTTGGCTCTTTTTACTACAAAATAAAATTACTACAAAATTGTTTGTCTGATGTTTGTGAACGCAATCTTGTGACAATGTTCTGGGAAGTAATTACACCAAATCAGTTTTTTGTTGTGCATCGTGGAATTTGTTCGGGTAAGGGTACGTTTACACAAAAATGTTTTGTGTATAGATGACAACATTGTTAAAATGATCCTCATTAACACGGATCCACAAAAATGACTTAATACATAGTATTATGCATTCGGGCCATAAACCTACCCGTCACTGAAATCACACCTTTAAAAAAAAAATTGCATGTTCGTAGTTTACCAATAAAATCTCACGACAATTCCTACATATTTTACAAGGTGGTAAATTTGTTCAAAGCACCACCCCTAACTCCAGTCCTAAACCTACCTGTCGCAGAAATTGAATGAGTTAGCCACCTCATAAAATACGTACAAATTGCTTGTGAGGTAGCATTACAGACAGATGGTATCATTTTCAAAAACGTACACTTTGAAACCGATTTTAAAATGTTGCATATTCAGGCCCCAAAAATGCCATTATCAAGATAATGAATTGCTGAAAGACAAGTTTTCAGATTTGTTTTTTGTTGAAAGCTGTTGCGACTAAATCCCCTAAATGTGATTCCAACATAGTTTAAAAAAAAAATCCCCCTCAAAAGTATTTTTAATTGTTTTATGTGCATAGGTTAATGTATGTGCATTTTAAAATGTTATGCATATCTTGGCACTCCCATCCAGTGCTTTTTATGCAACATCCTAAAATCGATGAATGTTTTGTTAGAGATATAACAGCTGTACCTTTGTAACCATCACCACGACAAAGTTCTTCTCATCTATCTTGTATTCTTTTAGAGGTATATCGTCATTCAAAATTTTGCCTGCATTTAATGAAGAAAAACACAAACGCAATTTGCATCTTATTAAAACAGAAGAAGAATATGGTGCATGCGAACAGTAAAATTTGGCAGTAATTATAATATATAAGCTTTGCAATGGCAGATATAACAAATCTCCAAAGAAACTGACCTGCATAGATTAGCTTTTGACCGACAGCTGGAAAAGCATCTTGCCCCTTTTCTTCCTCGATCTTCTCTTTTAGAGCCTTTACCTGTATTGACATTGAACAAGGACAGAATTTAATCAGAAATATTTTTACAATTCAAGATTGTGCTTTCAAGGACAAAATAAGACTTAAAAACTGTATGACTATGAAAGCAGGCAACTAATGGTCATGTGCTTCCCAAACTATCTTCAAGAACCAAAGCAATGGATTCATATGGGCATATGCTGAATTATGACGCCATTTCATCTCGTTGCTTTGCTCAAACACAGTCAGAATTATACTGCATTATTTGGAAACCTAATTAATTCCCCCCTAAATTAATTCAAATACTCTTTACAAAAGAAAACATTTATAAAAACTAGATATTTAAATGACCAAGATACATTCATCTGACTGCATATAAATACGTTTTAAACAATAACAGATCATAACATAAATGCAATGCATACCAGCAATGCATTGTCATTCTAGGAAAACAAGAAGCATGGCAAGCTGTTGTATTATTCATTCATAAAAACTAACTAGCACACACTACTGTGTATTCCAGTTATTAGTATAATTTTTAATTGTTCTAGTAAGATTTATCGAACTATGAAGTACCCATTCATTTCTTATTAAAAAAAGGCATTTGAGAAAATAAATTCTACTAGTCACAGTTGGCATACATACATATTTTTTTTTATAATTACTAGTATCTACTAAAAACAGATTAGTGAAGCTAGAATACATACTAGTAAGTACTGGTATAAATAAAAGTAACATACCTATTTGGCATTATAGTAAAATAGTAAACCTATAGAGGTACAAGCAATAACAAGTTGGTAGTGTATAGTTAACTAACCTCCAAAGAGTTCAGTGACAAAAATTTGCATTTTCTACCTAGTAATAACGCAATAATGAGTGGAATAGTGACAAGTCCTAGTGACTAATGAATTAGCATTATTGACTAACTATTGGGATAACTAGAGTTATAGAATGAGTAATGAATAGTTATCAGCAAAACAGCCAGTATGTACTTATAACTATTGGACTACTTGCTGGCAATTAAGATAAGTTACAAGTAACATTAACAAGACTAGTTATTTTAATCGAATAGGTGTTAAAACGGCTTGCCACAGGACGAGAGTCAAAACAGACCTTTAAAGTAAATAACGCGACCGTTATTTTCAAATTAACAGCCGTTAGAATGCGCGGCTCTGTGACGTCACCGGTTATAATGTAAAATTGTACAATGACAACGACTGCTCCACGCGCGGCAAGCCGCCGGAGGCCGCGGCGTCTCCCAGCGCGTCACGCCCGCTCGCTGGCGTGTTTACACGGGTACAGACGCGCACACTCACCGTCAGCTCCTCGTCGACCTGCACTTTGAAAGTCTGCTGCTGGAGGGTCTTTAGAGTGATCGTCAGCATCTTGTTTGAGCGCGAGACCCCGAGAAATACAGCCTCGTGAGTGTCTTCAATGAGCGCGCGTGGAGATGTGACTCAGCTATCTTCTGGAGGGATGAGGCGCCTGTGTTGTGGGAAGACGCCATCTACTTGCTGAATTGGACAAGACACATGGATACATGGACGTACAGTGACCCCTAAGAGTCTTATGAAAGTTTGACTGGCGTTATCCGAGATAAAATACCAAAGCAACACATTTATGGAGCTTTCCTCAGAACTAGCTTCACTGGGTTCTAGATAGCACACGTACGTCTGCAATATGTCTGTTAAAGATAGCTTGATCTGGAAAGCATCGGTGTACAGACATCTGACAGATGTCTTTAAGATGCTAGTTTTACATACAGTCTAAATCATAAAACATTTTAAAGACATATAATCAAAGTCTATTTGACTAGGAAAGGAGATAAGAAAGGTTCTTTAGACCTATTGCAAATGAACAAACACTCAAAAAATAACTTTTGTAGATTTGCTGTCAGGGTCAGTGACAAACAAGCTTGTTAAGAGACTACAAAAAATACTCGCATTTACATTTTCAACAAACTTATTGATTTAAAATTAAAGACATTTTAAATAAACAGAATATATTAAGAATGACAAAAAATAATAATAAAATGACCAAAAATCTAACTCAATTAACATGAAGCCTAAGAATATGATCAAAAATGTATATATAAAGCTTGTTTTTTTTTTTTTTTTTTGAGAAATAATATTCAATTATTTTAAGTACTTGCAGTTAAGTGAACATTTACTTTCAACCAAAAAATAGGACGATTAAACATCCACAAAATAAGAGCCAGACGAGCATTTAAAAATAAATCATTTTAATTTAAAAAAAGTGCAAATCCAATAAATGATACATCAGAACTTTTCCCTTGCGCGACTGAAGACAGAACAGAAACCCAAACATTAATTAATCTTAAGTTTATCAGGTCGTACTATAAATGTGTTGGGCGGGGGTGGGCTTCTAGCAGCAAAACCAAAAGAAATCCGAGTTACGTCATGTTACATGTTTCTAGAAAGGGGCAGGGCCAAAAATTCACACCACATATATAAAGAGACACATCAGAAACACGTCAGATCTGCTCATTCAGAAGGAAACTCCTCTTCACAACTCATCTTTGGGGAGCGTATCGTCCTCACCCTCCTCTTCCTCTTCCTCCTCAGGAGGTTCTTCTGTGCGCTCTTCCTCATCTCCCTCATCCTCCTCATCTTCCTCAGCATCATCATCATCCTTCTTGCTCTTCTCCTCCTCTTCACTCTTCTTCCGTTCTTCCTCTTCCTGCTGGTCCTTCATTTTCTTTTCTGGTCCCTGATACGTAAAAATAACATCATTCCATCATTATTTATGGTTAATTATCAATGTTTACACTGCATAAACAAATGTAAGAACTGATCAATGAAATCAAATAACTACGTTATTATTTGTAACATCTTGTTAAGAGGCATAATTACCTTTGTTGCTCCCCACGTTTCTGTACCAAATTTTTCAGCCTCCTCAACGTCATCAGTGATCAGAAAGTTATCAAAAATTGTTCCAGTTTTCACCTGTAAGAAAGGTCAAAAGATAACTTAACACTAATCACCAAAAAAAAAAAACCTTACCTGCAGTACTACATAAAGTTACTGATATGTTGGTGTGACACAAAGAAAAAACCTGTGCGCTCCATTATAGTTTACTTTCTTATTTTTATACCAACAATAAAATTTAAATAACGATGTTGTGTCAGAATTTTGTAAATCACAAAAATAAACATGCTTTCTGCATTTTGTTTATTTTTTCTTAAATGTACAACTATTTTATGTCACACCTAAAAGTTTAAATTTGGTATTCCATGAAATTCTGGAAAAATTGTGTAATCCTGGTGGACTAGTCACCAGAGATAACCAAACAGTGTTTTAAAATCTACAAATGAACTTCAATCCAAACCATACCTGCCAAAGATCCAGTCCCAGAACGCCAATGTTATCAAATTTGTAAATGGAGTCATCTGGAGAGTATTCTGGGTTGTCAATTTCAGGGTGAATCCAGGTGCCTTTGTAGTTGGGGTTGTCGATCTGTTTTGGTTTCCACTCGCCCTATGTAAACAAAGCTTTGTTAGCCGGTTGGTAAAACTGGTTTGTGCAATCAACAATCTCTCTGATTGAGAAGTTAGTTTTGAAAATACAGTAGAAATGGACCTTGTGAAACAACCTGCAGCATTATGTCTTATCAAAACCTTCTTAAAAGTCCAAAAATATTGGGGACCGAAACCAATCTAATTTGGTTTTAGCAGGTCTCCCAATGTCTAAAACTAGACCAATCCAAATTGGATGATCTTTGCGCCTACTTGGTTACTGAACCCTAAACCTTTTTTTGTCAGCTTACCAAGCAAAAAAGACCAGTCTAAAGTGGTTTTAACTGGGTCTCCAAGGTACCCAATTTGGACTTAAAACCTCAAAACTAGACAAATACAACAAATTTGAAGCACTTTGCGGCTTTTATGTTATGTTTGGTAGATCTTAAAATATTAGGATCTACGACTTGATAACATTACTCACTCTTAAAAACTACTAGAAAGTCCAAAACTACTTGGTATTAAACCCAAAACCTTCTTCTGGAAGTCTACCATGCAGAAAGGACTACTCTAAAGTGGTGTAACGTCCAAAACTGTCAAACTAGACGAATCTGACCATGTTATAGCACCTTATAGCTTCATGTTTGATAGGTCTTGAAATATTAGGAACTTTTATGTGAGGGCTATCATTTTGTACCTTGTACTCTGGGTTCGGGATCATTGCAGGTTCCCATTCTCCATCCATGTCTTCATCCCAATCGTCTGGTTTCTTGGCGTCAGGATCAGGAATGTTCTCAGGTTTGTCCCAATCCTAAATATAAAGTTAAAGCACCGTTGGAATAAAGTCTAAGAACAACTTTCTTTTTGTAAATATTGCAAGGATTTCTGCACACTACAGCTCTGACAAATGAAAATGCACCTCAGGTTTGGTGTCTTCGGGATCGTCGATTTTTGCCCGGTCATCCCAATCCTCTGGCTTCTTGGCCTCAGGATCCTTTATCTTTTTTGGGGGAAGGAAATCCCAGTCTTCCTCCAGAGAACCCGATTCTACTTTCTCATTGTCGATTTTGACTTCATACGTCTGGTCTGGCCGCAGGATCAGCGTATACAGGTGAGTGAGTTCATCATCCTGAATGTGCAAGTGGAAGAAATTAAATGCAACCGCTGCGATTTAATCTTGAGATATTTTAATTACATTAGTAAAACATACTTTGCATTTGATGTCCTTCTTGATTAGGTGGTTCTGGCCTTTGTAGTTGAAAATGACGTGAACTTTCTTGGTGCTGTAGCCACAGATGTCGGGTCCTACAATGAAGATCAAAGTGAAAATGACACAAAAAATGTTAAAGCAAATGCTATCAGTTTGGATTTCATGTTGCACTTAGTCAATGCTTTTCTTGGTGAAAGAAAGTGACCAATCGTGACTTACCGAACATGATGTAGTACTGCGATTCGCCGTGCATATTAGTCTGGTCCAGGTCGGCGGGGAAGATTTTCACATACCCGCCACCACAGTCAATCTTCTGCTCATGTTTCACAGTGAACTGGATGACAAGCGGTTTATCCTCATTACTAAATGAGTCAAAGCGACTGGATAGAGCGTAAAACCGGGCATCTTGACTTGTTTGCAAACCTTGAAAGGGAGAAAAAAAAAACATTGCATTATCAGTTAAGTGCATCACACATCGACTTGCAATGAGTTGCATTTTCTTTTCAAATTAAGACATTTGCATAAGCAATATGGTGCTGGTAAAAGACAGCATGACCTCTGACCTTTATCAAGCTCAGCATCGCCGTAGAATTTCCCTGAGGTCAGTTTCCACTGGCCATAGTCGGATTTGTGTTGGGACTCGACCCATCGGCTTTTCCAACCATCTGGAGAGACAAGTTTAATTAGGTGTTTGCAATAATAGTAGGAATTTTATTTGGGTCAGTCGATAATGGATATACCATATCAGTCAATACTGGACATTTTTATTTGACACAATATTCAGGATATTAGGTCTATTGACTTTTGTTTTTTTTTACATTGATCATGTATTGTTTCTCAGCCATATGAAAATATTTACAGACTGGAGTTTACTGTCAAATATAATTTCAATTATATTATCATTTAAATTATACAAATAAGTTGAAAACAACAGATATGAATCACTGGTACCTCAAATTTGCACTTACAACAACCGTTTAATAATCTAAAAAGCAAACTGAAACCAAAACCTTTTGACTCATAAAATATATTTTCCTTTTGTCTAAATCAACGATTAAGTACGCATTTTGACAAAAATCTGATTGATTTACACAAATCATGGATTCTTAGCATGGCTTGTAAGTTGTACAACACAGTTTAGGATGCAAATGAGAGTGCCACTGGCGAAATGATAAAACAGGCTTTGATCGAAGAAATGCAAGTTAACTTACTCAATACGTTATAAAAATACATGATTTTGACATTTCCAAGAAACACTTTCATCTCAATAAAACACTGACAATTCTATCTGATGACGATCAAAGACGTGACATTTACCTCCGTCCAGAAATTGTTCTTTAAAATACACATCTGCATGCGCAGTGAAAGCCAGAGCATATATAAAGCACACTGCAGCAGCGATCCACATCTCTGCACTGTTAGAGGATCTATAATAGAAGAAGATCCTGATATAATAATGAATGGCGCTGGAGCTAATGGTCAGTGAAATATGGCTCGGTAGTGTTCCTGCACAGATGGCTGAGGACCATTGGCCGGACGCGCAGCCAATCAGAAGAGACCACGAGTGAGGAGTCAGCGCCGTGGGCGGGGCTTCTGCGAAGCACGTGACGTGAACGGGAAGAAAGTGTGTAGAAATAAAAACAAGTATAGTGAGATTCTTGTCGCGATATAAAACTAGAAAAATGACATTATTAAATGTAAAGGACGTTAATGTGATAATGTTAAAGCGTGTGTGCATGCTGCTTACAATTGTATTATTTAATATCCTAATAATAATCCTATAATTAAAAATAGTAGGCTAATTATGTTATAGAATATGTATTTGTGATTTTCTCTAAAACATTACCGTGCACCAGTACAAAAATAATAATTGTGTAATTATTAAAAAAATAAAAACAATGTTTTATTGTAAGAAAAAAAAGAATATGGTGATTAATGTTTTAATGTAAAGATATGTGGCACCGGTGAGCCCAAAATTCAAGCACTACATATCAAAAAAATGTAATAAAACAGACTAAGACTCGAATCTCAGAGTGAGAAAACTTTATTGCTATCACTAGTAAAGCTATTATTAGCAGATTACTATATAAAGCCTTGGAAAATAAATGATTATTAATATATGATTAGAAAAATAACATTAGGCTTCTGATGTGTGTATATGTTTAAGCAAATAAAGACGTGATCAAACAGACGATTAGCACTATTAACAGCAATTATAATATGTTGTAAGTCAAACTTTTGTTAGTTCTGTTGTTGATTCAGGGTTAGCATCATCTGAGGTCCTCTGAGGGGTTGCATCATCTCTTCTCAGGTGTTCTGGATCCAGGATGAAGCTGGGCAAAAACATACACATAATTAGCAATGCTGCTGCTCCAACAAAGTAAAAATGAATTTGTTCAACCCAAGCTAAAGAATAATTATGCACATTTGATCAGATATAACTGCAGTCAAAGATTATGAGATACATTATTCAAATGCTTGGCGAAAGAGATGTGTTTTTAATCTAGATTTAAACAGAGAGAGTGTATCTTAACCCTGAACATTATCAGGAAGGCCATTCCAGAGTTTGGGAGCCAAATGTGAAAAAGTTTTTACCTCCTTTAGTGGACTTTGCCATAGGAGCTACCAAGAGTCCAGCGTTTTGTGACTGTAGGGTGCGTGATGGATTGTAGCGTGGTAGAAGTCTAGTTAAGTACGCAGGAGCTAAACCATGTAAGACCTTATTCGCTTGTTAAGTCTGATGTCACTTAGCACCGCTCCCGTGTCCAAACGATCTATGAGATACCATGAGAAAACAACAAAAGGTGCTAATATAACCTCACAATGTGATATAAAACTACAGAGAAAGTTATAATCCTAACCTTTAACTCCATACCCAAGTCCCAGATAGCCAGACAATGAAAATATAAATATAAAAAAAATATATAAAAATGATTTGTGTTTGGGACGCTGTGAGCACGGAGACTGTAGTGTACACCATAAGTTTGGAACATTTAGCTTAAATTATTAATATGAATAGACAGTGCTCATAAACGGCTGCTGAGCTCAGATTCTCAAGTGAAGCGAGTTGAGGCTTGGACCCGGAAACAGCACTTCTTACGTCATCACTTAACAACCGAATAGGTACACTGTAAAAAATTTCTTGTTGTTTTTACAAAAACTTTTTGGCAGCTGTGGTTGCCAGAATAATTTTGTAAAAATACAGAAAACTGTAAACACATTTACGTCAAAAACTGTTAATTTTACAATATAAAGCTGTAATTTACAAACAAGAAAATGTGAATATAAACCAGTAAATTCAACAACACACAAAATTAAATCTGTTTTGTACCTTGAAAATACTGACAACCACCATAATAATAAAGATGGTACTGTATAAGAGAAAGCCACATGAAGTATCAAAGCTCATCACAAGTAGCTTCACCACAAGCAGAAGTATATATTAACATATAGAAGGTGCACATTTATGGAAGCACAAAACACCATCATGGTAACACACGTGATACTTAAATAATGCAAAAAACTTACATTAAGCAACAGAAGATGTAACATAAAGCTCAAATGTACATAACTGATAACAAGAACTATTTAAAAACATGATTATTTAAACAAAATACTTTCAAACGTGGAGTGTCACGCAGGGAATTCTGGGAATATCAGTTTACAGTTTTAGACTGTAAATTATACATTGATTTGTTCTTTTTTTACTTCTAAAAGCTGTATAATTAACAGAATTTTACTGTAAATTTACATTAAATG